>NC_056730.1:1070140640-1070273140 GCF_019279795.1 Protopterus annectens | reverse complement strand
CTTTGCATCCTCAGAGGCAGTATGTTTAGAAACTGGTGTGTGAATAAGCAGAAAAATGTTTTTCCTTTTCCACAAGTTTGTACAACTGTCAACATAGTATATTTAGAGTTCAAGGGCATGCTGGTGAGATCCATTTTGGTATGATGGGTTCTATATCTTGTAAAAACATTGTTTTTTGTATTGAATTATGAAATTTCTCATTTGTGTTCTTGTACTATATAAAAATGTTTTAGTTAGTCAGGTTTTCCTGAGAGTCATTGTTTCATTATAGATAGTTTAGTATGCATGCAAGCCCAAATGAATGAATACCCATTTTTCTTCTTCTTTTGTTTTATTTTTTGGGCCTCTATCTTCACAATGACCATCAAATCTCTCCCTCAGACAGCTAAGTGGTCAATGTATTCCTCCCACATGTGAAAATCTGCTACCCATTTGTTACACTGAGACGCAAAAGATAAATACCAAGAATGGTGCTGTCATCTTCTGGGATTGTGGTGATTTTGTATTTTCCTGGGTCAGTCATTACAATAGCTACAGTTAACGAATGCATGCACAATATTGCACTTGTAAACTTCCTGCTAAGAAGCAAAGTGGTTCTAATGGAAGCTCCACCAGACTCATTACCATGAGTGAAAGGTAGTCACTGCTGCTTCCCTTCACCCCAGAAGGACAAGAGGGTATTGACCACTCATTCTCATCCCTCTCACCCAGTACCTCCAGTCCCCATGCCACTACTCCAATACCAGTCATCTGGGATGTAGTCAGGACTTTACTCTTCCATGTCATTGGGCTAGGTGGGGTGATGGCTATGCATTTTGAGGAGTATAAAGAACTATGTTAAATAAATGACAGGGTTCTAAGTCAAAACAGCACCAGGCATTTGGAAGCAACTCTGCTTGGTAAGTAGTAAATGTTGCTTTATAAAAGTCTTAACTTGGAATATAATTTACAAGTGTTGCTTCCCTGAATATCTTAGAATGGGCAATGTGAGTAAATAAAAGCTCACAACAGTAGTTTTCAATATATTAATGAAATTGATTGTTTTGTTAACCTGAATTTATAAGTTTTGGTCCACTGTTGCATACCTTCCAGCTTACCACTTGCTGCTTTCCTCTCCTTTTTTCTAATAACTTAGTGTCCTTGGTACTGTCTCCTGGGGCTGGGTATGCGTTGTTCATAGGTAGTGAGGGAAAGGGATGAGAAAATGTAAACAGTTAAAAAAAATGAAAGCCAGTCTTTGCACAATGACTATTATTCTTCAGGAACATAACATGGCAGATAAACACTTTCATTTGTCTGGACATCATCACAACTCTGATGCCCAGACAGATGAAAGTGTATCACTACCATGGTGTGTGGTAATAAAAGTGTAAAATATTCCCAGTGTGATTGAGCAGTTTATTCCTGTGGAACTCCTTGCGGTCTGTGTGTTCTTGGAGATTAAAATGTAAAAAGAGTTGGTAAGCTTTTTTTTGTTTTTGGATAAAAGCATTTCACTTTCTTTGAAAAATGTGATGCTTTTGTTACCTTGAAGATATCTTTAACCAGGGTACTATGTGCATGTTTTCTCAAAATAAAAGTATTATAAATTAACATTTTACGGCTTATATGAAAAATGCATTTCAGTTGATTCATTTTAATGTTTATACTGTTACTACTTCCAGGTATTACACAGAGGCATAGTCCACAAACAGATACAATGTCAAAAAGCATGCATATTGTTGTAATCTGAAGTAAAAAAAAACTGTTCATTCCTTGCTCCATTTTATTATTCAAAGCATGTGGAGCTGAAAATGGACCCTTGTGGGCCTGCTGGCTTATTTATAAATAAATAAAAAAAATTAAAGACACTTCAAAAATCAGTAGAGATATAATTAGTTATTATCAAAAAAGAAACAGACCAGAATAGTCTTTCACTGATCTTTTATGACAACAACAGTGAGACCAGCATGATATTCTGGAGGTTTTGGGTTCTAATCCTAAATAAAAGCTAATGCTATCCTTTTACTTCTGTAATTTCAACAGTGCATAAGCAAAGGACCTTTGTAATATTTGTATGTGTGTATGTTTGTAGTCTGACCTTTATCTCCATACTGGGGGGTGGGGGTGGTTCTCAGCTAAAATGATAAGGCTCTTAAAGGAAAACTCAACACCTATCTACCCATCCAGAGGCTCTTGTTAGGTCTATGGCAGTGACACAGTATACTGGAGGCTTTGGGTTCTAGTCCCAAATAAGAGCTAATGCTCTCCTTCTACTTCTCTGATTCCAGCAGTGCCTTTGCAGAGGGCTTCCTCTGGATTATTACAGGTGCATTTATAATTTCATGTGCTAAGAGAAGTACATTTAAGAATGAAACACAGTGGAACCAAAATACATCAAAAGATGCAGGTTTATCTATCACTGCAGCATACATCCATCATGCTCTTCTCCAAAGTTATTTTACATCTGTGCCCACACTTAGAACATGGTCATAACCATGCCTGTAAAGGTGGCATCTACAGCTCAACACTTTGATAGCATAATGATATGTATGTTAATATTACATGCCAGACAAACATGCTCCAGCTATATGAGATATGTGAAGTAGCAAAGAAAGATATTAAAAAAAAAAAAAGATGAAGCGTGATCTGACAAAATTATCTTATTACTGCATAGAAGCCCTGGCTATGACCTAGGTGTCCTGGGTTTGATTAGTGCCTCAGGTGACTGAATGGCAGAGGGGAATCAGCATGTCCATCCCAGGGGATGGAATGTGGGCATCTGTTGGCAATGGTCCTTGGTGGGGGCCAGGGTTGTCGCTAGTGGATGCATGATCATTGGGTGGAAAGTGTGCCTAGCTGAACTGCTGCAAAGGTGGAGCAATATGCCATTAACACACACTGTATGCCCACCCACCGACCATACCCTTCTACCACAAACGTGAGGGGAAAGGGTAGGGCATAAGTTAAGACCCCCTTTGGAAGGGAGCTCTGATGTGCCAAGACCTGTAGCCTCGGATTTATGGCCAGTCTGAATGAGATACTGGATAAGTCTAAGGGGGGGCATGAAGTGGCTGGTAGACCCAGTGTGGATAGGCATGAGGGTCAGTCTGGTATAATGTCAGAAGGGGGTGGATTAATTGATTCCCACGGTGTTTCATCCACCCCAGAATTGCAGGGAATGGAAAATAAAGTTTTAAGGTTATGGTGAAGGTAACTCATACACACATGCGTATGTCTGTACACAGACAAACATATGCACACCACACTGGTACAGACTGTTTCATACCTTCCATCCTGTCTTATTTCTCATTTAGGTTTTGGAAGAGTTCTCATCATGAGATCCCTCTCACCATCTCATAGGCTGCACAGCTAGTGGTCCAACAACTGTCATGTTAACTAACTTTCCTTCTTACTCTGTTGTAACAACAAAGTCATGTAACATGATTGCCCACTTACGATATTCCACTCTGCCAAGATTGTTTGAAAAGGATTCAGTAACTATTTAAGAAAAAGGTTTCACCAAGCTAGCCTCAAATTCTGGGAGATAGTAAGCATACAGAAATTACTAGGACCAACAGACTTTCTCTGTTATAGAATAAATTGAAGTTATATATTGCAAAATTAAATAAATGGAACTCTTTCCCTTATAACTGAATAATATCACTGAAGACACAAGGATGAACAGTTATTCATAGCATTCCTTGCATAAAATTATCTATAGGGTTGCCTCCTTTTCACATGCTCAATGTGGGACATTTTGTATGAAGTATGAGATTTTACAGGGAAAACATACCTTCATTCAGTGCAAAGGGCTATACTTCATTTTTTGTCAAAATAAAATATCAAGATTGTAGAATTTAAGTTGTTTCTGTTGTTTCATATAACACTAGGGTATTTCAGATAAAAAAAGAAAATGTTTTACCGAACAATTATAGGAAATTGAGAAAATAGACTTTCTTCTAAAATCTCAAGACATTTACTTCTTTGTTTTCTTACAGGCCACAGCTGTCCAAATAGGGACTGTCCTCTCCTGTGTAAAGCAGGACAGGTGGTAATCCTAATTATCTATGCTCTTCTTTCTTATACCTTCCATATTCTTCTCATTTTCAGTTGAAACTTCCTTTACATCTGTAACCAAGCTTCTGCAATTTTGAATACTCAAAAATGTTACATACGCAGATGACTATTTGCTATGCATCTTGTCAGTATTATGCATCTTAGTTGATTTATGTAGGTTTATAATGTCTGATGTTAATTATATTACCTGCTCCTCTGGGCCTAGACTGAAGCTGAACAGTCGTTGAATTAGTCTAGCCACCTGACTAATAGATACATTTATGCATATATACATTAATACACATGTACATACTTAAACAAATAAATAAACAAAAGCTGGGAAAGAGGTAACAGCAGGCATAGGTTTAAAGCTGGGGACTTAGTCATTTTGCACACCATGATCTGCTACTAGCAAGTAATGTCACTGTTAGCTATTCCAATTTGAATATACCTTTCTAGGAAAAAAATAAAACAGATCGTGTCTCATTTTGCTATTTAAAAGGAAGCAAACAAATATAAAGCAATTATTTTACCTACATGGATATAGTTGGTATAATATGGGAAGTCAAGCTTGTTCATCTGTGGCATCAATCAATGTGATGATAAATCATATGTCATATGCCTTAATGTAATGGCTGTTTAATATGTGACTTCAAGTTCACTTCGTTGACTCAACACCGTACCATTGTTTAAGGCACATATATTTTTAAATGGTTTGACTTTAAGAACCTAATGATTCAATTAATTGTCTAATTAACTTATTAAGAGTTGCTGCTACAAGATATATAAAGGTATGATTCACTGTTATATTTTAAACTTGTCTGATGAAGCGTGCATTGGTGGCATTTTAAATGAATTAAAGCATCTATAATATTCGTGGTGTTTGGTCTACCTTCTTCATTTTGTTTATAAATATTACATGCTGTTGTGTTATTATTATTAATTATCTTCAGTCTGTCTGTTTTATAGCTTCACAGGTTCATAGGTTGGTACTAGTCTATCAGCCCTAGGACTTTTACACGCGTAGTCATAACAATTAGATGGCTATTTCTTCCCACACTATTTACTTCCCTGGACCCCTGTCTAGCAGGGTGACTGATGTGATCCTCAGGGTGAATTTCCTTTCTCCCATCCAATCGTCAAGGTTCCTTTTGAAGAGGGCCAAAGAGGCACTCTGCTTGACATGTATGGACAGTCAGGGGAGTCTCTGGGTCAGGAACCTATCCCTCCAGCATGTTTTGTTTATTGTGATGACAAGGTTTAGATTCCTGGAGCATGTGGCTCTGGGGGATTGGGATTTCTTTAAGTGTAGCATGTCCAAAAGCTTTGGGTTTGACATGGCCTTGTATGTTAAGCAGAGATCACCTCTGAGTAGATGATATGCGACAGAGTATAGCTGGAATTTTTTAAAGTGGTCAGCATAGGGCATCTTCTTTAGGCCTATGATTCTTTTAGTGAGGTATTTCTGTGGCCTTTCCAGTTGTTGCAGGTGTCTTGAGAGGTACATACCAAATGGGGCATTGTATTCTATAATGGGTCTAATGAGGGATGAGTACAGTGAGACAATGACCTCCTTTTTTCTGGATGAAAAGCCCTTATTGATGAGGTGTGCCACATAAAAGGATTTTCTGACTGTTGTGGTGATGTGGTTATCTAAGGTGAAACCACTGTCCACCTGTGTCGCTAAGTCTCTTATCACACTTTTGGTGTTTAGTGTACTGCCACCTATGTGGTAATTCACGGGTACATGTTTTTTCCCAAAGGGGATAACTATACATTTCTTGGCATTGAGCTTGAGCCCATGGCTCTGGCACCAAGCATCTGTTTCTGTAAGGCCCTTTTGTAGAGTATCCACATCATTTGGATTTTCAGTAATGGCTCCCAGTTTGCAGTCAGCTGTGAGCTTTGTTAGCCAGAGTCCCTTAGAATTGGCCTGTACTTCAGAGAAGTAGATACCAAACAAGAGTGGTCCCAGGACTGAACCCTGAGGTACACCACTTGTCACTTGTCTGGAGCTGGATTTGGAGTCAGCTACTTCTACAGTGTGGGTTCTGTCAGTAAGCCAGTTGGCAACCCATCGAGTGATGTAGGGATTAATGCCCAGCTTACTAAGTTTATCTATGATTCCAGAGTGGGGGATGGTGTCAAAGGCCTTGGTGAGGTCCAGATAGGCTGTGTGGACTGCCTTACCCTCATCCATGGCTCTGGAGACTGATTCAAAGTAGTCAGTCAGGTTCAGGAGACAAGATCGGCCCTTCACAAACCCAAACTGGGTGGGGTCCAGTGTTTGAAGGTTGCCAATGTCTTTGTTTATAAGTTCCATGATAATACGTTCTGTGGCCTTGTAGATCAGGCTCATCAGAGTGATGGGGCAGTAGTTCCCGGGATCCAAGGTGGATCCCCCCTTGTGGAGTGGGATAACTGTAGCTGTGCGCCACTCAGTGGGCACTAAGCCTGAGGTGAGGCTATGATTAAACGTGACACTTAGGTGAGGTGCTAGTTCATTTTGTAGTTCATGCAGTACACAGCCTGGGATGTCATCTGGTCCCATGGTTGCTTCATAGGTAAGCATTAGACAATCAGTCTGCAGAACATTTCAAGTTTAGCCAAAAACCCCATTCAAAATATTTATTGACTCAATCATTTTACATGCCAGTGATGGTGAAATTTAGAGACACTGGCTGCACTGCATGGTATTAGGTCACAAAGAAGCGCAGGGAAAGCATAACTCCTGATTCTGAGACAGCTTTGTGCATAGCTGTTAAGGTGTTACCACACACAGAGCAGAAAGCAAATTAGTTCAACTGCCCATCTGGGCTGCCCACAGTTACTGAGCTACATCACAGTTGTTCAGATACACCAGCAGAATGGTTTCCACACCCATTTGGAGAGATACTTGTTAGTCTCGTTGATTGTCTTTTCAGCTTTTCCCGGTTAGGGGTTGCCACAGCGGAACTTCGGTCCGCTAATGATTGGTAGTAGATTTTTATGGTGCCGAGTTGCCAGCCCGACACCTGACCTTCAGCGAAGGCACCCCATTCACACATGTCTTTTGGAGGCCACTCGACCACAGGGAGGACATGCAGACTCCACACAGATGGCACTCAGCCGAGAATCGAACAGGAGAACCTCTTGCTGTGAGGCAACAATGCTTGTTAGTCTAGTAAGCCCCCCAAACCAGTCAAACACACCAGCACTTGAACTAATTCATCACATACAGCTTTTACTACTACAAATATGGCTCATTAAGTGCTTATAACATGAGAGGACTTCACAGAGTAAAAAAAAGAGATGTAAGTGAACTTTATTATGTGTGAATCGGTAGAGACAGTATAATGCAGATTAGTAAGTTTCTGAACTGTGCTGCTCATTCTTATATACTAGAGTCAGGAACAGTGGACCACACGGACGTCCGCCATCCACATGTAAAACTCCTAATGTGTTGCATGCAGTCAGGCTGTATCAGCATGCAGACATGGTATGGTACCAGCATAGGGAATGTGGTTACTTAAATACATAAGAGCACAGTGAAGCACTGCATTGTGTAGGAATCATGAGCACTGCACTGTTAACAATTTGCATAGCTCATGTGACAATCTTTTAGAATCCCACCTGTTCTTAAATTACTTGCAGCATCATGGCAGTACCTAGTAAAGAATACGGAGCATTCTAGAATCTGAATACAAGTTTTGTAGAAGTAGTAAATATGGTAACAGAAATAAAACAACTGGAACTGAGATCTTTAGAAAAGGGTAGAAACTACATAGGAAAATGTGAATTGTGGGAACAATACATAAAGGGGAGGAATGAGGTTTAAAAGAAGGCAGGACTTAAGTGAGCTATTTAATGTTTCACTGGAAATGATTGGGTAGATTATAAGCGATTTATAATATTTGCAACTGGTAGTTATTCAGTATGGTTTGTGATGTAAAATGCTTGCAACTAGGATTGTGTCTGTGTGTTTCATTTTTATTTATATAAATGTATGATAGCTTATGTCATAAGTGCTGGTTTAATAAAGATGTTTCTTGTTTAAAAAGGGTCAGTACTTGAATAACTTATGTAATGTTGCATAGGTTATATGATATATAGCAATATATGTGAAGTATGATGTTTGTTAATGTTAATTTAATAAAGTTTGATTACTTTTGTATAAATGTAAATTTGCCTGTGTCACAAGTGATAATTCCATAAAGGTGTTTTAAAAAGGTTTTGTGCATAAGGAGCAGGGCAACTGAGCTTGGAGAACTACTGATATGCTTAAACATGAGTGTCCCCTTCTGCAGCAAAAGTGCCCCTTTTAGCTGAAATAAAAATGTGTTTTGAAAAATAACAGCACACAGTGTCCCAGGGGAAAGCCAGTAGTCCATTTCCCTTTCTCAGGACAGCTCCAGCCACTACATTAATGCTCTGTAAAGATCCCTTAAATAGATAGCATTGGTGGAAGTTAACGACTGGTTAAAGTGATACCTGGTTGCGAAGATGCTGGTAAAATATGCCTTAAAAATGCAACCTTCCCAGTACTCAAATTTTCTCATAGACCACTAACAACCATCTGCCTAGTGGTAGTAAGTGGGATTCATACCAATCTTTGCTTTGCATACTGGTAATGTCTGCAGTTCACTGACTTGTGCAACAAAATGTTAATCAGACAGCTCAGTGCCACCCATTATTGCTGAAGTCAATGTATCTTTGCTTAAATGAAAGTAACCGCACACATATCAGAATTACCCTGCTTCTGTGACAGCTGGGGCACCTTACCTCATTCCTCACCTTTCCTGTTAACAATGTCCTCATCCTGACCCATCTACCACTTGAAAGGCGATTGGTGTCTCTAGCTCAGTTGACCCATTCTTTCAGTGTCCAGCTTCCTGCCTAATTTTATTTATAAGAATGGCTATGCAACTACTCATCCCATGCAATGTATGCAGCAGGAATCTCTCTGTCTGTCCATCTCCCTTACTCACTTAGCCTACCTTCTGGCTCATTGCTAGTTTCTGATCTCCATAAAGTTGATGCTCATAATCCAGTATCTCTTGTGCCATTTATTGCCACTCCAGCCACCCAAGACCACTTACTTCATATTCTAATGAGGTATATAATGAATTTGAACAAAAATTCCTCCTCATTCATTTTGTACATGGTTCTATCTAAGCATAGAGCCAAATACCCAATACAATGGGAACCATGTTTGTGATGAACTTTGTTTGGCCGACTGACAAAGAGTGATAGCTTTATCATTGAAAGCAACTTTGTGTGAACATGTGGTATTGCCCTTTTTACAGTATCGTATGACTATGGAATTGGTATATATAAAATATGGGAATATGTAGGGTTCTCCCCTCATATGGGTAGTGCTGGGGGACTTGCAAAAAACTTCAGTTCATGTTTACTGAAAGTGTCTTTCAGTGTTTTTTGATGTTTCATCCATCAGACATGTAGTGTTCATTAAATAATTATGAATCAGTGCAATGCTACCTTAGACAGATACTGTTTGTTAAACTACATCATCAGCAAATACACTGCTTACAGATCTACTGACATTGGACACCCATGCTTTATAACACCAGCCTCACTCTTTCATGAATATTGATTCATTATCAAGGGGGTGAGGTACATAGTGTAAGTTGCATCCCTTAAGCTAAGTTGTGATTCCAACAGTAAAAAAAAATAGATTGTTTAACTCACTGCAATATTTTCAGGCTTGTTTGCTGGGGAATTCAAACCCTTGCACTCCTGTCCCTGTAGTGGTGAGGTATGTTCTCCCAGTTACTTACTTATGCTAACTCTAGTATTGTTCTACACAAGATGAGCATGGATACTCAAAGGTACCACAACCTCTCACTTAGATTATATTCCCCAGAATTTCCACACGTACTTCCACTTTTCCAAAGTTCTTCATTATAGTGTTTGGAATTTCAACAGACATCTATAAATCTTTGCCTAGGCACACAAGGATAAAGGATATGGATGGTCTGTTTATTCATTTCTTTGCTAAATATGTTTTATCACCCTTATTTTATTATTTTTTGTTTTTGTTTCTTATTAACATACATTTGAACACATGATTTATAGAAGAGCTTATGACACTGACATCATGCATATTTGGAAAGTTTAAATATCAATTCTAAGTTAACTAACTAATTAATTAATTAATTAATTAATTAATTAATTAATTAACTAACTAACTAACTAACTAACCAAATAATTAAATCTAAACTCACAAGAAAGTAGCTAAGGGTCAGTAGCAAGATCAAGACATGTTTGATGCACACGGTGCAGATAATTTGAAGTTAGCAAAGATTATATAACATAGCAATTCCTGTAATGCAGATTTTCCTTCATGAGTCCAAAGAATAGACACTCTATTAGTCATTACAGAAATATATTCGTGGTCCATAAGAAATATTTTCATGAAAAAGAAAGTATTGTAATAAGTCAGAAGAGTAATTTTAGTATAATACCAAACATGACACTTGTGGATTGCACCAGAACAAGTCAACTCAATCTATTAAATGTGTGGTCTCAGGAGGGTACAAATGAATTTTCTGAAAAAAAAACATTAATTTCAGTCCATTTAAAATGTAAAACTTAATTATGCAATACCGTATAAAATGCACTGCATGCATTGAACTGATTTCCAGCAATATAACAACTAAATATCATCTTTACTTGATAAAGTATATCCATAATAAACAAACAAACATTTGTGCATTTGGGGACCAGTCAATCTGCCAAATGGCATTTGCATGAATAAACATCTCCAAAACCTACTTTAAGAATTTACTGTGGTTGTTCTTTTTTCAGATGTTGCACAACTGATGAGTCAGTGTATATACAACGGGGAGTATGGGAGGGGATCTCCTCCAACATTGGGAGTACAGTGGAATTGCCTCCCTGTAAAAATGTTATTTTATAATTTTTAACTGATAGGAGCTTTCCATGTTTTTTTGTTCATGTGAACTGCATTTGCACTAAATGCTTTTGCCAACTTAACATGATTCTGAGCTGTTCTTGTAAAACAAATTGAGTCAAGTGCAAAGCACATTACTTGCTTTGTCATGTTTATATATTTGTATCATATTTTGCAGCTTTAAAATAAATTGTTCTATTCAAATACATTTTTTTCAACTGCAAAACAT
Organism: Protopterus annectens; assembly: GCF_019279795.1. Classification (NCBI taxonomy): domain Eukaryota; kingdom Metazoa; phylum Chordata; order Ceratodontiformes; family Protopteridae; genus Protopterus; species Protopterus annectens. The sequence continues at coordinate 1,070,261,960 of NC_056730.1, read as the reverse complement.
CATTGAGAACCAGCATGCAGTACAAAGGATTTGTGTTCATTTTTTAAAGATGAGTATTTGTAAACCATTTGTTTTGAAAGAGGTTCACCAATGACTAACTGATCTGCCTCTCACTCTCTTCGTCTTCATCTGCAGTATGGAATAAAGAAAAGGGAAGAGAAGGAAGCAGAGGCCCAAGGTGCAATGGAGGCTGCAGCAGAAGGCAGCCTGACACGGCCAAAGAAAGCAATACCACCAGGATGCGGTGACGAGCCAGAAGAAGAAGAAGAAAGCATTCTTGATACTGTCATTAAATATCTTCCTGGCCCACTTCAAGATATGTTTAAAAAATAATGAATGCATACTGAACTTTTTTCTTTTTAAATAATCATAAGGTAAAAGACGTTTTGGTTGCAGATGGAGAATTATACTGTTCACCTTTTACCAACCTCACTTTCCTCAACCAGATTCACCTACTCCTCTTGTAAATAGTCATATAACCTCTGAACTGATGTAAAGATTATGACTGGCAGATGAAAAATCTCAATATAAGCCATAGTAATATGTTAAAGGAAAAGCTGCACACAGCATATTAAAAATATGCTTTTTTGTTTAATTTAAATAATTCACAGAGAAGGTATTTTTGTTTTAACATGAACAAACATCTGTTTTCATTGGTCTTCAAATCTTCATCAGTTCTTGGCTTGCCCCCAAACTGGAGAACACAATATTACTTGCTTTCCCTTTATGCAACACAGTGCTCTCATGAGTAGTTCAGCACACTAACATGGATGAAGGCAATGATGATATAACAAATTTTGTTTCCAGCTTAATTTCAGTGCAATCAGCCATGCTTTTACCAGGTGAGGAAATTTTTCCAGGTCAGGAAGGGAATGCTCTGGGGAGAAAAAGTGCCTTGCAGCGTGAGTTGCATGGTTGAAAATGTAAGCACTAGAGATCACAAAGCTAACTTTTAAAACAGCTTCAGATAACACAGTCATGGACAATCAAGTTCTCACAACATTTGGTATCAGGTTAACAAAAACAATAATAGATGAGCCACAAACACAAAGCTAAAACAGTGCAATACCATGCACAGCTATTAGCCCAGATTTGTTGATTAATTTTGCTGCTGTGCAGTGTATCACATTTTATGTGCACATAACTTTTTTTTTTTGTTCTCAGAAGAGAAGCCATTGTAAATTCTACTACACATGAGCATTGATACAGAATATTATCAATCATTATTATTGTGTGGCTCGTAATAATAACAGACTTTTTCCTTGTGTATAAGATGCCCACTTTTAATATTTTTTAAACCTATAAATTGAGTTTACAAAATATACAGCAGTGTATTGCACAGTACATACTCAGAATCATTGACAGAGAGTGGCAAATAAGGGCAGAGTAAGAACAACAGGAAAATTCTGCAATATAAGTGCATGTGTTTTGTGTGATTTTATTTACACACACACACACACACACACACACACACACACACACACACACACACACACACACACCTGAAAAAAACAGCAATCTGATTGGCTAACAAAATATTAACACACATATAAAATATGTCCCTCTGAAAATCACCCTAAAACCAAAAATAAAGTCATCCTATATTTGTTAAGCAGTTCACAACAGCCTAGGTACATGCCTCAACAATTCATTTGTCTGTGTGTTATTCCTTATAGATATATGTATACGGTTTGTTTGTTCCAATGCTTCTTTTGTCGATGTGTGAATTTGGTCAGTTTTATAATTAGTTCACAATTGGTTGAATGTGCACAAATGGAGTTATTGTGAGAATGTGTGACAGTGGGGTTTAGGGAGTTTTTTTCTTTTCCCTACTGCTGTGTGACCTCAGCGTTGGTATATAAAAGTTGCACAGGTTTGCCCCCTAAAAAAAGCATTTCTGAATTTTACTGAATGTTCTACTAAGTGTACATTCAGTGGATTTTTGCCAATGTCATTGTAAACAATATTTAAATTTGAGTTAATATACTCATGTATGTACATAATTATGGATATAAATGCATATATCTTATGCACGTGTGCGCACGCACACACACACACACACACACACACACACACACACACACACACACACACACACACACATACATATTTATATAAATGCATACACATTTATGTATATATCTTGCTCATCCTCTCAATCTCTCTCTCTTCAACACATACACGTGCACACACACACACACAGACACACACACACACACGAAAGCATGATCGCACACATGCATGCACATTATTACGTCAAATCATTTGTAAAACTGAAGAAGCACAACTATATTCACAGGGAGACACATGCACACTGTCACACCAAATCATATTTAAAACTGAATGAGGATTAACTGGTGCTAAAAGTTGTCCTAGTACAACATTATATGCAAAAACTTTGCATATAAAGCTACAATATTTTAGTACCATGAATCTGTACACTATAATGAATTTTTCAGATCTTAATGAAAATGTATGTTACTATATCCCATGTCTATCTGCAATGATGATCAGTGCTAGTTATCACCAGAAATATATGGAATTACCATCTTTATACATTTGATGCATGCATTTAGACTGGGTCAACAGACTATTACCTATTATTTATTTTTATTATTTATTTTTTCCAGTTTGATGACCGGGGAGGACCACTGGGCTCAGGGAGCCCATTTTCAGTGGAGGCCCGGGGTTGAAAAGCTCTGCATTACATAGTTTAGTTACATATACAATCATAGTAAAGAATACACAATTACAATTTTATTTCATGCTAGAGAACAGGAATAAATTATTTTGTTACATAGTATCTAAATATTTAGGGAGGCAGTGGTAGCTTAATTGAGAGGGAGAATAAAGACTTAGAAGAAAAAGAGAGAAAAAAAAGTGGGTTGGGTTATTTATAATATGTACAATTATGTTATTTACAATATGTACATTTATTTTAGGTTAGCTTGTACTCAGAGTTAGTTAGGAGTTGAAGGGGTGGATTGATTATTAGGCTAGGTGGGGAGAGTGCAGTTGCATTTCCTGTTAGAGGAAAGGTAGGAATGTAGCTGAGTTGTAAAAGCTCATGCATTCATATAATTTATAAATTAAATCAATAGTTTGAAAAGCACCTTGAAATACCTACATTTTGAAAAGTTGTAAAACTGAGTTTTCTCTGATAAAAAATCAAGACCTCTCAAAATACATTTCTGTTAGTTTAGCAAAACAGATCAAAGTGTTTTTTTCATTTTGTAGCGTACATTACTGTTTTCTGAAATTGTGCAGGTACACTTGAGTAAAATTTATATATAACAAAGTATAAATATTTCAAAGATAATGCACAATCTAGCAAACAGGAGACTGAGAAGGGGCATTTCTCCAAAATGAGCTCCCATTGTATGTTTACAGCCCAATAGGTGGAATCCTGAGACTCTTAAGAAATTAATTGCTTTTAAGGAGAAATATAAACTAAGTCTGAAATTTCTCTATCTCAGTGAGTTTTTCCATGTGCAAGGTACAGCAGTCTCAGAGTTAGTGTGTATATAAGTAAAGGTGGTGGGTGTCAAGGTTGCAGCCTTTGTCATCAAGGAGCGAGTTTGGTTCCCTGCAACAACTACTTAAAGTGTAACAGTGATTTTCATACTTCACCACTGAAAGTTTAGAAATGTGCGTAATATTTCAGAGTTTAAAGACTTGCAATGTAGAGTTCTGAACTTCCCAAAGGTCATTATCTGTCATCAGACTTTTATGCAGGGAGTAATTTTTCCTCTCACAGTTTTTATCCCCAACACACTTTATTATTATAATTTCCAAGGAGATTTGCAAAAATGTATTTGTCTTTCTCTTTTCCATATTGAATTCATAGTTCTACTTCTGAAAAAAAAAAAACTATTTTTGAATTTCTCTAATTCTTACATTTCTTTTTGGGAAAAATGTACAGTTACCCTGAAATCATAACTCTGGATATAATAACACTTAAACAAATTTTTGCGATAGATGTAGGTAAACTTGACTGTGTCTTCTTAAGTCTTTTAAATGTGGCCAGCAAATGAAATAAAAAAAAAAGTGCATCAAATGGTATACGTAAAGAAAAAAGTTATGATCCTTTAACTTACAGCATCTGTTTATTTTAATGTTCACATTATGTGCAGAAACACTTGCCAAAGTCAATGGAATTATTGATCATAATCATCTACAATTTGTAAAGAAATGCTGGAAATGAGCATCACAGACATCAAGGCTTCCTTATGTCTAAGAGTCACAGAAGTATATGGGATTGCCCATCCCACGGTTTTAGTTATAGTGAATTATGCCATTTTGTCTTTTAGAGACACGTTATTGGCTGACCGTCATTTTTCTAGTTATGTTTTTTTTGCTAAATAATTTGTTTTGCGTAAAAAGAAAATAGCCCCTGATACTCTAGTCCTTGTTTTCAAGTCCTTGTGATGCATGCGGTACCATATACATATCACTTCAGAAATGCAAAATGTATCAGTTCATTTTGCACGTTTCTTTGGTAGGCTAGACCTCTCAAATATACGATCACAGATTCATTTTGAAGAATACTCAGAAAATACTGCTATCTGGTGTTATATCTGATTGCAGAGTAAAATATGAAATTGGACCTGCTAAAAAAGCAACTCAAGTAACTTAATATGCTCAGTGCCAAGAATCAAATGTCATTCTCCTGAAGGCAAACTACAAAGTTATTTTGCTTAATTATGAACTATGTCAGTATTTCTGAAATACTTTTATTGGAAATTACATAAATTTGACATGTTAGCTTTATGACCTACAGCTTATTACTCTTCAGAGACTCTGTATTCATGTGATTTTCATTGATTTGTCACACCACATCAGAGACGCACTATATACAATCCCCAAGCAATTATGGTCACTGCTTTTGGCATGTCCTTGGCAGCATACAGAATCTTTGAAATGAGGCACGAGGAAAACCAAGATATCCTCTAGTTTGTCTTTTATGGAATACGAATCTCACACGCAGAAAATCTGCAAGCACAAAAATAGTGGTTTGTCACTTATTCTGTTTTATTGAACTATCATGTCAATACCTGAGCAATATGTACTCAGACATACATTATTTTATGAATGTGGTTATCGCTGCATATTGCATATTCTTACTGAATATCCACAAATGTGGTGTCTATAAAGTACATTTTAATTGATTTTTATATTATTTTGAGAAAACCAAAGACTCTTTTTTTCTTAATTGTTACTTTGGTCATTCCTATCTGCTACTGAATTTTATGCATGTAGTTATTTTTTGATCACCTGTTAATATGTTTAATCTCAGGTATGAGCTATTTTATTTGATTTTACTGTATAACACAAAGATGTGATATATGTGCACATTGTGTAACTTTAATGCTTATATTGACTCACTGCCTTTCTGTTCAGTTAAATTGAAAGTTTCAACTTCAGCAACACAGTAAACTTACTGCATATTGACGTTCATAATCTTACATCTATCTTTAGAGAAAGCCATATAAAATCAGACTGCAATACGTACTATTATGAATGCTAGTAGTCAGTGCAAAAAGAGACTGGCCTTTGTGCCAAAGTCACTTTGATGTCTTTGTGTCTAAAATGTCAAATAAATGTTAGCTTAGTTTTATCTCTGTCATGATAAAAGTCTGCTTCTCACTTTGATCATGGTTTCTTTTGTATTTTGAGCACAATATCGTACTGTAGGGAAAACCTGAAAGGTCACCTTAATTTATTATCTTTCATAACTTAAATGTATATATCTCTGTTACAATGTCTGTTCCTGCAAGTGTTTAAATGTTCAGAAGTCTGTGAAAATGTTATGTCCTTAAATGTGTCTTCAGATCTATCAATACATATTGTATTGTCTAATTTACATGGCTACAATATGTTGTTTTTCTTTCCCCAGAAGCATGCAGTGCTACTGAGGCAGCAAGAACTTGTTAGACATTGTGAATGTACATTGTGTTCATATTTGCCTGCTACCTTTCACTGCATGACACCTGTATTTATTATAATATTCTACTAAACTGGAATCACTGCCCATGAAAATAAAGTGGTTTTATATAACCATTGCTGCTTCCTACACTTTAAACTACTGTGTGAATATCTTAATAAATCACATTGTCTGAGGAAATCATATATTTCTGGAACATGAGTCATGCATTATGTGTACCATAGCATCTGTGGGAGGTTCCTTTAGTCCAGTGGTTCACAATACAGAACAGCAAATTAGAAACAAATAAATAAGAATATGTTTATTTAAAATAGATTTCCATTTTCAGCACAGCTATCAGTTTTATTTATCCATCAAGTTAAGTACTATAATATGTTATATCATGCATCACGAAATGGATTCAAATATCTCTTGTGCTGTAACACAAACATGTACTCAGTACAAATGGATGCAGTGAATTGTTCTATATGCAACTATAAAATCAATACATGGACATGGAAAGAGAGGCTAAATAAAAATACAGTTGCTCTGCAAGCAAAGAGTGTCGAAATGCTGCGCGTTTTTTAAAATGTAATCATTGTAGTCAGTTAGTAATACTGATGTTGTCTAACTACACTTAATTCAAGAAATTATAACACTGACATAGTAGCATTTAAATCACATTATGGTTTGTGGTATCAAAGAGTTATTTTGGGAGAATTTACAGTGGATCTCTAGCTCCGTCTGTCTCTCTCTTTATATAATATATATATATATATATATATATATATATATATATATATATATATATAATGCCTCATGTTAATATGCATTTCAGTATATATTACTGTAATACATAAGAAATACAGTACTTTCCTATGGAACTCTAGCTTTCGGTCCTGTACTGCCCAAACCCAATTGGCAGCTGATCCCCCCTCCACTTCTGAAGGCCACTGAACCTGTGTTGACGTTCATCCCCAGAGAGGGGGTACCCTCTCAGTGATGAAAAATCATCCCCCAGCTCCTGCCAGATCTCTTTCCTTCAAATTCCCACCAGCAGTAGCAGCCTGTTCCAGCTTATGTAGGTACATCTACTGGAGCAGGTGCTGGAATATTTTGCTTTCTTTATCAGACCAGTTTAGAGCATGACCTTGGGCTTTTATGGATTCCATAGCCAAACAGGATGAACTTCTGAATGAGCTGTATAAGTCTGAGGCAAGGCATACCAGGATATGAACTGCACCCAATAGGGTGTGACATCACTCTGCTTAGCCCATACATCCACATAGGGTCACTACCTATTTAACTGATAACAGTGGAAAAGTTTTGCATATTATTAGGATATTTATCTGGATAGGCCATTCCCCTATGCACTACAAAGGGATGATTATTTTTTTTAGCTATAAATGGTAATATTTGTGGAATGTAATCCTTCTTGTGTTTTACAGATTTTAAGAATGTTCATAAATAGTTAAAGTATTCCCTGTAGCAGTAATGGGAAGGTCACACAACATTTTGTAGATTAAAATCTCATTGAATGCTTCATTTGTAAGGTTGTGTGACCTTATGCAGGTTCCTTGAGGTAGGGACTATGCGGGGTGAATAAGGATAGCTGGTAGCACAGCCTGAGAGTGTGAGGTCTGGCAGCAGACAACCATATAAATGCATACATGTCATATACATTGCATGCTGGAGTTCAACTGAAGCATAAATGGCAGTCACCCGCATGCATGAGCAGAGTACAGCTTGTCCACAACAACCCAAATGGAGTTATGTCTATAAGAGTAAACACACATGTTTGCTGCGATGTGATTCATAAAGCTTAGCATGGCTAAACTTCATTTGCATAAGAACATCCCAAATAAATAATAGTTTATGCTATTGTGCTTCTGTCTGCTATTCTAAACATCCCTGGGCTACATACTTCCATGGCAGTTAATGAAAAGTGCAAAAAAATGGTTTTATTAAAAGTAGGGATGCCGTAGAATTATTAGCAATACGCAGCTATCAATGTAATTTAGTGTGGCCTATTCAAAATGAAGTGATACTGGTAATACATGGCATTTTACAATATTCCTCGATTATCCATTAAATGCTTGGGACTGTGTAAGGTGCCATTTTTGGTGCTTGGCTTACTGCAGCCTTTGGCAGTATGTAATGCCCTGAAATTACATACATAATTAATTATTTAATACTCACTGTGCCACACAGCAAGCATTTACAAGCATACATTTCACTACTTCATCAGAGGAATACACAACACAAACAGTATTGTCAAGAAAAGTCAAACTCAAAATTCACACTTAATGTTTTACTGTGCTTCTCATATTTTCTTTTTCTTATGCTGTGGCATGCAAAAGCAATTTTTATTTAAAGTATCATACATGTGAGGAGGGTGTAATTTTGCTACAACATGTGCTTGTACATTAAAAAAAAACATTGCACTGGCAAGGAGAAAAATACAGGCGAGACAGCTTCAGCCGTGAAGAGAATCACATTGTCATGGATGCTTTGAAGATAGAAAAAGTATTTATGTTATGGGGGGGGGTGGCAGGTAGAGAGAGTTAGTGCATGAAATTAAGTTGTGGCTAGCATAAATGCTATAGAAAGAAGGAAGGAGCCACACTTAGGCATGGTGTAGGAAAAAGTTAATATATTTTTCAGATATGCCAGGATAAAAACTAGGCGGAATGTTCTTAGTTCTTAGCAGTCCTGGTGATAGCTTTTCCTCACTCCAACCTTTAATGCTTGATGGGGACTACCTTCTCTATAAGGACTGATGACACTGACGCAGATAAGGATGCTACTAGACTCATCAGAGGAGGTGTGGACACGTACTTTCAGACTCCTGCAACAACCATAGCCAGACAGTGTGAAAGGTTAGTGTATATCTGATTTTACTACATCATGCTAAAATGTATTTATCATGACTCCTGTGTACATATCACCCTTACATGTTTCAACATCTCATCAGATACACCATCAGCATCAGATGCTGAAGAAAGTCTGCACACAAAAGTCATTATACCAGTCACAGACCACATTAACCACATCCTAATATTTTTCTTGACAGGCTCAGCCCTAACAACAAGCCCATCCTGTGCTTCATCATAGTAGGTTGATGTTTACAGCAGAATGGTTGCCAATAATGATGCTATAACTCTCATACTCATGACACAGCCTGGGGACAATGGCATACAATCACAAAGTGCACTGGTAGGGCCCCCACCCTACAGCAGGTGGATAACTCCATAATCAGTCACAGGAGCTCACACATTTAGACTGAGGAGATGACAGTATATCAAGAGAAGCAACACCCCACAGCTCAACACTTGTTTCTTGTGCACACGATGAACCCATGAATGAAGAGACTATCTTTCAGAAGTAACAGTACCCGCCACTGCACTTGTACATGCGAGTGCCTGGTGAAGACAACATTTTATACAGTATACTCTCAGTTTACTGCTACCCATGGGGATTGGTAGATGCCAGATAACTGTAATTCCTGGTTGCTTGTGAGTTACTATTGAAAATAGGTCTGACTAATACTGTACCCTATACTGTTTGTTTGGATTGACTTGTTCTTAAGTTGGGAGTGAGGGAATTTATTCCTATCTTCCTTTTTAAAACTCTAAAACTCCAAAAACATAAGGTGTATTTCTGAAGGTGGAAAACAGAAAGTGCAACACATGAAAATTGTATTGTACTTCTTCAATTTTTTTTTCTGACTGCTTAAGAGCTCTGGTTGCTTGAGTTCTTGTTAACTGACAGTTTACTGTAGTTAGCTCCAGAGACATACAAGGCCTTCACTGGCCATTACCAGATGTGCCATGACATAGTTCGGGCTCAGACTACTGCCATACTGACAGTCAGGTAAAAATTAAGAATATTGCAGTCTATAAGCAAGGAATTTTTCCAGTGCATGGGCATGGTGAAGGCCAGGAGCCAAAGCCATGATAATTGTCATATGCAGTATGGTTGCATACACAGTTTCCATGTCATACTCCATACATGCACTTGTAAAGATTTGCCAGACACTCATTGGGAGCACAGCTGGACATGGGTGAGGGATTGTCTGCGTGCATGGTGGTTGAGATGAGTAAACACTTGTGTATATTAAGAAAGTACTGCAGTCACTCACATGAATTCATTCAAAAAGAAGACAGCTGGGCTTTTTCAGAATTCTACAACACATTGCAGAACCCCTCAGTCAATATATATGTCCTGCAGCATTGATGTAGCAATGCAAAAAAAAAATATTTCCATGCATCCAGTAGACCCCATCAGTGGAGCAACTCAGCATCGAGCTTACATGCCAGAAGTTGCTGACAGTCTATGGGACCATCTCCCACATTACTCTCAGGAGACATTGAGTATGACAACTTCTAAATATAAGTTACATTTTCAACATCCGTATCACAGATAGTACTCACTTGCACTCACTTTTGAAACAGGGCCAATGCTGCATTTCTTCCTTGTGTCTGAAAAACAGCAAAAACAGTAAACAGTCAATACTGAGGAAGACAGATTTCTGTTTTTTTTCAAGGCAAGTAATTTGTGCATACTAAATTCATCATGCTCTGTTCTAGACATTGCAGAGAAAATAATCTCACTATGTCTCTAAACATGTTTCATAACATCTGCTTTTCCACATTTCATTCAGAGCCTGCCACTCTAACAAACATTTGTGTCAGTAAGAAGTTTAAAGTAAAAGTAATGATTAGAAGGTTTGAAATTATGTCGGGCATCACTGACTTAGTGCAGATGAGATATGACTACTCACATCAAGCATGAAGGCTGCCCCCCCCCCCCTTCTCAATGTACATAATTTTAAGTGCCTTGTAATTCTACTGAGGGGGTACGTGGATGAAAGTACATTGATGTACATTATGCTTTTTTTTAATCTCTCATCTCCTAAAACACACACACACACACACACACACACACACACACACACACACACACACACACACACACACAATTCTAATAAACTGACGTTTAAGTGGGTGGCAATCATCCTGCATCCTTGAGTGCCTAGTCTAGTCCAACATCACACAGGGGTTGTTGCTTCTTAATGTGCATCCTGATGTATCATAAAGTAAACAATCACCAAAAAACATTATTTTTATGGCATAATATCATTTTTTGCACTTCCACAAAGTGACTGCCATCACCCACGGTTGTGAAATAGACACCATTTCTTTGCATATGCAGTTGTATCCCATGCACGAGTCAGTCATAGGGGTGCAGTGCTACTGCTGTTGGCTGGTCACCATCGCTATTATCAGTTTTGGGCGAAATGATACAGGAAGCTGTACTGCCACTATTATTGTCTGTCTAAGGCAGTTGCACACCATACCAACACATGATAATATTATGCAGAATGCAATAGGCAGTAAACATACTGCATACAGTAGCAGGGTCATACTGAAGGACGCCCCCAGACTCATCCAGGCAATGAAAATGAACTTTAAGCAGGCCAAGCACTCATTTAATAACTATACTTGCTCTGGAGACAATAGACATCACTCCTATACCCTACCCAATAACCATCCACCATCTTGTTACACTTATACTTTAACATCCACTCTCCATTGAACCAACCAACCAATACAACCTATATGTCTTGCTAAGACATATAACTCTTCCATATCCCTCACTTCCTCCCAATTCTTCCCAATAATTAGCCTTCTAAAGTTCTAAACCCCACACTAATCACATCATACTACATCTATTTCTCCTCTCTTTCATCACAAATCACAAACTAAGAAAACTGCTAGTCCAGCCCTTTCCTTGTTCCTATTTATTATCCTTACCAGCCACCACCTACCCACTTTAATGCACCCCAGACTACAAAATCCATAATACCTGCTATCCATGTCTGACCCAGTCTTACTCTGATACTGGCTCATACCTCTACCAGACCAATACTCCCTTCTTCCTAAGGCCTTACTGCTCTCAGCTATATCCACATCAACTGAAATGCTCCACTGGAGCCAAACTGCTAAACTGCACAAACTGTTCAAGGTCACTGTCCTTCTTGCTGTCAGCACAGTTCTATATTTTGTGAATATCCATCCCAGGTGATGGTTCATCTCTCCAAAAAGCAACACTTCACACAAACTCACAGTCATTAACAGCACACTAAACTCTTCTACCTAAATGCCAGGATCATATATAATAAAAGCCCTGGCCCATATTCCTGGATTATAACACACAATTCAAATATCTTATCCATCACTGAGACATGGTTAAAACCCACAATTTCCTATAATGAAATTCTGCCACCTAGTTATAGCTTATTTTTCCTTGATTACACAAACAAAAAGGGAGTAGCACAGCAGTACTCTACCACAAGAACCTCCAACTTTTTATACCAAAAAGCAATTTTACCATTTTCAGTTCCAGGTTCTGATTTTTTTAAAGATTAACGATGCCAAGTCTATATGCATAACATCATTTTATGTGCTACCATCAAGCAGTTTAAATGGTGGCATATAGAAAAACATTCTGTCCTGCTGTTCTACAAAATCATCTTAAGTTACATAAACATCAATCAGTCCATCACAATTCTCCCTAATCAACATCCTTGTATAAACCTATTCAGATTTACTCAATCGAGTCCAGCACAAGACACAACAAAACTACAACCTTAATAATCCAGAGAATATCAGTAATACAGGTGTGCTACCAGGTAGTCTAACTGACCACTATCCAACATTTGCTCTCCACTCTCTGTCTAAACATAGCAAGCCTGCAACTTATAAGCCTGCCAGGAATCTTTCCTACTTTGACAATGACTCATTCCTAGCATCTCTCCAGGTTTATAACTGGAGTAGTCTAAAGATTCTGCAACTAGATGAAGTTGCATTCCTCTTCAACAATAGTTTTTTAAACTCTCATGTCCCACTTAAAAACAGAAGCTTCAAATTCACTGTAGTGCCCTGGCTCACATTATCCACTAAACTTATTTGCCAGTGAGAAAAAACACAGAATACCTGGCAAAACAATAAGACCATAAATGACCATCAAAACTTTCACACCAAATCCTCCAAACTGTTTTGGTCAACTATTTCAAAACTTTTAAACCCAGGCCCCCCAGACCTGAATTCAATGTAGCTTGTAATTCACACTTTATTAGTTCTGCTACCTCTCTGTCAAAACCTAATCACTGTACAGACCTCCCCTTATTCCCACATATCACAGTGAAAATACTCTTGACTTTACTTATCCTCTTATTGAGCAGCTAGTCCCACTATGCTAGTAACCTCTTTTCAGGGAGAAATGAAGTAGTATTTATACTACTACAGAAAATTTGGCCAGATAAACAAGAAACTTTCCTAATGCTTTTTGCTAGGTGCCATGGAATCTTTCACATCTACTTGTGTTATCACCAACTCAAGCAGATGGGACACCCCCCTCATGCTGCACTGCAATGGCAATAATCAAACTATCTGGTGCGGAATAGAACCCACAGCCTCTGGCACACAAGGCAGATATGTACCTGTTATGTCACTGACACTACACCTCAAATTACTCCCCACAAATACCATCAAACAATGCCTCAAAAACCTAAAAGTAATCAACATAAATCCAGATAATCTCCCTGCTGAATATCCAAAACTGGCATCTAGGAGTACAACCTACGTATACCTAAGTAAGTCTCAGACTTACTTAAATGGTCAGTCCAAAAACTTGTGTCTGCTCTATTTGGAAACAGTCCTTCCACTCACTGCAAAAATGTGACTCTGCTGTCTCCAACTTTAGAACTTTGGCTATTTTATCATCCCTCTCAAAAATCTTAGAGAAATATATCCACTCACAACTCTTAACATTCATCCACAACCATAAGCTCCTTTCAACATACCAGCATGCCTTCCATCTCTCCCACAGGACCAACATAACTCCTCTTATTTCTCAGTGTGATGAACACCATCAGGAACAAACATCTCCTAGTTTCCTCCATATTCCTTGATCTTTCAAAAACCTTTAACACTGTCTTTCACTAATTCCTACTCCACAAACTCTCTGAAATAGGCCTGTCAAACAAAGCCACAATGTGTTTCATTTCATACTAATACCATAGAGGGCAGAGTGTAAAATGGCTACAGCTTTCTCCATATTCTTTCCCATCTGAGTCAGCACCCTTCAAGAGTTTACCCTTGGCCCACTCCTCATCAACATATCCATCAGGATTCTTCACACTGCTCTAAACAATTCCAAGTTGGTCCAGAATGCAGACAGCTCCACCATAATCTGTTCAGCCTCCTCTAACTCTGAACTTCAAAAAGTCACTCAGCAGTACTTCACATCTGTGGAATATTATTCTCTAAATTCTAACATAGTACCAATCCTCAAAAAACAAACGTGTGCTATTTGCACCTCAGTCAGTATTAATACTGTCCAATCCATTCACCCTTTATTCATTTGATGGGACATCAGTTGAACTAGTTTATCACACTGAACTACTTGGAGTCACTGTCAGTGAACATGTAAATTTGGCCTGCAAATGCAGCAAGTAACCAAAAATGTTAACTGTGATGTCCCTGCTCTGGGCCAGTAATCAAGGAGCCTCAGTTCTCACTACTGACACCAGTGTGAGACATTCACTTGGAGCAAAAATAGATACACATGGTGTTTCCAGATGCAGCTGTCTGCACAAAACAAAATTTCCCTTATGAGCTGGAGCTAGATTTCCCTTTCTCTCAGCAAGCCCCAAATAAGGCTCCACACTGACCGCAGCTGTAGAGTTGTGTCCTCAGCTAAGTGTTCCAAGCCAAGTCCTCCACTACCTTCTCTGTGAAACCAGTATTTCTGTGTCCCTGCTGCAAATAGCTGACACACACACTCTTTGAGGTTTGATTTTCACAAACACGCACACACACAACACACACACACACACACACACACACACACACACACACACACACACACACACACACACACACACACACACACACACACACACACACCTGGGAAAGGCTGGCACAGATTTACCAGCTATGTCCCCTTTTCCCAGACTATAAGGTAAATACTGCCTCCAGAACACTCCAAAGCAAGCTATCAGGGCACCCAATTATAATGAGTAAAATTAATACTAATACAAATGGTAGTGCTTGACCAATGCAGCAAGGCTTTAGAAGTAGACACAGTGTCACCAAATAAATATAAGTACTCTCATAGGTTAAAATATTCTCTAAAAGATTAGCCACAATGAAAAGTTTATATTTAATAATAAATAATAAAAGAAAATGACAATACTAAATATCTATTTACCATAAACACCAGAGTTTCAGACACAGAAAATATTAAAAATAAGACAGTTGGATAGATTCACGCAGATACAGAAGAACAGTACTAAACTAATCTCATTATATATTATCCTGACAGATCTAAAGAATTACTGTCCCCTAGTTCACTTACCAGAGCAAGTCATGATGATGTGGGTAATAGTCCTTCTTTGTCAGTTTTCAAAAACAGACTGCCCTGAGACTTCTGTCTCATCTAACATTCAAACATCATTTCAGTGCTGGATTACAGAATGACATCACATACATCTGCTCATCTGATTTCTGGTACCCAAATTGCCCCTTTACTAGAAACTGAACCAGAATATAGCACGTGTGTCATAATACACACACACAGCTTTGCTAAGATGTGTTATAGCATCTGGAAGCAATAAAGTCATTTAAAAAATGTCCATCCTTCCAGGGTAGCAATTAGTTCACCACAAAGGACAATATGGTAGGATTCCTAGTCCTAGTTTTCACAGACATTTTGTCTTTGGCTGCAATCAGAACTATAAGACTATCTTTATAGTGTAAATCAGGAAATTTAATTTCAGACTACTTTTCAAAGTTAGCTGGACTGAGATACGCTACCTCAAAACAAAACACGCACAACACATAGCCCACAAAGTCAGTGTGCCAAGCAGCCACAGCCCTTAAGGCTGAATAACACACCTGATACTCTTGTAATAGGTGACTCTATTGTCAGACACACTGACGTCCCGCTCACCAGGCTGAATAAAGAGAAGGTCAAGGTGAGCTGCCTGTCGGGTGCTAGGATCCGCCACATAACACAAGCACTCAGGTCACTCCAAAGTAAATACAAATATGACTCAGTCATTGTACATGCTGGTGTGAATGACCTGAGACGTACCTCCCTGGACTACATGAAAAGAGACATAGAGGAGCTCTCTGATCATGTAGCCCAGGCTGGTATGACCCTGACCTTGAGCAGCATCTTACCCTCACCTAGAATGATGCCACAGTACAAAGACAAAATGATCGATTTTAACAATTGGCTAAAATGTTGGTGTCATTCAAAGGGGATCCAGTGTCTGTCAGCCTGGGATGACATGCTCAACAAGCCACGTTGCTTCGCTAGGGACGGCTTGCACCTGTCACCACTGGGCTTTCGGATATTGGCAAAGGCTCTTGCCACCCCCATAGTGCCTTTTTTAGGCAAGGATCAAAAGTCAAACCCACCCCCATAGACAGCACAAGGAACAAGAAACTAAGGGTAATGCTGCTTAACGCCAGAAGTCTTAACCTCAAGATGCACGCACTCGAAGCTCTCCTCAGTATGGAGAACATCGATATCTGTGCAGTGACAGAAACCTGATTCAAGGCTCCAGAGAGCACCCCAGCACTACCAGGCTATACCTCATATCATGCTTTTTGGCCGCAAAACCCGGACCGAACCACAAAAGGAGGGGAAGTTTCCATATTTATCAAGGATATCCACACCTCCAGGTTAGTGGCATTGCACGAAGTATCGGAGACCATCCATGTGCAACTAACAGTGGGCAAGACTGCTTTTCAGTTTATAGCACCCTACAGACCACCCTCTCAAAGTCAGGAATCCCACTCGGCTTTCCTGAAAACATTGGAGAACATGAAGCTCTCTCCAAACACCATTATATTGGGCGACTTCAACTACCCAAACATTGACTGGGAGCACTACTCAAGCCCCAGCACCTTAGCCCAAAGGTTCCTGGAAATTATAAACTCAAATGCTATGGAACAACTAGTCACCACTCCCACAAGAGGGGACAACATACTAGACATGATCATTACCAACATGGGGACTCTATGCTCCACACCAGAAGTATATCCCTCATTGGTAAGATCAGACCATAAATTAATTTCACTGGATGTCCACATCCCAACCCCACCCCCAGCCCAGAAAACCACAGTGAAAAACTTCTCAAAAGCGAACTTCTCACTTCTCAAAACTGAAGTGGAATCCTTCAAGGCCCCAGGGCCAGTGGAAACTATGGCCCAAACTGTAGAATCCTATATAAACACATTCTACGGACATCTCCAGGAATGCATGGATCATGCTATCCCAAACAAAACCAAGACCCAATCATCCAAAGGCAGGCATCCAGTCTGGTGGACCCCTGCCATAAATAAACTGTACAACAGAAGGAGGAAGCTACTACATGATAGCGCAAAATCCTTAATAGGGAAGGCATCTCTGGTCAGTACTAGCAAAAAATTACGATCCCTCATAAAATCCTCCAAGGCCAGCTTCGAGAGAAAAATTGCACAGGACACCAAAGACAATCATAAGGCTTTTTTCAGTTATGTTACGAACCTGGGATGCAACTCCCAGATTTGTTCTGAGTTGATTCTAAACGACAAAAAATACACTGAACCCACAGACATCGCCAATATCCTGGCAGACAGGTTCAGTGCAAACTTCTCCCCCCCTCCCCCCAAAAAGAGCAAGTATCTATTCCGGCAGAGGGCTGCCTCCCAAACATCTCTGATGCTCAGGTGAAGGCTGCCCTCTCCAAAGCAAAAAACACTGCTTCCATGGGACCAGATGGCATCCCAGGTTGCGTCATACATGAACTCCAAGAGGAACTAATCCCTCAAATAAAACAGCTATACAATCTCAGCCTCACTACAGGATATGTGCCCACAGAATGGCGTACAACAACAGTGGTCCCACTCCACAAAGGTGGAGCCTCTATGGACCCTGGAAACTATTGCCCCATAAGCCTGACTAGCTTAGTCTGCAAGGCTATGGAGAGGATCATCATGGAGCTCATAAACAAAGACACTGGGGACCTACAGACACTAGATCCTACCCAGTTCGGCTTTGTCAAGGGCAGATCCTACCTTTTGAACCTGGTTGACTTCTTCGAAACAGTCACCAAAGCCATAGATGAAGGGAAGGTAGTCCACACAGCCTATCTGGACCTTGCAAAGGCATTTGACACAATACCCCACTCGGGCATCATAGATAAGCTATCCAGCTTAAATATAAACCCCTATGTCACAAGATGGGTCACAAACTGGCTCAAAGACAGAACCCACAGATTGAGAGTTGCTGGAGCCATGTCAGACTCGAAACCGGTCACAAGTGGCATCCCACAGGGTTTTGTCCTGGGACCACTCTTGCTCGGTATATACTTTTCCGAGGTACAGGCAAATGTGGGAGGACTATGGCTCACCAAGTTCGCAGACGACTGCAAACTGGGCGCCATAATCGACTCTCCAGCTGACACAAACATCCTTCAAAAAGGTCTCACAGAGACAGATAACTGGTGCCAGTGCCATGGTTTAAAGCTAAATGCCAAAAAATGTATAGTCATACCCTTTGGCAAAAACAATGTGCCCACAAATTACCACATAGGTGGAAACCCATTAAGTACAGAGAAAGTTATTAGGGACCTTGGGACCCAAGTTGATAGCAATCTCTCCTTTGAAAACCACATTGCCAAAGTGGTTAGAAAGACCTTCTACATAGCCCACCTCATCACGAAGGGTTTCACATCTAGATCAAGAGAGGTAATCATGCCCTTTATTCATCCCTCATCAGGCCCATCATAGAATACAATGCCCCTTTTGGGATGTACCTTACCCGACACCTGCAGCAATTAGAAAGACCCCAAAAGTATCTCACCAAGAGGATTAAGGGTCTCAAACAGATGCCATATGCTGCTCGGTTAAAAAAACTCCAGCTCTACTCAGTTGCATACCGCCTACTTCGAGGCGATCTATGCCTGACATACAAAGCTATGTCAAATCCAGAATTAATGGACATGCTCCACCTCAGTAAATCTAAATCCTTTAGAGCCACATGCTCGAGGGACTTGAACCTCAGCACAGAAATAAATAGAACTTGCTGGAGGGACAGGTTCATAACCCAGAGGCTCCCTTCGCTCTGGAATAGAATTCCAGTTCATGTGAGGTAGAGCACCTCACTGAATCTCTTCAAGAAGAATCTCGACAGGTGGATGAGGGATCGTAAGTTTGTCCCAGGGATTACTCCCGTGTCACTATTAGACAGAGGCACAGTAAACTAAACCTTAAAAAGGGCACAGTATACTCAAATCAAGGGGTGGCGTAAGCCATACAGAATCGGGCTAGGCTTATAATTGCCCCAGGGCAGATAGCCTAGTATGAACCTATGAACATATAAACCTATGAAGTATCAGTCACAAAAAGGTACCAATAGGAGGTGCTGAAATAATCACCGTGCAAAGATGTAGCAGCCACAAACAGATTTATTGCATGTATACCATTCAAATTCACCCATATATTTTTTAGCCTTGAGTCCAAGAACTTAGCCAAAGGGTATGTTTTTGATGCATTGGCAGCCACAATAGGTCTCAAGGGGGGATCCTCAGTATTTTTGTGTACTTTCGGGATCCCAAATATAGCAGGAATCCTGGGTTTTTCTACTATTAAATATCTTTTAGTATGAAATCTACTTTATGATAGGCCAAGTTAATTTCATTTCTTGAGACCCTAGTGTATCTTATGGTATCATTCAAAATTTCCATCATCTTACTGGAATATAATATACTATCCATAAAATGGAAATTTTGAATGATACCGTAAGATACACTAGGGTCTCAAGAAATGAAATTAACTTGGCCCATCGTAAAATAGATTTCATACTAAAGGATATGTTGGAGGAGGAATTTATTAACTTGGATACCTATAAATATTTAATTTAAGCCTTGTCCTGAGGTTTATGACATATGCCACAATAATCCTTGTGGGACTCACACTCACCCTCCCACTCATCAAGTCTAAAAGCCACCTCACCCTATGCCCATATGACAACTGAAAGGGTGAAAAACCTGTGGATTCCTGGGGTACCTCTCTGCTTGCAAACAGCAGATATGGTAAGTATTTGTCCCACTCTTTTTTAAAATGGTCTGTAAATGTCTGTTGCATGATCTTTAGTGTAGAGATAAACCTCTCCATAAGACCATTAGTCTGGGGCTGGTAGGGGGTGGTCTTTATGTGCTTCACCCCGCAGCACTCCCACAGGCAAGCCAGCAGGTTTGACATGAAATTGGAGCCTCTGTCAGTCAGTAGTTTTCTTGGGAAACCTACCATGCTGAAGTTCTCTAAGAAAGCATTTGCCACCTTCTCTGCCTTGATGGAGGACAGAGTCACTGCTTCAGGGTATCTAGTAGCATTATTTATTGCCATCAGGATATACTTCTTCCCTGTGAAACTTGAGGTACTCAGAGGCTCCACAATGTCCATAGCTACCTTCTGAAATGGCTCTTTAATCACAGCCAAAGACATCAAAACAGCCTTGCCCTTGTCTCCTGCCTTGCCTACTTTATGGCACTGCTCATAGGTCCTGCAGTACCCTGTTACATCCCTTGCAATCCCAGGCCAATTAAGGTTCTACATAATATGTCTCTTGTCATGCTTTATGCCCATATGACCTGCAAAATAATGTCATTGGCTATGGCTAGAAGTGCCAGATGGTAGGCACTGGACACTACCAACTGCTGTATTACATCACCCTCTAGCCCTCCCTCAGGTGTCCATGCTCTATACAGTAACCCTTTGTTCCAGTATACAGACTGCACGTGATTCTCAAGAAAAGGAGCAGTCTCTATACAGTAACCCTTTGTTCCAGTATACAGACTGCTCCTTTCCTTAAGAATCAGGTGCCTCTCTAGCTACCTCCCTCAAGCCTCTTAATGTAGGGTCTCAGACTGAGCCCCTTCCACAGGAAGTATGGTATCTTCTGACAGTGATGCCTCGCTGTCAGCTTGGGTACTACCACTCACCTCTCATCTTGCAGTCACTCTGTTCAAGGGGACATCAGTACCTACCAGCAGCTGTGGCTCACCTTCAGGCTCACTGCTACAGGGTAGCTCACTTGCTGAAATAGCCATCTCATCAGCCCTGGCTTCAGCTATGGGGTCTGTCTGAGTCTCCCTGTAGCTACCAGCCCCACATGGCTGTCTCCAAGCCTGATTGCATGTAACTGCGTGCACACAAGGTACTGCATTATCCAAATCATTCCCTATCAAGACATCTGCAGGGATATCATCAAACATACCTACATGCCTGCTTCCTTTTCCACCCTCCCAGTCAAGGTGCACCTTGGCCAGAGGCATATGGAATGGGGTCCCTCCTAATCTTCTGACTGGAGTGGACTGCCCAAGCAAGTACGGTTCCTCTTTAACCACTGCAGGCTTCATGATGGTTATGTTAGCGGCTGTCTATGTCTTAGCAGTGGCCTGTTTTCCATCCACTAAGATAGAATATAAACTCTACTGATAGTCTGGTACCCATGCTGTCTCCAGGCAGCTTACTACAGGCATATTTTTATTCCCACTAGCAGGTTTTCCACCTTGCTTCTGTGGACATCAGTATGCTACATGGCCTAACTGGTTACATTTAAAACATCTAACCCTTGATCCTGGCTGTGTACCTGAACTAGTGGCATCCCCTGTTACTTGTGGATTCTTTTGGGGTGGGTTAAGTTGCCCACCATGGGTTCCCTTATATCCATGTGTAGTACTGGATGTCCCCTTCTTGTGCAGTGATGCCATGCTTGCTAAGTAGAGATCCCCTTTTTTCTCCAGCTCATCTGCAAAGTAGACTCCGAGTCTGCCATCCAAATTCTTATGTCCTCAGGTAAAGTACCAAGCGTTTGTTCCATCATCAAAAGGTCTGCCAGCCTTTCAAAAGTGTTGACCTGACACTTACTCACCCACCTATGAAAATAAGTACTTAACTCAGCAATATAATCACATACACTTTCATCTGCCTTGTGTCTATGCTCACACATCCTTTTTCTGTAAGGTTCAGGTGTTAATTTAAAACATTCAAATAAACATTATTTAACTTTACCATAATGTAAGGAATCAATATCAGACAATTTAGAAACAGCAGTTACAGCTTTACCATGGATTAAAAGGGTTGGGAACCATACCCAGACCCCCTTGGTCAACATTATGCTGTTTACATACTCCTTCAAATATACTATCAAAATTATCATCCTCAGTAAACTGTGGAAGAAATTTACTGACCTTTACTGCTTCTGGGTTTTCAGTTATTCCATTCCCCATTACCTCCATGACCCTGATGAAGAGTCAGCATCTGCCTCTCATGTTGATGCTGCTTCTCATTTTCTTCAACCTCTACACGCAGCAGTCTCTTATTTTCTTCAACCTCCATATGCTGCAGTCTCTCTGCTGACTCTAATTTTATCTGTTTTGCTTGCCACAGACTCTTTGCTAATTCTAATTCCAAATGGTTGGGCTCCAGTTCAAGTCTCTTTAAGTCCAAATGGGATTTTAAGTCCTCTGAGAAAAAGGTGAATGGTCCTGTTTCTGAGGGCTGCAAATCCCCATCAGCAGACTGGTTATCCTACTCTTTACTGGTCTAGGCTACAGCTGTGACTAAGGCTGAAATAATTTCCTCTTTATTCAGGTTGGCATACACCAATGCTTTGGCTTCACCCACCTTAGCCAACTGGTTCTTTGTCATCTTGCCATAATCCGCAGCTGATATAATAGCCTGCTCTCCCTGACTAAACTAAATTAACAAAAAATAAATAAAACTGTTGTGAAAATGAAACTCTGCATGTTTACCTTGTGGCTGCTGAGAGTACAAACACCTTCATTGACAACTGCCTACAGGCTACAGAAGTTCAATTAATATCCACACCACTGCTCACCAATATGTGATGTCACTGCTCTGGGCTTGTAATCATGGAGCCTCAGTCCTCAGCACTGTGAGAGATGTTCACTTGGAACAAAAATAGATACACACAGTATTTCCAGATGCAGCTGTCAGCTGTCTGCACAAAGCACGATTTCCCTTAAGAGCAAACAAGGTACACATTCCCGTCCTGGGGCTGGGATTCCCTCTCTCTCACCAGGCCCCAAATAAGACTCCATACTGACCACAGCTGTAGAATTGAGTCTTATGCTGAGTGTTCCAAGCCAAGTCCTCCACCACCCCCTCTGTGAAACCAGTGCTCTGTGTCCCTGCTCCAAGTAGCTGGCACACACATTCTTTGAGATTTAATTTTCAGACACACACACACACAACTGAGAAATGCTGGTACATATTTACCAACTATTCCCCATTTCCCTACACTATAAGGCAGATACTGCAATTAGAATACTACAAAGCCAGGTACACTAAGGATCTTACCAGGGTACTAAATTATACTGAGTAAAATTACTACTAATACAAATGGTATTGTTTGACCAATGCAGTAAAGCTTTTAGAAGCAGTTACAGTGTCACCAAATAAATATAAGTACTTTCAAAAGTTAAAATATTGTCTAAAAACCAGCCACAGTGAAAAGTTTAAATATATTTAATAATAAATAAAAGAACATGAAAATACTAAATATCTATTTACAATAAACACCAGAGTTTCAGATACAGGAAATATTAAAAATAAGACAGATGGATAGATTCACAAAGATAAAGAAAAACAGTACTTAACTAATCTCATTATATTTTCCTGACTGATTTAAAGAATTACTATCCCTTAATTAACTTAGAGCAAGGCAAGATGATGTGGGTGAGTGGTCCTTCTTTGTCAGGTTTCAAAAACAGACTGCCCTGAGACGTCTGTTTCATCTAACATTAAAACATCATTTTTGTGCTGAATTACAGACTGACATCACATACATGTGGTCATCTGACTTCTAGTTCCCACACTACCCCCTTTTCTAGAAACTGAACCAGAACCTAATGCGTGTGTCATAATACACATACATATAGCTTTCCTAAGATGTGTTACAGCATCTGGAAGCTAGAAAACTCTTTCAACAACTTCCACCCTTCCAGGCTAGCTATTAGTTTACTGCTAAGGACAGTACAGTAGTAGTCCTAGTCCTGAATTTCACAGACATTTTGTCTCTGGCTGCACTCAGAACTGTAATATACAATCTTTATGACCCAAACCAGGTAATTTATTTTCAGAATATTTTTTTAAAGTTAGCTGGACTGAGATTAACCTCTTCTCTTCCAGTATCATCTGTTGCAATATATTCATTTCAACAGTTACAATACAGTCTGACATATAGGTGCATTTTTTTCTGGCCAGCAGAACCCACTGTTGGTACATTTTTTTAAGACAATCACCTTACAAATACATTTAAAGCACAAGCACCTATACAAATCAGTTTGATATACAAATGACATATAATTCTTTACAAAACTCTAGCTAGTTATGCTGGCATATGTTACACATCCATTGCCTTACTTCTCCCTGCAGAGCTGGCAATACCTCACATCATCACACACAAAAGATTAGGTATGCACTATCCATCCAAAATGTTTTCTCTGATCAGCTGCATACAAGTACTGCTGCTGCTGCTTCCTACGTTACCCCCCCAACTTATTTCTTCAGCAGTTTTTACCAACTTGCAATCAATACATCTCACAAGATCAGATTAGTCATATAAGATTGCAGAGTTCACCAACAACCTCTTCAAAAAAACTATGCTATTCTCAAAATGTTAACCTGCCTCAATTTCCCTAACTTCCTTAAGCTCAACAAACTTAAAATATCAGAAAAAATCCTCCATGATCTTCAGCCTTGTCCCTCCCTCTTCCTTTCTTACAGTGGTATAGCCATTCATGCACTCTCCATTCATCTGAAAAATATCTGACAAACATGGCACCCTCATATAACTCCCATGTTGACTCCCTATATGTTTGCCATGTAACAAAGCTGTGGAACTCCTGCTCTACATCTGTCCACCAAAAACTTTCAAAGAGGAAGTAAAATCCTCTCTTGTTGGTATGTGGCAATACTATGGCTCTGAACCACTGGATTAACTCTTCCCTCTCCTTCCACCTCCCACTACTCTCCTCTTCTTCACCTCTGTCATACTGCAATCACCTTGTACAATTAATTGCTTGTCTCTCTTCCTTTTCTTTAAACTAACCGCTTTCACAATGTTCTCTTAATATGTTATTTTATCTTTTCTAGGTCATTTTCCACATCCTTCTGAAAAACTAACCACACTCAATTATCCTATCTACTCACTGAAAAAACAACTAAATAACAATAATAAATAACTAAAAAACTGACAATACTCTGAATTTCTTTTCCTTCTCACTCATTTACTATCTTAAACTCTTATTATTTGGACATCATATTCTCCCATTCACATCTTCTTAGACTGCCCTTACTACCTTTTTCTCCCAGAATAATATATCACTGAACATCTTCTATATCTTCAACTGGTAACCCAAAAGTGAAATGTCCACAAAACACCCACACAATGCGCAGTTCCAGTACAATAAAGGCTGTCTCAGTGTTCGAGGACCAGAATGGTCCTAAATTAGTCCCAGGAATCGAAATTAGAATTAGAACTACACATTCTAATTTCAATTCCTGGGACTATTTTAGGACCATTCTGGTCCTCGAACACTGAGACAGCCTTTATTGTACCGGAACTGCGCATTGTGTATCTTCTATATCTTATCTTACCTTGCATTAAACTTCTCTATCCTTAATTAATATCTACTTAGGTTCATAGGTTCATAGGTTCATAGGTAGGTACTTGTCTATCTGCCCGAGGGCATTTATAAGCCTAGCCAGAGTGTGTCAGCTTTCGCCACCCCATTGATTAATTAACTGAGCCTCTGTCAAGAAGAGCGAATGAAGTGATCCCAGGGGTGTATTTTCTGTTACCTATCCACTCAAGGTTTCTCTTGAAGAGTGTTAGTGAGGGGCTCTGCCTAATAAAGTTAGGAATTTTGTTCCAAAGCATGGGAAGTCTCTGTGACAGGAATCTATCCCTCCAGCATGTTCTATTTATTGTTGTGGCGAGGTTTAGCTCACTAGAGCGAGTGGCTTACAGTGACTTGGATTTCTTTAGGTGGAGCATGTCCATCATTTCTGAGTTGGACATAGCTTTGTAAGTCAGGTAGAGATCACCTCTGAGTAAGCGATATGCCACTGAGTACAGCTGGAGTTTTTCCAGTCGGGCTGCATAGGACATATGTTTGAGACCAGTTATCTTCTTGGTGAGGTACTTTTGTGGTCTTTCCAGCTGTTGGAAGTGTCTTGTGAGGTACATCCCCAATGGGGCATTGTACTCTATGATGGGTCTGATGAGTGACAAGTAGAGGGGGACTATAACCTCTTTATTTCTAGATGCGAACCCTTTAGTAATTAGATGGGCTACATAGAAGGATTTGCTAACTACTTTGGCAATATGATTGTCAAAGGAGGGATTACTATCTACCTGGGTCCCCAGATCTCTTATTACCTCTTCTGTATTAAGGGGGCTGCCACCTATGTGGTAATTCATGGGTGTTTTGTACTTATAACTATTTAGTGATAATTTCAATTACTCTTTCACGCAAACAAACATAAAAATGTTTCTTTCTAATCTGGGCATACAACATTTACTATTCCCTCTCTACTTGAATGCCTAAATATATCACTCGCAAAAATTGTACATTTATACATATATAAAAGATTTGCGTGAGTGTGTGTGTAATGTACTTTAATTCCCTAATTTGCTATTCCTTTCTCATTATCATACAAATGGGTTTGCTTTGTATACCTATTGTTCATTATTATAAGAACTACTGCATAATTACTGTAAGCAACTGTGGAGCTTTTCCCCCAGGTCTCAGCTGAAAAGTGATTCAATACCCAGTCGAACTTTCCTGGTAAACAAATGTAAATAAATAAATAAATAAATAAATGCATTTTGCATATCAGCCATGCAGAAGTTCGTGCTACCCCCACTCACAGAATAGGTAAGCCTGCTCCTAGAGTGCTCAGATCATTAACTGACCCTGGGTGGTCTGAGTTGCAGTTAGGATTTTTATTTTTTTTTTGATGTTTGAAACTGGCTAGACAGGGACTTAAGATAAAATACTAGAGAAACTTTTATAGACAGATAATACTGGTTTCAAAAAGGCCACAGAATTTTGCAAAAAACTGTGAAAACTTATCATGTATATATATATATATATATATATATATATATATATATATATATATATATATATACACATTTCAGTTGCACACTAAACTTCTGCTGGTTCGGGAAACATCATTGCATTACTCTTGCAGTTTGCATTCTGTCTGGAAGTATTTTTATTTGTCTTACAAGATACCACTAGTTTTAACCAATGAACCCATGTAATTGATCTGAAACAAACATTAAACCTATATATTCTTTCATGAAAAACAAGGTCAAGCTGAACTTCCTCAAAGCCTTAAAATGAAGCAATACATAGTGATGCATCACTTATCCTTACACTTTATAGCAACAATGTGAAATACATGGACAGTCATATGGGTGTAACCACCCAAGACATAGTGTTCAAATGTTCCAATATATCCTTTAGAAAAAAATACTTTGCCCAATTAAAAAATATCAACTTTGCATATATAACAAAATTAAAACCAGTACCGGTGAAGCAGAGAAAAGCTATGCCCAAGGACAAAACATTTCCTTTTCTCTGCCTTGCCAATAAACTGAAGGTTTTTAATTGAAAACCTTTAGCATATATGCTACTTCTGCAATCACATACCTATAATGCATACCCAAGGAACATAGGCAGTTATGTGGAAACAATCTGTCAGCAGTGTAGTATCTGCCTACACTATGAGGTGTCGGTGTATAATTTCAAATATACCCTACATATATGTATAGCTTGCCTTGCAGTATATCTTGTTTCATTAATTCTACGTATCATGTAACTTATTTACCCTTACTTTGCATTATTAATGTCAATAAAAAAGAAATGATTATTGGCTTCAATAACTGGCTAAAGAACTAGTGTTATTCTAGGGTTATTAGGTATGTGTCAGTATAGAATCAGATGCTTGACAGTCTAACTTGCTTTGCAGGGGATGGTCTGCACCTCTTGTTCAAAGGCTTCTACATATTGGCTGAAGCCTTTGCTGCTACTTTGTCCCTCTTTTTGCCAAAGTTCAGGTAATATATATTCCAATGTAACAAACATATCAGTATTAAACCAGGATCGAATTATGGTTACTCTTCTCAAAGCCAGAAGTCTAAGCAGCAAGCTATTAATCCTTAAGTCATTCCTGCATTTAGAAGGCATCTATGTATGTATAATCACCGAAGCATGGTTTAAATGCCTAAAAAGCATTCTGAGGTTTTGTCACCTGATATAACTTCAGACCCAATGGCAAGTGTTGTGGCATACCCATATTAGTCTGAGACTATATCACCTCTAGACTGATTTCTAGAGACCGTCACACTAAATAAAATCAAGTATCAGTCTATTGCCTGTTACAGGACATCTTCCATGACCACTGAAGTTCCTGTTAGGTTCCTAAATGGAATGGATAATTGCACCATAAATAAGAAATCCATTACTCTGGGAGACTTTAACCACTCATCTATCAACTGGAGTACCTACACCTTCAATGTAGGATACAAACATATGTTTTTTAGATATAATAAATGAAAACTCAGTGGATGAGATTGCTACTAGCCCAACTATAAGGCAAAATACTCATGACCTGGTACTTATAAATATAGCATCACCCTACCCAACTCCATTAGTAACACCCCCTCTGATTAAATCAGACCATAAGCTAGTAAACAACCTTTTCCATCAAATTGTCCATCCTACCTGGAACCAATATATCAGAATTCACATAATTTGTTCACGCAAATCTCAAATTCTCTGATGTCTCAAAATTCAGTTATATCAATATACCCAAGACATCATGTCAACAGATAGAATGAGTTTTATTATTCCCACATAAATAAATGTATACATTGGCAGTCCCATCTGGAATCAAATACAATGAGAAATTTAAAAAGCAAACTTCCCTGGTGGTCTACCAACACAAAATCTACAATAAAAGAAAAAACTCATTAGAGTTTGCAACCAATCTAAAGTACCCGAGTTAAGGAAATATTAGGAATGTGACTAAGAATTAACAAAAATAAACTCTTAGATCTACTAAGGTGTAGTATTCGGGCTGGTAATGTGGTTGTTGTACTGTAGGGGCGCTGTGGGGAATTCAGCATGTACTGTTGGTTCTGTATTCTCTGGTAACTTGTTGGTTCCGGTGTAGGAATGACTTGCAGAAGTTGTGTGAAGAAGCATGGGTGCGCACCTGGAGGCTCTTAATAAAGAAAGGCCTTACAACTCTATAAACCGTGTGGTTTCCTTATTTACCACGATATAACATATTGGCGACGAGAAGATGGGATGCCTCCGAGTCCGCTGCGAGTAAACTGGTGAGCTGTAGTTCATGTCGGATGACGAAGAGACGGGGCCTACTGGAGTGATGTCGGGTTCCATGTTGGGGTCACTAGTTGCATACGACTGTCAGACACAGACCTGGGAGGAGTATTGTGAAGTGTTGGAACATTTTTTTGAGGCAAACCAGATAATGGAAGCGGGTCGGAAGCGAGCCATATTGCTAAGCTCGGTGGGCAGTAAGACATACAGTCTGATGAGGAACTTATTGAGTCCGGATAAACCGGGGGACAAATCGTTCACAGAGTTGATGAGTTTTCTTCAGTCACATTATAACCCGAAGCCGAGTGCAATAGTCCAGAGGTTCAAGTTAAATTCAAGGACTAGAATGGCTAATGAAACGGTAATGGAGTATGTCGCAGTGTTGAGGGAACTGGCACAACATTGTGATTATGGGGACAGACTGACCGAAATGCTACGAGATAGGCTCGTATGTGGCATTGCAGACGACCGCATACAATGCAGATTGTTAGCGGAGCCTGACTTGTCGTTTGAAAAGGCCTTGAAGTTGGCACAGGCCATAGAGACAGTGACTAAAGACATTCGTGATTTACAACAGAAAACCACGGAAGGGGTTGGAAGCAGGAGTGCGACCCCACTGCCGGTGCATAAAGTGGTTATGGAGCATAATTTACAAGGGAAGTCTGGTCAGTATGCTTGTTACAGGTGTGGAGGTGAACATTTGTCACGGAACTGTCGTTTTTTAACTGTAAAATGTCATGCTTGCGGGAAAAAGGGCCATGTAAAGAAAATGTGCCGCTCAATACCCTCTCGGGAGCAGCCGAAAAAGGGGGAGGAAAAAAGCAGTATGATGGAAAGGAAGGGAAACCGAAAAATAAAACGGCAGTATGCACACCACATGCGTGAAGTTACAGATCAACCAACCAGGGAAGCCGAAGAAGTGTTCACAATGTTTAACGTGAAAGAGGCCAGGTGGGAAAGAGTTGATCCCATTAAAACCCAGTTGGACTTAAATGGTAAAATGGTGCAGTTTGAAGTGGATATGGGGTGTAGTGTGACAGTTCTGTCAAAGGCAGAGTATGGGAAGTTATGGCCCAGAGAAGCTCTGAAGCTGCAGGACTGTTCAGTGACTTTGAAAACCTATACGGGTGAAATAGTTCCCACGTTGGGAATGGTGAAAATGAAGGTAAAATATAAAGACCAAGTCAAAGAGTTGCCAGTCATGGTGGTAGCAGGTAAGGGACCAAACCTGCTAGGCTGGGTGTGGTTAAAGGAGCTAAACATGGACTGCCTACAGCTCCATAAGGTAGAACAGCTGGGCCTGACCTTGCAAGAGGTGCTAGAGAATAATGAAGAAGTATTCAAAGAGGAACTGGGGACCTGGAGGGGTCCACCAGCAAAAATACACGTGAAAGAAAATGTAACGCCAAGATTTTACAAACCCCGTCCTGTACCATATGCGATGAAGAAGAAAGTTGAGCTTGAGTTAGAGAGACTCACTAAGCAAGGTATAATTGAACCAGTAAAGTTTGCGGAATGGGCCGCACCAATTGTTCCAGTATTAAAGCCAGATGGTGCTGTACGTATATGTGGTGACTACAAGTTAATGGTGAACCAAGTCTCGAAGCTGGAGCAGTATCCCTTGCCCAAGGTGGAGGATGTGTTTGAAAAGCTGTCAGGAGGTGAAAGGTTTAGTAAACTGGACCTCAGTCAGGCATATCAACAAGTAGTGCTGGAAGAAGGGTCAAAGGCGTATGTTACCCTGAACACACACAAAGGTTTGTTCCAAGTCAATCGTTTACCTTTTGGGGTTTCCTCGAGTCCAGCTATTTTTCAGAGAATAATGGAGGGACTGGTGGCAGGAATTCCGAAGGTGGCTGTGTATTTAGATGATATCCTGTTGACGGGAAGGAACATTCGAGAGCATCTGGAGACGCTGAATGAGGTGCTGAGACGACTGCGAGAGGCAGGTCTACGGGTGAAGAGGAGTAAATGTGCTTTCATGGCAATGGAAGCAGAATTCCTGGGCTATAAGGTGGATGCATCAGGCCTACACCCCCTGCCAAATAAAGTGGAAGCCATTCAACAGGCACCAGCACCCACAAATGTTACAGAACTGAAAGCCTATTTAGGCTTACTTAACTATTATAATAGGTTCCTGCCAAATCTGTCAACACTGTTAGCTCCTTTACATAAGTTGTTAAGGAAGGAGGCTCAGTGGTCGTGGAAAAAGGAACAGGACAGAGCGTTTGAACAGTCAAAGGAACTAATGCAATCTTCAGAGGTTTTGGTGCACTACGATAGTCACAAGGACTTAATTTTGTCATGTGATGCCTCACCCTATGGATTAGGGGCTGTGTTGGCACACCGGATGCCAGATGGACAAGAGAGACCCATTGGGTTCATGTCACGAACTTTGACACCAGCGGAGTCAAACTATTCCCAGTTAGATAAAGAGGGTTTAGCTGTAATGTTTGGAATCAAGTGATTTCACAAGTACCTCTATGGGAGGAAGTTTACTATTTGCACTGATCATAAGCCTTTGTTGTCATTATTCAACAAGATGAAAGCAATACCGCAGATGGTTTCTCCCCGCATTCAGAGATGGGCTGTAACGTTGAGAGCTTATGAATACGAGATTGTTTATAAGCCTGGAAAGCACCATGGTAATGCAGATGCACTAAGTAGGTTGCCGATGCCAGGGCATCTCCAGGAAGAGGAAGCGGAGGACCGAGTTTTGATGATGGAAGACATCACATTGGTGTCTGCTAAGGAACTGAGAGTTTGGACACACAAAGACCCGGTGCTTGCTAGAGTGTTTCAGTGGGTCCAGCAAGGCTGGCCAGTCCAACAAACGGATCCAGTTTTTCGACCTTATGAGGTGAGAAAAACAGAGCTGAGTGTGCAAGATGGATGCGTATTGTGGGGGGCAAGAGTGATAATTCCGTCCCCAGGAAGAAGGGCACTTTTACAGCAGTTGCACCAAGGTCATGTGGGCATTACCCGAATGAAAGCTTTAGCCCGAAGTTATTTTTGGTGGCCCAAGTTGGACCACGAGATTGAAGTCGTTGTGAATGAGTGTAAAACATGTCAACAACATCGCAACTTGCCGGCGCCACTACATCCATGGGAGTGGCCGAGTAGGCCTTGGCAGAGACTTCATATAGATTATGCAGGACCTTTCATGGGGGCCATGTTTTTGATAATCATGGATGCTCATTCGAAATGGATGGATGCATATCAAGTCAAGACACCCACTTCTCTCGTTACCATTGAATGCTTGAGGCGGAGTTTCAGTAGCCAAGGACTGCCTGAGACTATTGTATCCGATAATGCTTCATGTTTCACGAGTGAAGAGTTCAAGGGTTTTCTGAGAAAAAATGGAATCGTACATATTACCTCAGCACCCTACCATGCAGCTACAAATGGTTGTGCTGAAAGAGCTGTACAGACTTTTAAAGCAATGATGAAGAAGTCTGGAGAAGGAAGTATAGCAGCAAAAGTATCAAGGGTGTTATTCAACTACCGTATTACACCACAATCTACCACGGGTTTGTCACCTGCCGAGATGTTGCAAGGACGGAGATTGAGATCCACGCTGGATCTAGTGTATCCAAATGTCCGAGCTAAGGTGGAGGGGACCCAGTGGAAGCAAAAAGAATGTCATGATCGACGACGGAGAGAGCGAAGTTTTCTGGAAGGAGATGCAGTGATGACGCGGAATTTCAGTTATGGGCCTAAGTGGATTCCAGGGTTCATTGTCAAGAGTACAGGTCCATTGTCGTACCAGGTGAGGTTGAATGGAGATTTCGTAGTGAGGAGACATGTAGACCAAATTCTGAGGAGCGAACAGAAGAAGGATGCCATGGAACTGCTGGCCTCGGAACTACCGTTAAGTTCGGAACCAGGGCTCGCAGTGGCAGGAGGATCGCAAAATGAGGGAGACCGCCAGAACGTGGAAGGAGAGGTTTCTGAGGATCCAACCGTTCCAGGGAAGGACACACCAATACCTGAAGTGGTAACTGTGACACCGGAGTCACCTAAGGTGGTACCACTGCGCCGTTCTAAGCGTGTGCTGGTTAAACCTAGTTACTTGAAGGACTATCAATGTTAATAAAAGTGCATGTATAGATTACCAGCCTAAAAAAAATAGTAGATGGTATGGTAACCAGTTAATAACTAGCCTGTTATTTACAAGTAAATGATTAAATGCATTGTGGAACTTGTTCCCTAGTTTTGCTTATGTAAGACAGTATGTCTTAGCTTAAAAGGGGAGGAATGTAGTATTCGGGCTGGTAATGTGGTTGTTGTACTGTAGGGGCGCTGTGGGGAATTCAGCATGTACTGTTGGTTCTGTATTCTCTGGTAACTTGTTGGTTCCGGTGTAGGAATGACTTGCAGAAGTTGTGTGAAGAAGCATGGGTGCGCACCTGGAGGCTCTTAATAAAGAAAGGCCTTACAACTCTATAAACCGTGTGGTTTCCTTATTTACCACGATATAACATAAGGTAGTCAGTTAACTCATTTGGCATCTGGATCCCAGGACAATTACAAATCTTTCTTTGGTTATATTAGACATCTAAGAAACAGCACAATGTACAAAACACAGTGTCAAAATGTTATTGGACCTGTGGACATTGCCAGTGTATTAGTACAAATTTCACCCCAGAGATGACTATCCACAGCCTTATGATCTCTGTATATCTCAACATCTCCCTTCAATCATCACTAAAGAACATGCACTGAAAGGGCTGCCAAGACTAAAAACACTTCCCCCATGGGACCTGATGAATACTTGTTTGTTTGTTAAATAAGCATGCACTGGTGGAACCTTTTCATAAGTTAATTTTCCTCAGTCATGCAAGTGTGGAATACAGCACTAGTGATGCCAATCTATAATTGTGGCCTTCCTACTGACCCTGGAAATGCATAGGCTCATCAGCCTGATGAATCTCATTTGTAAGGCCATGGAACACTTTATAACACATGGATTAACGTCAGCATTAATTAATCTCATTAAGCTAGATCTGCAGCTATATGTTTTTTGTAAAAGGTAGATCACATCTAATGAACTTGATAAATGTCTTTGAAAAGACAACAAAAGCTGTTGACAGCAATCAGACTGAATTCAAAGCCTGCTTTGAATTGGTTAAGGCAGTTGACATCACTCCTCATGCTAGTGTAATTAATAATCTAAATGCATTGTAAACTGAAGCCTATATGGTAAGATAGGTACCTAATTAGTGTAAAGACCAAACCCACAGTGCAGGTGGCAGGGATAGCATCAGAAAATGTGAAGGTGAGCAGTGGTGTCCAACAGGGATCACAGCTGGGACTGCTTTTATTTTGTATTTATTTTTCTAACCTAGGGAATAAAAAGCAAGATGTGGCTAAGCAAGTTTTCAGGAGACTGTAAACTGGGAAGCAGCAATGATCCCTCTCTGACACCATAGCCCTCTAGCAGGAAATTATACTTATACATGACTAGAGTATTTAAAATGAGCCTAAATTAAGTGCTAAAAATGCATTTGGCAAACAAACCATCCTCCGGCATATAGCACCAATAATATCCCACTTGAAAGTGAAAATGTGGTTAGGGACCTGATAATCTGAGTTAATAATTCCCTCTTCTTTGATCACTATATAGAAGTGATTGTTAAGGAATCCTTCTACTTCTACTAAGAGCAGCTGATCACCAAAGAAATATCAACAAGGCAGAAAGATGATATTGTCCTCTTATAGGATCATAGGATCATGGAAAGTTACTAGACTATTGGCCCTGAGACCCTTATTAGCCTAGCCAAGAGTTTAGCCCATGTTTAGACAAGTCAGCACCCAAAGCCCCTGTCCAGCAGGGACACAGGTGGAATCCCAGGGGTGTATTTTTTATTTCCCATCCAGTTATCCAGGTTGTGCTTAAAAAGGGATAATGAGGTACTCTGCTTGATGTGGAGAGGGAGTCTATTGCACAGATGGGGGAGTCTCTGGGACACAAATCTGTCCTGTCAATAAGTTCTATTGATATCACAGACCAGGCTGAGGTCGCGTGTATGGGTTAATCAAGTGGAGCTTGACTTCCAGATATGCAGCAGTCCCATCAAGGCAGGGTCTGAGATTGCTTTGTATGCAAGACAGAGGTCACTTCTGAGGAGTCTGTATGAAACTGAGTAGATGGACAGGGCTTTTAGCCAATCTGTGTAGGGCAGATGTTTGAGGCCCTGGATTCTCCTGGTGAGGAATCTCTGTGATCTCTCCAGCTGCTGCATGCACTTTGCGAGATGCATGCCAAAGGGGGCATTGTACTCAATAATTGGCCTTATAAGGAAAGAATACAGGGATGCTATGACCTCTTTGTCCCTGGATGAGATACCCTTACTTATGAGGTGAGCCATGTAGAAAGCTTTCTGTACAACAGAAGCAACATGGTAGTCAAAGGTCTGGTTGCTATCAACTTGGGTGACCAAATCCCTCACTGCTGATTGCGTACTTAGGACATTGTTATTAATGTGATAATATGTGGTGACATCACTCTCCCCAAAGGGGATTATGATGCATATTTTGGCATTCAGTTTGAGGCCATATTTCCTGCACCAGTCATTTGTTTGGGTGAGACCCTCTTAGAGGACATCCACATAACTTGGGGAATTGATGACCATGCCAAGCTTGCAGTCATCTGCAAATTTGGTCAGCCATAGCCCACTGGCTTTGGCCTACACCTCAGAGAGGTATATCCCAAATAACAGAGGCCCTAGGACCGATCCCTGGGGTATGCCACTTATTACAGGTCTACTGCATGAGGTGGCTTCCCCTATTTTGATCAGGTGGGCTCTATCAGTGAGCCAGTTTGCTACCCATCTGGTAACATATGAATTGAAGACTAGTTGAGAGAGTGTATTTATTATGCCTGAGTGGGAATAGTGTCGAAGGCTTTGGCCAGGTCGAGGCAGGCAGTGTGGGGTTCATATTACAATGTCAAACTTTTAGAAGTCTGAATGCCATATGGTCGAACCCATACGTTCAAACTTTCAAAAGTTTGAAAACGTAAAAAACAATAAAAACCAGAAAAAACCTACCTGACACTTGTAAGCAGGGGTGCAAGCACCTCTACATCCCCCACACCCCACACTCTTTAAATACACCAACTCTAAGATCGCACTACAGTGCAGTAAAGGGAAATTTTCCCTTTCCACACTGAACATAAATCCCCATTGAAACACTCAAACTTTTCCAAGTTCGAACGTATGGGTTCAACAATATGGCATTTGAACTTGTTACAGTTCGACAATGTAATATGTATCCAGCGGTGTGCACCATCTTCCCTTCATCCATGGCTTTGGTGACTGTCTCAAAGAATTCAATGAGATTTAACAGACATGACCTCTCCTTGACAAAGCCAACCTCTGTGGGTCAAGTGTCTGAAGGCTGCCAATGTCCATGTTAATGAGGTCCATGATAACCCGTTCCATGGCCTTGCAGATCAGGCTAGTTAGACTGATGGGTCTATAATTTCCCAGATCGGTGGATGCGCCACCTTTATGTAAAGGGATGACAGTGGCTGTCCTCCACTCAGCTGGGACAATGCCTGTACTCAGGCTTTGGTTGAATAGGGTGCCTAATGGTGCTGCAAGTTCATGTAGGATGCAGCATGGGATGTTAGCAGGTCCCATGGTGGCTGTATTTTTTGCCTTTGAGAGGGCAGTGATGACCTGTTCCCTAGAGATAAGGGGTGGGGGGCAGGTACTGGGGATGTCCAGATTTACTGATGGGGGGACAGACGGTGAAGTTTTCGCTGAATCTGTCAGTGAGTAGATTGGCTATATCTACAGCATTTGTGTATATGGTGTCCTTGACCACCAGTTCTGAACAGATCTGCATTTGAGATTGCAGACATATGTGAAAAAGGCCTTATGATTGTCTCTAATAGATGTGGCCAATTTGGACTCGAAGTTGGCTTTAGAAGACTTCACTAGTGCTCTTATTTGCTTGTCCAGGCTAAGGAGAGATTGCTTCCAATTGGGCACGTGATCCTTCTTGGTACTGGACAGCAATTTTTTTCCTTTTGTTATATAGTTTATTTATTTCAGATATCCACCAGACAGGTTTACTCTTCCATGCAGAGGATGATTTTGTCTTGTCAGGTATTCCTGTATCCATGCATCTATATAAATGCTTATATAGTACTTTGGTGCAGATTTGGACATTAGTGCCAGTTCCTACAGAGGGGGCACTCAGTATTATATACTGATCTCATCAATTATAGACTACAGCACCTTATTTGTGATGTAGCTCACCAGGATTATTAGACAGTTGTAAAGACCGCAGCAGTTCCTAACAAAGAGGATCTCAGCCTTAAAATCCCTAAACTACCAGAAATTACTAGAAGCACTTTACCTTTTTTCTGCATCTTATAGACTCCCCAGAGGAAACCTATACTTTGTCTTCTAAGCAATCAGGGATGCAGTAGTCCAGTATCTTTTTTGCCTTAAGAAGACAAATATTCCCACAAATACCAGAACAAGAGAGCTAGACCTGCTTCAGTAGAACAATAGAACATGATGGAAAGATGGAGTCAATAGTCGTCATCTCCCTCAACTCTGGAATAGACTCCCACACAGATAACACTATTTTGTGTCAAAAGAGACCTGGAAAACTAGATAGGCATTCATAAATTCATCCTGGACTTTAGTGTCCTTGCTCTCTTTGAAAGGGGATGTATAGTCTACATTGGGTAGGGTACTGCTAAAATGTAATGGTTCCAAGAGTTAATTGTCTTGGGCCTCCAGTGATTCCTATGAAGATTGATTATATAAATTTTATTTATTTATTTGACATTTTTTACCAGGAAATTCCAGCTGGGATAATACTTCATTTTCAGAGGATGCCCTGTGAGAAAATCTACACATTGATATCATATTGTTACAATGAAATAATGGACTTGTTATAAAAACCTAATACAGAAGAACAACATTATTAACTAAGTAGAAAATTCTCAGCTTGAGTTCATATGTGTGAATTTAAGGATACAGATTGCAAATATTTGGATAAAGAAGTTGAAAAAGAACATAGTCAATATTTAAAGAATTCAGGCATTGCAGTACATAGAGATGGCATTATACACACTAAGTACACACCAGAGCAGAGATGACTAGATAACATAGTCTAGGCAAAATTATATTTCTGTTTCATCTGAGAAATAGGTTGACTATGCTCAGAGAGAAGGAATTAGTATGACATTTGCTGGAGGGGCTAGTTCAGCCTTGGGTAGTGCAGTAGCAGTGCCAAGTCTCATTTAGGTGGCCTTTTAGCAAGTGTTAGAAATAGGGTTACCACCAGTCCCTCTTTGCACAGTTGTGTCCTGCAAAAAAAAACTAAAAAATGGCAAATGTCCTGAGATTTTAGGACAAAAAATATCTCCTAAGTTTTCTTTAATAGTTGCATAAACCAGTTATTTTGAATCTGAAACACCTAATGTTATAAGAGATAGCATAAGCAACATAAATGATATAAGAATTACCCTTTCTTTGCGCAAAAAAGTTAAGTACTGTACTTTACACTGGCCGTGGGTATGATTTGTCCTGAAAACTCACACGTTTCTACAAAAAAAGTCCTACTTTGGGCATTTGAAAAGGTGGCAACCCTAGTTAGAAGCTGAAGAAATTAGAGGTAGATACTATTTGCAAAGGGACAGAGTATGATTACAGGCTTTGGCCAGAGGACTTGTGAGGTTTATATATGCTGAGAAGATGCTGATCATTAGATCGAAGTGGTCTAGATGAATGGTGGGAATAGAGAATAGGACTAAAAGCAGGGCAGTTGTCAATTTTGTGAATAATGTTGTGTGTGTGGAGCTGTGTGTATTCTAAGTGTTGAGGTATTTTGAGACAATTCAATGGCTTATGGGCTGTACAGTGGAGGATGTGATAGTTTGTTGGTGGCAGATTTTGCATCCTTATTATAGCATGCGTCCAGCGTATTTTTAACTGTAGCCTGTGGCTAGGGTGGGTGCACAGTATAAGAGAGATGGGAGAAGGTGGGTAGTGGCAAGATTATTTTTTGTGGCATTGCTAAGGAAATGTTTATGCTGGTAGATTATTCCTAATTTTTGGTGAGTCTTTTTTTTTGTTATTTTGAACATACAGATCAAATTTAAGGTTATCATCTATAATCACTCCAATACAGTTTGTTTGGGAGACTACTTCAATTTCAATTTTGTTTAGTGAAAACATTTTGAAATTTGCTTTGTTAGGCATGTGCAAGTTGGGAAAATTAACAGTAACTTTGTTTTATTAAAGTTGAATAGTAGTTAGGCATTATGGAGCCACTTTTCAACGGAGGAAAAAGCTGCTTGTATGATATAGAGGAGTTGAGCAAGGTCACATAGAAGTGTGTAATCATTAGCATATTATATGAGAGGCTGAGCCTGCAGAGGTGTAGCGGTCATTGATTAAGATATTAAATAGAAAGGGGCAAAGAATAGGGCCTTGAGGTACACCTGTGGAAATGCACTGTTAGGGAGTCAAGAATATTTTGCCATTTTATAAATTGATGCTTGTCAGTTAAATAGCTATTGAACCACCATAATGAAGAAGGAGATATTTTTTCTATGAGTTTAGGGCAAAAACCTGTTTTGAAGGCTTTAGACAGGTCAATGAGTAGGGATGAAACAAGTTTTTTAACAACAGGGTAGTAGTTGTACTGTGTGTTTTGCAGAAGCTGTATTAGGTGGATACTAAGAATCATTCTTGTAGATAGTGGAGGAGTTGTTTATGAATACATCTTTCAAGAAACTTTGAGAGAGTTGATAATATTGCAGTGGACCAGAAGTTGGGAATGAGAAGTTTAAAACACAGTAATGTCTTTTACATACCTCATACATCAGATACAACTATATAATATATCGTCAAAATAGCAAAAAATAACATATCATGGGCAAAAATAGAGTGCAAGGAGTTGATCTGGCAACTGGAATTAGATGCATGCAGTTCATCTGGTTTGAATGATAATATATCTATTTCCATTGTTCTAAAACTAAGAATGGACATATTATAGGGGAACGTTTGTTTCCATGTATTGATTTCGCATTTGCAAATTATTTACTTATGAAGTTATCTAAAATATTTATTCATATAAGATTTTTTATGACATACCATTTCCACGATACATTATTTATGATCATCAGATATATGAGGTATGTGACATGCATTATTGTCTTTTTAAATGGAACAATGATGTTGGATATGTTATCTCATCTTTATTCTGTTAAAAGGGAAGCAATGTATATCATATGTTGTTCTGATGAAGTCCTGTTAATCTGTGGATGAAAGCACCCAAAACTATTAAATACCGATCGTGGATTACTTGTTTGGCATCTGTGATTCCTTACAATACAGATTTGTGGTGGTGTATATTAAGACCTGTACAGAAACCAGGGGGCTGGATTCCATAAACTTTGCAGTAACAAAGCAGAAGCCTGCATCTATTGTGCACCTGTCAGTATAACTGGATACTCTATTGTTTACCACTGGCCAGCTGAATGATGCTGAGAACATCACCACTGGGCATTCACCAGTGACATGAAATGGAAGTTTGACCCAGAGGAGATAAAGAAAATGATTGTTCATTTCTCTTGCGTTTCTCCTCTTCTCCAGGTTTGGACAATCACTGATAATCCTTGTGAATAATGACATCACAACAACATTTCATGGACTATATCTGCTTCAATGGGAACAGTCAACCTGCTTTGATTTGCAGAGGTGCACAAGTACAAAAGTGATCTTAATGCAACAGAGGGGAAGAGATTGCCTTTGATTGATAGCTTTTAGCTCTGTTTTTTCTATATGATAGCCATTGAACTCTCACAGATAACTACTGCAAAATGCCAACCGTGTACTGGGTGGTTTTAAGTACCCTTTGTCTGACAGGGTAAAGCACTTGTCTTTGATACTTAACAGAACATCTAAATAAAAAAAAAATGTCAATCTTTCTTTTTCTTTTGTAACTGTAAAGCAGTCCTGTCTTACTGCTCACATATGCTGCGCTACTGTGCCTGTGATGAGAGGAGGTACCCATGACTTGTGTAATGAAACCAATTGCTCTATTACATTTCTGTTTCAATTAAACATCTCTGCTTACATTTTTGGAATACTCATTTGCCCCTCTCTGCTAATTTTCAAAGCTCTAGCTCTTTTTTAGACCTGCTAACAATTAACATGAAGACATCTGACACAGTGACAAAATTAGTGCATGAGGGACTCAACTTTGACTTCAATTCTTTTATTTATCATATTGGACTTTTTTAAACCTGTGTCTGACATGTAATTGTCAGTGTTTATGCTATGACAGCAAATTAATTTTTGGTGCAGAATGTTTTCTCCCAAGCCTGTGAGTATGAGGTGGGAGGAGTGTCACCTGAAAGAAGGGATATTTATCCCTGGTCTCTTGGGCTTTGTCATCACTTCAGTAGAGTGCTGTTGCTTTGTACAGTGTCTTCTTCCTCAGACTTGTTTGTCCAGTGAACATGATAGGATTCTGTCATACCAGGTTTTAACAAAACAGGCTTTCAGGTGACAAGCAGATTATTTAGTGTAAAAAAGAAATGAAACAGAGAGTATTATAGCTGTGAGGCAGTGGGGAAGGGAGAAAGTCGGTAACAAAGTGACACCTTGGGGTAGGGGTTCCCTGTTAATTTCACAGAAGTCTTGAGAAAAATTAAGGCAAGGGATTTCAGGGTTTGTTTCATGTTGGTCTGTCAAGAAGGATATAGTTTGGGAAATGCATTTTCTGCTCAAGAGTTTAGTGGGGCATCGCAGTTGTGGTCTCACCAGTGATGTCTGTGTTGGAGGGGGGGGGGGGGTTGACTCCCAGTAGGATACTTTTTCCTTTTATTGTTCTATGGCTTGTATTCCACTAGTGGTGGCAGGGCAACAAGTATAATAGTTTACTGCACTGACACCCCTCAACTTACAGCTGAGTGTAGATGGTGTCGATTTAACTTCTGTTACCAAGTTGCCCTTTGGTTCCATACAACACTGGAATTCAGCGCTCATCGGCCATTAAACCTTTATTAAAGAAGTGACCATTGAATTTTTCTAGATTATAATTATCGGTCCTGAGGCACTTTATAGATTTGAGGTCATCCATGCTTAACTTTTTATTTGGAGGCAAGTTGTTGTCCTAGAACACTTGAATTTTTCTTAGGCTTGTGCAACCGAAGCTGGCCAGGATTTTAATCTCAGACATAAAGGGGTGTTACCTTCCTGCTCTTTTTCCAGTTTTGTTTATGACTTTGGCATTCTAAGGAGTAAGGTTGCTGAAGTTTTCTACTAGACTTTGGACCTGATTCATCAAGGGCCCCAAAAGGTGTCCATTCTATTGTTTTATCTGGCTCTGATGATAGCATTTTTAACAAAAACGAGACAGTCTCTCTCACTTTCAGCACTAAGATATTGGTAAATAATGCCGGATCAGACTAAGTCACCAAAGTAATATAATTATAACATAATGCACTTTAATGTTCATTATCTCTCTTGTTGAGGCTACTTAGTAAGCTATTAATAATTGTTCCACATTTCCCCTTTTGTTCTATACTATGCAGTTAGTATTTCATGTTTTGCAGATGGTAGGTTTAAAGCTGGGCTGATTTTAGCTCATTAGCAGAGAAGAAAAGTATTACCCAACTTCCTGCTTACCTAGCTAGCCTTTCTTCTCCTTTAGTTAGTTCGTGAACACAGCTAGATTTTTGGAGCCAAATGTTTTTTCTCAATTATTGTTTTCTGTCAGTCAAGCTGTCCGCTATTCCAGTGTGTCAGCTAAGGAAAAAGCAAAAAAAATAAAAAATTTTCAGCCAAAGCAGTCAGGTTGCTTTTATGAAAGGTTATATCAGAAGGGGCAGGTGGATGGGTGGCATGTGTTCAGTCTTTCCTTCCAAACTTATTTTATAGTTACGTATGCAAAGTTTTCCTTTTAATATGATGTGTGGCATTTGGTCAGGTAGTTAAGGTACCCATCCTTAATTCAAGAAATGCATTTTTGTTTATCTAGTCATTTTAATTTTGGCATGAGGTGCATTAGGTTATCTTGCTGAGTACGTTCCCTACTTTTTCATCCTAAACAAAAAAGGCAGAAGACAGCCAATAAACAATGAAGTAAGAACAGCAACGGTATAAACATTTAATTAGAGTACATCATTAAAGCTAGGAGGAAAGTCAGGTTTGCTCTTTAGGAAATGGATTAGCATAGTTAGCGTCTGATACTTGGAGCTTGTTGGGGGCAGCAGTGAGCTACAATAACATGGTGATTATTGTAATATTTTCATTGGATTTGTTAGTTATGGATGGGGTCCCTCATCATTGTACATGTTTGGCACATCTGATGCAAACTTTGGACCAGTTTCTCAATAAGTGGAGTGATCTGTATCTTTTAAAGAAGGAGGGTCTCCACATGCTACATGGATTTAGATAGTTTCATATATTAGTACTAGGCTAACTGCCCTTGTGGGCCATTTTAAACCTAACCAATTACCCCATGTGAGAATCAAACCTTTCACTTTGTCTCTGTAAGGTAAATACCTTAACCATTATGCCAAACTCCTAACATTTCATGTTGGAAGGTTCATACACTCATTTAGGCACAGATGTTTGCACTATTATACCTGATAAATAATTGTGTATCAGCAACTCAGGTTATAGACTTCAGTCTGTAGGTTATCCATGACTTAAGTTTCCCATGTTCTGCTCCTTGCCAAAGAGGTTGTGTTGGGCAATGGGAAAAATGTTGTATTTGGAGTGGGTGATGATTAATT
Source organism: Protopterus annectens (assembly GCF_019279795.1). Taxonomy (NCBI): domain Eukaryota; kingdom Metazoa; phylum Chordata; order Ceratodontiformes; family Protopteridae; genus Protopterus; species Protopterus annectens. Next base: position 1,070,217,752 of record NC_056730.1, on the reverse strand, counting down.
TTTTAGAGGTTATGGCATCAGTGGGAAAGCATGGTGCTTTAGATAAAATCCTTCTTTCAGGGCATTGCAAGGGCAGTTCACCAATGGACAATGAGTCCAGTTCCAGCTACATTCATGCAAGTCAAGTGCCCAGGAGAAGAATGTTGAAGATGGAGGTACTGCTTCTAAGAGACCATAGCAGAGAACGTGTAATGGGACAACCGATTCAGTTATGGTTGAACTCTCCCAGGCTACCACCAACAGTGAGCAAGTTTACACTGCTCAGCAAGGTAATGCAAAAGTAGTTGAAAGGCTTGAGATTAGTATTAAAGGCAGACAGTGAAAAATTACATGACAGAATGTTTAGAGGCATTATCAGAAGAAGAGATATAAACTGTTTGAACTTTTCATTGAGAAGGAATTATGCTCCTTATAGTAGGTATCTATACATGGTGTGTGTGTGTGTGTGTGTGTGTGTGTGTGTGTGTGTGTGTGTGTGTGTGTGTGTGTGTGTGTGTGTGTGTGTGTGTGTGTGTGTGTGTGTGTGCATGCGTGCGTGCGTGTTTTAACAGTCCCTTCCTGCAATTTCCACTTCCCTACGTAGAGGCACAGATGATATTGCCCATCACTGGCCAACATCAGAAGGAGCCATTATAGTGCACATTCCCAGAGTAATTAATAAAAAGATTGCCAGGAATGATTATATTGATGTTTTTGATCTAACTGAACAGGAAGGCATACTAAGCAAGCTCATAGTGAAGGACAAATGATTTAATGGCAATATTTGTATAAACTGGCAAAAAACAGGTGGGTAAACTCATGGTCCATAATGAACAGTTAGATGGTGGATTTCATACATATTATGGCAATTGTTTTTGAAAATGAACCCCAGCAAGCCCTTACTTTATTGACAATTTTCTTACCATTAGAGAGGCTTATTGGTTCAGAGGTGGCTTATTATGGCTTTGGTATGACCAGAAGTTTAATATGTTGAAGGCCATGGACAAGGATCTAAAATGGAAGGAGCAGCATGCAGACACATGACTACAGATTTTGTTTGATAAACCCAGATCTCCCATCACTTAGGGAATGAAAAATTGATAGCCTGTCGGGGTTTTAATAAGCTTTTAATAGGGGTCAGTGTGTCTGGCTGACCTGTCACTTCATGCATGTATGGCCACATTGTGGGAAAGGATATCCTGCAATAAAGTGATAGTCAAGAGAAGACTAACCACATCCCTTCTTGATAAGTAAGTCTGATCCAAAACTTTTTTTTGCATACATCAAATTAACAGTTAGGTGAGGCAGCTCTGCTTGAGGAAATAGGGGACAAAATTCCTTTCTGTTTTTCTAGCATTGGTAGCTTCAGTCAGTCACTCACTAACCATTTGTGTCAGCTTACTGGGCAAGCTGTTGCACTCTTATCCAGATCATCATTCAAACTGGGAATCTCAAGAGATTTTTCTTTTGGTTTCTCTTTGAAATCAAATGTTACCCCCACTTTGAAATTGTATAAAAATCTATGCTGAATTACTAGCAAGGAAGTCACTGCCAGGGCTCTGCTTGACAAAGAGGTGAATATGAATAGGATCTTGGGTCCTTTCTTGGACCCTCCTTTTGTATCCTTTAGGGTCTCACACTGGCTGTTTGCTAGATAGGAAAGAAGGTGAGTTCAGGCTTATTCACCACTTATCCTTTCAACAGAGGTCTTCAGTTAATGGCTATATTGAGAGGGAAGAAGTTAGGGTGAAATACATGTCACTTTAGTCTATCCTGGGTATGTACTTTGAAAGTCAATTCTTCTTCTTTGGCATAATTATTCCCATATGTTGTGCCATGCCATGCATCATGTTTAAGATGTTCAGCACAGCCCTACAGGGGTGCTGGCAGTAAAAGACACTACATATAGTCATGGCGCATTACTTGGGTGACTTCCTTATGGTGGAGAATGGAGTAGGAGGTGTTAAGGAGGGGTCTGCCAAGAGATAGCTGTATCTGCTATAGAGGGCAAGGTGCTATAGCCTGTCCAGGCCCTAGTGTCTCTAGGCTTGGAAATCAGTGCAATTCATTCTTCCTTTTATATGTTCATTATGTAAGTACAAGGCGATCAGTCTGCAGACTATTACAAGCATAGACAATAGTCAGAAGTCTGAATCAAACCCTGTATCTTGTATCTGTAAGGTAAAGACCTTAACCATTACTCCAATCCTGCCCCTAAGATTATACCACCCCAGACAGAACTCAAACCCACAATCCCTGGTTTTGGAGGCTAATGCCTTATCCATTAGGCCATTTGCCTCAGATTAAAATACAATGGTTGAGAGAAGTTATTGCAGATTTCCTAAGAGCTAAAAAGTAAGGTTACATGTGGTGATGGAGTTACTGGGCAAGCTCAGTTTTTTGTGTAGGGCCATAGTTCCTGGTAGAACTTTCACTAGAACTTGGCTAACATATTGAAAGGAGGCTGAGAGAAGTACCACAGGCTGAGGATGCCAATTAGAGTAAACAAAGACCTCCATGTAAGGCGGCAGTTTTTGTCAAAGTACAATTGGATCGCTTTTTGGCAAGGTAATTGGATCTCTTCCCAGTCATTTAATTATGCTGAAGAAGGCTTGGAAAAGGGTGCATATTATGAGGATGCTGACTTGAGGCCCAATGGCCTGAATTCATGTTGAGTAAGCACACAAAATCATTACATTTTTAATGCTTGTGCATAATTTAGTGGCTTGGTAATTTGGGAAAATTAATTCAGTAATCAGCCAGTAATTCTCCACTCTGATAACCAGGCTGTGATGCAGTTACTTAGGAAAAGAACATCTGAATCCAGGTGGGTACAATCCTTACTCAGATTAGTGGTCCAGCATAGTCTTCATTTAAATTTATCCTTCATTGATAAGCATATTCCAGGTAATCTCAACAGTCTCACTGATACTTTCTCTGAATTGTACATTTCCAATTTCTGGAGACTGGCCACAGAGTCATAGGAGAAGCCTACTGTCACCCGTCCCCAATGTGGCTGACTGGCAAAGGACGATGCAGCTGTTGGTCACCAAGTCCATGGATGGACAGCACCAAAAATCATCATAAGGGGCTGTCTTGCATTCATTTAGGAATTTCTGTTTGACATTACCCATTATTGATCCCCCACTATATAATGTCCAGAGGTATCATCAATGGGGTGACAAAGACAATACATATCCATTTAGCAGCTCTTGTGCTTTTCTTTCTAAGGTCTCAAGTTTATCCAGTTTTACCTCTGGTTTTATAGTATGGAGTGTGTTATCGAAAGAACAATGACTTTGGTGCAAAAGGTTTTGCCCCAAGCCCATGAGCATGAGGGGGGGTTCTACTGCCTAACAGAGGGGAGTATCTAACCCTGGGATCCCCTGATTTGTCTTCACAGCAGCAGAGCAGCATTGCTTTACCCTCCCTCCCTGTCTGCAGTATAGTGGAAGTCCTGGAGAGGCCTCCCTCCCCTTTAATGCTCACTTGTTTTCCCAGGCCTATTGGCTATCATGTTGAAAAGCTGAGGGAGTGGCTGCAGAGTACTAATGGTCAGGCATGCCATTGGTTATAATGGTTGGATGAGCCTGCTAGGGAGGGACCTAGACATGCTATTCATTTCTGTGCTGTCATGGTGGTGGTAATTACAGCTGCTGCATTGGCAATGTTCACAAAAGAAGTCTGAACATGGTTCAGAATTTTATAACACATTGTCATTTATGATGCTTTTATTAGGAAATATGACCACACTGGCTATTTGGTGTGGAGTGTGTTACTGGCTGAAATGATATGGAGACAAAACAAAATGTTAACTTAATAATCATACCAAGCACAGACTGATGTTTAACATTCTATAATTACAGCGTATGATGAACTTCAACTAAATGGGATATGAAGGAAGCTGCTTTATAAGTCCTACTTTAATTTAAAGTGTTCCTTTGCAGTTCTGGATGTGTGTGATTATGATCATTTCTACTAGCTAGTTACCCATATAGATCTGTTTTCTCATATTATAACCATACACCTTTCTAAATGAGAAATCTTCTTAGAAATTAATTCACTGACAGCATCATCCATCATAGTTGTAGATAAAATGTAAAAACACTGAATGCCAGAGCACACAAATAAATTACAACAATTGGTATATATTTTCTCTCAATGCACAAGTCTTGCATTGTTATTGCGGAGCAGCTGTCTGTTTTAAATGGTACCATTGCTTAGATTTCCAGTTAACCGATTAGCTCCTTCAAGTGTATTTTGCTTACAAGACAAAACAAAAAGGACCTACTTATTTACTATAAAAAGAGCGATTTGAATGTATTCCCACATAAGTTCACAGACTTCCTTAAAATCTCTGAGATTTCAAAATGTAGGTTGACAAAAATGTGTAATTCTGCAGACAGTTCCTCTAGATGATGGAGTTAGTCAGGCTTGCTCAAGTTATTGCTGGAGCCCATTAGAAAGGTCAGCCACTAGACTTGATCTTTCAAATAAATGCAGTCACTTTAAACCTGAAGGCTGAGTCAGCCTTTTAGTTAGGCCATTGTTTAATCCAGTTCATCCTGAAGGTATCCTTGAGTCAATCACCTAACAATCAATGGGTACTATAGAGAGATTTCCATTCTGTGACTAGTATAAACCAGATTCCTGTCTGGATATGTTCACTATTGACTGCAACTTGGAGCTAAGAAATCACACAGCTTCAGACCCAATTATCCAGAAGCTGAAAAACATTATCAGTTAGAAATGGCCAACATGACAGATCAGTTTACAACTTGACATTTAGCAGTATTTTCCTTACAGAAATGAACTCATGATGGAAGATGTAATCATTACTTCAGGAATATATCAAAATTCCACATCATGGTCACCCAGGTACTGCTTCAACAAAAAGAAGGGCACGAAGCATTGTACTTTGGCCTTCTATGTCCAAAGATATAGAGAAGGGAACTCTAGCATGTTCAGTTTGCAACAGCACCAAACAATATCAACAAAAAGAACTTCAGCTACACCAAATTTCTGAATTACCTTGGTCACCAGTTGCTGTAGATATTTTCAAATGGAATGGTCAACATTACTTGGTGCTAGCAGACTCTTACTCAGATTGGTTTGAAAGTGACTTACTTCCTAACTTGATGTCCAGCACAATCATTACAAAATTGAAGAGACATTTTTCTGTCCATGGTAGTCCGCACAATCATGTCTAACAATGGTGCACAGTTTACTGACAGCAGTTCAAGAAATTTGCTGAGTCATTGGACTTTGTTCATATTACCAGTAGGTTTGAGTATCCATAAGTCAATGGTTTAGCTGAACATGCAGTGTAGCATGCAAATCACTTTTTGGAGAAATCCAAAATAGATGGTACCAATGTTTTCCTTAACTTACTCAATCTCAGAAACATTCCTCAAGACGACTTGCTTGGTTCACCTGCTCAAAGATTGATGTCCAGACAGAAACCGAACAACCCTTTCAATCAGTAAAAAATTGTTAGTAGCAAACACAAAAAACAATAGAATGGTCAAGGCTCAAGTTTTGAGAAAATGTCAGTCATAAAAGTTGAACTATGATAAAACCAGTAAATCCCTTTGACCATTGTTACAAGGAGAAGTTGTGAGAATGTAAACATCCAAAGGTTATGATCATGTATGAATCATGAAGGACATTTGTGATGAACAGTGATCTTGCATCGCACAATCTGAAGTAATGGATTATCAAAGGAATCGTAGACATGTGTTACCTGTCTAAGAACCAGTGCCACAGCAGATTGCCTGTGCCAGTGACTGATTTTCAGAGTGACTCGTTAACTGTTTGAATTCAAAAGGACAGTGTGCTTTCTTCAAATAGCTCTGATGTAAGCCCAGATGTTCTAGTATTGAATGAATTCTCCAGAGACACTGTCTCTGTTGCTAATCCCAGTCAGAATTTCTATGTAACTAGATCAGGTAGAATTTGCAAAACCAATCCTAAACACAGAGTGACTTGGACTTGAAAGCAGTAATGTTTTGTTGAGATGTTGAAATAATGTCTAGCACTTAGATATGCCTTTGTTCTTGTATTTTGCAATGTCAAAGTTAAAGAGGGAGGATGTAGATCGGTGTATGTACTGAACCTAGTCAGCCACTGTAGCTAGACAGCACATGCATATAAGTTACTGAGCACAAGCAAGATCAGTGCCATTTTTTGTAGTCATTCAGTGTGAATTTAAGCTTGAACGGAAATACACGTGTGTTAGAAGTAACAAGTCAGTCAGTAAACATATGAAGTACAAAGTATATGCACAAGTTACAGCTTTTGATGTGTGTATGTATAATAAATGACTTGAACGCACACCCAGTCTCAGTGTCTCATTTGAATACACAAGACATGCAACAAATTTGTTCATTCTTCATCACTGATATCAGTGCAGCTGTTGACTTACTCAGTTGTAGAATGTTGACCAACCATCTTCAAGCCATCTACGTACTTATCTGTATATAAATGAAAGTGTAACTTTTTTCTCTGTGGAGCTTTTCTCCCCGGGCCTCCGCTGAAAATGGACATGTATCCAGTCGGACCATCCCGGTCAACAAATGTAAAATAAATAAATAAATAAATAAATAAATCTATGTTCCCTCTGTCAAATTCTTCAGCTGATTTGTGTGCTATGTGCTGGCAAAGAATATCTCAAAAATTAGTTACTTCTCAAGGCACTCTTTACACTCTGGGGTTTTGCAGAGTTCAGACTTGGATCCGGTGTGTTTGTATATATGTTCAGTTTCGGTAAGTAATTAGGAATAAGTGGTCTAGGTTATTATTCTTATGAAAATTATAATCATCTGTACTGATTCACTACTATTCAGAAGTAAAAAAAAAGTAAGCAGTACAGAATAAATCACTGTAAAGTTCTCCAGTGATTCACACGTCATTACTTTGTTGTTCTGCAAAAGGGATATATATCCCTTTGTCTACTGATCTATCTGTTTATCTACACAAACACACACACACACACACACACACACACACACACACACACACACACACACACAATCACAGTGGTCATTGTGAGGATATCAGACATTATCTGTGCTAGCATGTCTGGCTGCATTTTTCTAAATACTGGTAAATAATTATAAATTGCCCTGTGTTATAAATGCCGCCATGACTAGCTATAATTATGTAAATGCTTTTCTGCTTTTTTTATTGTTTCTTTGATTTGTGTAAGATGTTTGAATCAAACAGTGTTCTTCTGGCTGACCAACTGTACATGTCTTTTAAAAACAATTCTAAATGCAGGTTGTCCCAATCAACTGACCTAGAGTGATGTCATTGTGTGCCAGAGGTGAAAGGAATGGAATCTCCATGGCAGCTGGTTTTGTTTACTTTTCCAAAGTCTAAAATGAGAGAGAGAAGAATTTTCATAACACCTTTCTGTGACTTTTAAAGGATTCTGCTATAAAAAGCAGGTACTGAGTCAGTTGAGTTCAGTGTAGTATAGTTGCAGTTGAGTTCAGCTGTGTTGCAGTAGTTGTAGTTGTCAGTTGCTGTTTTCCTGACCAGTAGTTATCACTCAGAGTTTTCCAGAGCTGTTCAGCAGAAATAGTAAGAGTTGGTTTTCCAGTCGCTGAGGATCAGAAAACAGCCTGAAGAGTGGACATATATTCTTATTTTGTTTGCAGAAGTAAGAGTATCATCTTGCCTTGCTGAGTTAATTAGATTAGACAGGGACAGTTAATCTTTAGACAGTTAGGGATCTACTGTTAAATAGTTAAAGAGTTTTTCTTCAATCAGTGTGAAACCTATCCTACAGTGTTATTTTCATAATTCCTGTGTGTGTGAAATTCTGCAGTCTACTGAAATCAATTATTCAGTGTATACATATTTTAAATCATGTTTATCTATTAAATATTTTACTACCTTCTATTGTGGCTGGTTATTTAGAAAGTACTTTTAGTAACCTGAGAGTGTTTATGCTTATTGTGATAACACTAGGGCCACTCCCAAAAGCCTTAGTGCTTGGATTACATGCTACCTTACATATCAAGATTTATTTTACCCAATATAATTGAACACCTCTTTTGAAGGGTGTTGTGATTTTTTGACTGGTGGCAATGCTACTGTGTAATTTGGGAAAGAGGACATAGCAGGTAAATCTGTGCCAATCTTTCCCAAGAGTGTTTGGATGTGTGATTATCAAATATTTAAGACTGAGTGTGTCAAATACCTAGAACTGGGACACAGTGTTCTGTAATGTGAAAACTCATTGGGGGACCTGAAGTGAAGCATATAGTCCATTCCCAGGTTTGGAGCCTGTTCTTGGTGTACTCTTAAGAGAAATTGTGTGTTCTATCCCCGTTTTCAGTGATGCTCCTTTACTGGAGATAGTGGTGATGACTGAGGCTCCTTAGTTACTGCACCAGATTTAAGTAGGGGGTCACCACATTATTTGCCGCCAGCACTGTGGGACTTTAATTGAGCTTTAGTAGCCTGTGGGTAGCTGTCATTGAGGTGTGCATTCTCAACAGCCACAAGATAAACATACAGAGTTTCATTTCACAACAGTTCTAATTATTTTAAGTCAGTTTAGTCATTGACAACAGGTAAATATGTCAGCAGAAGATCATAGCAAGCTGACCAGGAACCAGTTGGCCAAGGTGTGCAAAGCCAAAGGACTGATGCATGCCAACCTGACTAAGGAAGCAATAATCTCAGCCTTAGTTGCAGCTGTACAGGAGATCAGCAGCTCAGAAGATACCCAGTTTGGCATTGGGGTTAAGCAGCCTTCCAGGACAAGACAGTGTACCTTTTCTTCAGAGGACTTAAAAATTCATTTGGAGTTAAGGAGACTCAAACTGGAAGCTGAGAAGACAGAGAAGCAGCATCAGTTTGAACTGGAAACCAGACATTTGTAGGCTGAGGAGAGAGACAAGGAAAAGTGGTGTCAGGATGAACTGGAGGCTGAGGAGAGACAGAAGCAGCATCAGTATGAACTGCAGCATTTGGAGATGGAAGCCAAATGTTTGGAGGCTGAGCGTCAGCATGAAAAGGAAGTGAAAGCCAAGTGTTTGGAGATGAAAAAGGAACTGAAGACCAATCATTTGGAGATGGAAGATGAAGAGAACTAAAGGCAGAGAGCACAAAAAGGAGCTTCAAACCCTTCAACAGGGTCATGAAGGTAACGGGGAAGGGAATGACACAATCTCAGAAGCTGTAAAGGTTAATAAACGTTTTCTTCAGTACAGAGAGGGAGATGACTTTGATAGTTTTATTTATATATTTGAGAGGGTTTGTAAACACTATAATGTTGACCAAGGGCCCTGGGTTCTGTTCCTGATCCCCTTACTCCATGGTAGAGTTGTTAATGCAATTTCTAAACAGTCTGATATTGATTGCTTGAATTGCGATCTTATAAAACAATATTTACTAGATAGTTTAAATTAACTCCTGAAATGTATAGAACAAATAGTTTTGTGAACACAGACACAAGGCAAATCAAAGTGTATGTGATTACATTGTTGATTTAAGCACTTACTTTCACAGGGGGGTGAATGAGTGTCAGGTCACCACTTCTGAAAGACTGGTAGACCTTTTGGTGAGGGAACAAGCTCTCAGCACTTTGCCTGATGACATGCATATCTGGTTGGCAGACCAAGAGTGTAACTCTGCAAATGAGTTGGGGAGAAAAGAGGATACCTATTTGGCAAATACACCAGTGCATAAGAAAGGGATACCCATTGCTGCACATGACATAAGGGAACTCATGGAGGCAGCTTAAACCACTCCAACAGAGTTCACTAGTAGCAGGGGAAGCCACTAGTTCAAGCACTTGGTCAGGATCTGGGATTAGATGTTTCAAATGTAATCAGATGGGCCATGTAGCATAGAAATTTTCATTGAAGCAAAGTGAGAAACAAAAGGTGAGGGAGCCAGCAATTGAGAATGACAGAATGCCAGTAATAAGTTGTCTGGAAGTAACAAAGGTGCCATATTATCACCAAAACGTGTATCCTATTTTACTGGATGGAAGACAGACCACTGCTAAGAGAGTCACAGCTTCTGATATAACCATTGTGAGGCCTGCAGTGGTTAAGGAATAGCAGTACTTTCTTGAGGAGTCCACACCAGTCAGAGCTCTAGGATGGACCCCATTCCAAATACCCTTGGCTAGGGTTAATCTTGAATGGGAGGGTGGATAAGGGAACAAGTAGGTAGGTGTGTTTGAGGATATCCATGCAGATGTCCTAATAGGAAACAGTTTTGATAGTGTAATACCTTTTGTGCATGCAGTGATACACAGTCAAGCTTGGAGACAGGCACATAGGCCTGGTAGCCTGGGGGAGACCCAGACAGATCTTGTGCCTGAAGCTGGGGCTGGTGATTTGGTTACTTCAGGGAGGGAACTACCTTGTAGCAGTGAGCCTGATGGTGAACCACAGCTGCTGGTGGATACTGGTGTTCCCATGGACATGGTGACTGCTAGGACAGAGGTGAGTGGTGGTATCCAGGATGACAGTAAGGCACCACTGACAGAGGATACTGGGCTTCCTATGGAAGGAGAGCTAGGATGGGTCATGAAAGTAGAATTGAGACAGGAACAGTTTTCAGACTCTATCTTATGAGGCTTGAGGGGGGTAGCTAAGGACAAAGCTGATACTTAAGAAGTCCAAAACAAGCAAAAAGAAGCTCACTAAAGGTAAAGCTACTCAGCACAAATAGTCCACAGAAAAAGAAAAAGAAAAATAGCAGCAACCACCACTAAGAAAATACTATTTAATAACAAAGTAAAATATAAACAATAAAAATGAATTAAATTCCAGCAGAAACTTTGATGAGCACTTTCGGGCTGTGCCCTTCATCAGCTAAATTAACTAGTCTCAAAACACTCATTTAAAGGGAATGGCAACCAGTCAATGATCAGTATTGAACCCACCATTTTTTTGAGAGCAGGTTTTAATGGAATGACATCATTAAGTCCAGGATGTCTGTGTGCTGTGAGTTCCACAATCCATTTAGCCTCTTCAAACTCAGTATCATTCACCATATCACCACCTCTAATACCCTTTCTCACATTCCAGATGACTAAAATTTAAAATAATGTCCCTCATGATTATATGTATGTCTATACAGGGCATTGTGCTCATTCTGTACACTAACGGCTGATAAATGGTTCATTATCCTAGTCATGAGCATACAATTCATTTTCCCTACATAGTAGCAGCTACATGCTTGAAAGATGGCAAGATAAACAACACTGGTGGTCCTGCAGTTTGCCCTAGCACTAAAGCGATAAACCCTACCTGTAATGGGATGTGCAAAGCTGGTATCTTTGCTTATGTACCTGAATGCCTTGCAGGACCCACATGGTCTAGTCCCTTTCCTAACCCCCACCTGTTGATGGTCTCTGGTCCCTTCATGACTCAATAAATCTTTCAAATTTTTGTTTCTCCTGAAACCAAAACTGGGATCTTGCCTGACTATATTACACACCCCATGAATGTTGTTACTATATGTGAACATGAGTCTTGGCCTACTACTGCAAATCAACTTTTTTCTAACTTCCACAGTCCTTTCTACATTCTGTTTTAACCATGGGCACATTCTAGCCTTTCTAAAATCTCTCTGAGACTGTGTGATCTTTCGCACCTTCCTTTCACTGTAACATCTATTCATGAAATGCATTTCCAAACATGTAACCTCCTCCTGAAAATTATTTTCCTCCGTGCATAGTCTGGAAATTCTCCCTAACTGCCCGGTAATGATATTATCAAATATAAACCTTGGATGCATACTATCTTGTGTCAACAAACTGTTCTTCCAACACTCTTTCCTATATAGGGTCATCTTAAACCCTACTTCATCTTGCATTATTCTAACATCCAAAAAATCTATCACTGTCTTGGAAAAACTGACTGAAAATTTAAGGAAGATAGTGGTCGATTCTAAATACTTTGTGAACTCCATCAACTCATTTTCTTCCCCTTCCCATAATATATATGTCCAATATTTAAGAGCGAGTGTGTCAAATAACTAGAACTGGGTCTCAATGTTCTGCAGTGGGTAGTGTGAAAACTCATTTGGGGACCTGGAATAAAACATATAGTCCAGTCCCCGGTCTGAAGTCTGTTCCAAATATACTCTTAAGGGAAATTGTGTATTCCATCCATGCTTTCAGTGATGCTCCCTTACTGGAGACAGTGGTATGGACCGAGGCTCTTTAGTCACTGCCCCAGGTTTAAGCAGGGAGTCGTCACAGTCATTTAACAGTATAGAAAAGGAAAGGTGGCTTTGATCTTGAATACAAAAAAAAAAAAAACTTGTACAGTGTGTGTGTTTGTGTGTGTGTGTGTGTGTGTGTGTGTGTGTGTGTGTGTGTGTGTGTGTGTGTGTGTGTGTGTGTGTGTGTGAGTGTGTCTTATATAAGACAGGATTGGGACAGTCAAACTCAAATGTCAAAGTAGACACAATATGTCATGTAGATTTATTTGAAACAAAAGTGATACATGGTAATAGCCAAAGATATGTATAAACATGCAATACATTGGGCTACTAATACAGTAAAGTAAAACTTAAATAGCCTTGCCATTTTTCCTATGCAGTGCAGTAATGCTTACTTAAGCCACTCACATAGAAATGTCAAGATATCGCACCACCCAAGTCATCAGCATAGTGTGGGTACAAATGACTGCATTACTAAGGTAACCCAACCAGTTTGCATGCATGGTGATATACAGCCAGTCTGAAGCACAGTGCACAGAGGGCCCCATACTTTCTAAGGGGGTGAAGCACCCTCTGTAAAAGTCACAAGGCAAGGACAGCAGCAGGGATTCATGCACTTTCATGTGTTACAAACAGCAGAAAGGGAGAGCTTAAAAAGAAAAGTTATGTTTAAGGATATTCTGTCAAACTACACTTTAATAAAAATTGCATATCCATAAACTAAATTGCGACTTCCTCTTGGTGTGGTACTTATAGCAAACATTTTCCTTTGGGGTACTAAAGTGCATTACAACAGGTTATTTTTTAACTGTAACACCAAGAAGTCAGAATGTTTCACCTCTGTGGTATCCATACCTCTCAACTGTTCAGAGTTTCACAGAATGTCCAGATTTTGCCTCATATTTTTGGTCTGTACCTCATAAAATTTGTGATTTCTGGATTTTTGTGACTAATGTACAATTTCATACTGCCTCCTCTTGTCTAAACTCTTTCATCCTAACTTATCCACCTCCTCTATCAACTGATTCTCCAGTTACCTCTCCAATAGGCAGCAATTGGTCAAGTGGGAAAACTGAACTTCTCCTTTCCTTAACATCCTCACAAGAGTACCACAAGGATCCATATTAAGTCCTCTACTATTTAATATAGTTATAAATGACTTCCACCAGTGTATTCCTAATTCCAAGCTCGTCCAATATGCAGATGACTCTTTGATAATCGACTCTGCTGAAACCCTCCCCATACTACAGAAACTAACCCAAGAAGCCTTCCTATCAACTGAGAACTGGATGTTAAACAATCATCTAGCACTAAATGCTTCCAAATCCAAAATTACGATATTCACCCCTCAAAGTATACTAAAACTTGACAAGAAATCTATCTCCATAACTAGCCAAAACAGGACCCATATAGAAATTGTATCCCATACAAAGCTACTTGGTGTCACTATCGATAGACAGCTTAAATTTGAAATGCATATCCAAACAAATATAAAAAAACCACCAAAAACTAGGCTTATCCTACCATCACAACAGCTTCTTTGCTCCCTCAACCAAACATGTCCTTTCTACCACCTACCTCGTACCCTCCCTCTTGTATGGTGTCCCCCTCCTTACTATTCTCCAATCTGGTCTAAAGACTAAACTAGCCTCTTGCTATGACAAAATCTCAAAGTTTGCCACTGGTGCCAAATCCTCCACTCACCACTGTAATGCCCTTCACAAACTAAATTGGCTTGAATTACCCTATCATTTCTCCTTCATCCAACTTTTTTTATGCACATAAACTCATCTTTAAAGCCTTTCCCTGCTCTTCCCTTGACTCCTCCCTCCAATTGCATCAACCTGATAGACTACTCAGGTCAAACAATCAAAACCTGATCAAAGTACACAAATCTGCTTAAACTGCAGGCAAATCCCTTTTGTCCTTCTCTCTATCCCAACTCTGGAATCCTCTTCCTCCACAAATTTGCACTACCAACAACCATTCCACCTTCAAAACCTTGCTCCATTCCCACCTCTCATCCCTCTGGGAATGCTCCTGCTCCCACCCCTCCTGACTCCCCTCTACTTAAGCATATCCTACCTATCTCTCTTCTGTAATTTCTCATAAGTCTGATCCCTCTCCTCTACTTCTCCATACCCTACCTACCTCTCTTTTTCAATTTTCACAACTCTGATCCCCAGTGTCTAGTTTCCTACCTAATTTTCCACCTACATCTATGCTACTTATTTCTTCCTTCTATACCTATAGCTTCACTCTATTAGTCGTTAATTTCCCTCTTCTCTGTTTCTTGTTTCTTTTGTAATCTGACGTAAGTTCACTTGTGCAGACTATATAAATATATATCTATATATATATATATATATATATATATATATATATAGATAGCACCTTTGATTGCCCTGTAAAAGCATTTTATAGTATTATTTATTTTGTTAGTACATCTCTTATTTTATTATATACTACAAATTTTATATACTTTGTAACATCTTGTTGGTGTGTTTGTCTAATTACTTTATCACTTGTTTAATCTTGTTGGAGCTTTTCTCCCCAGGACTCCATTAAAAACAGGCTCGTTTGGTCCAATGGACTATCCTGGTAAACAAACTGTAAAATAAAAAATATGTGAGGAATGAGTTCACTAAATAATAACAGTCATCTGAGTTTCAGACTTCATATCCTTCAAGCAATGCATGGTAGCACAATACATTTTATTCTAGCAATTTCCTAAGTTTATAAGAGCAATATTTAAATGTTGTCCCTATTTTTGAGCCTTTGTCCCCCTATTATTTTTGGCTTTGTCCATTTTTTTTGTGTGCTAAGAGGTTGAGCGCTATGGTGGTATCTATAAGACCTCTTCTGGTTAACACACCTGTTTATTGTATCCCCTAACAACTGCTGTAATAATATTTAACACTTTTTGCTTTCGATAGTCCAACACCTCTAAATAGATAACAAAGTAATTACATCTAACAAATCAGGTTTAAAGTTTTACCTGCAAATAACTTTAAATAGTTAGTTTATTGAGCGCTGATATTCATTTTGTCAGAATAAATAAATGACTATCTGTTACTTATCATCATTAAAATATAAAATGTTTAAAAGTTGTATCGTTTTGGTGTCTCTCTGAAATATGTTCTATAATTTCACCATTGTCATACCTTTTACATGTTTTGGATTACTGTGTTTCAGAGCTCTGACAAATTCTTCAGTACTGAAGTGATTTCCAGTCCCTTTGGGAGCATCAACAGCATATCAGTATGTGTTGTGCAGTGGTATAGTGGTTAACACTGTTGCCTCACAGCAAGAGGTTCACTGGTTTGATTCTCAGCTGGGGTGCCTTCTGTGTTGAGTTTGTATGTTTTCCCTGTGTTCATGTGGGTTTCTTCCCACATTCTAAAGACATGCTTCTGGAGCATTTCTCCCCAGGCCTCTGCTGAAAACAGGATCTGTGGAACCTAGTCGGACTTTCCCAGTCAACAAATGTTAAATAAATAAAATGTCCAAACATCAGAAAAGGGATTGTTTTATTTATATGTTCAGTACTCTTATCTGTAAAGTTAGTGAGTATCTGTAAAGTTAGTGAGTAATGTTTCAGGAGCATATTCAAATGGCTAATAATTGCAAAATAAATAAGGCATCCTGTTCCACAACACACTGAACATCTTTTGCAACTTATAACTTGATATGTATTTAAATACCTTTTATATGTTTTGCCTCTGATGAAAATTATCCATAGTAACATTTCACGTATCTTGAAAATATAGAATTAAAATATATTAAGCTCAAGTTATTAAAACAAGTACAAGGCCTTGACTTTCTAAGCCCTTCAACTATAATAAACAATTTTACCAATGTTTCGAATCAATATTTCAAACTCCAGAATTTATAAAATAAGTTAACTATATATTTAGTAGGAAATTGAAGGCATGAGGCCTGGATGTCAGGTGTAATGTTGCATTTGTATCACTTTTTTGTAATGAATTATTTTAAAATGTGTTTAAAGATTGGTGAGTCATAAGCACTTATCAGGGGACTAAACAGCTTAGTTCAATATGTATGATTTTATTATTATGCAGGGATAATGACTAAGTCAAAGGTCACCAGGAGAATTTTGGGAAATATAAGTGACGCAGTGCTTAGTCCAATCCTTTTGAGGTATTGTGTCTATGTTACTGATCAGGAGAGTTAGTTACTGCATTCTGATAAGCATTGCAGGGAATGCTGTCATAATATTATGTGTTGCACAACTTTTTACTTTTATTTCCTTTTTTAGACATTTACTTGGCCTCATCACTTCTCTGGAGTAGATGAATGGCTTCAGTGTTAAAGCATGCAAAGTGTCTTTTACCAGGGGCAGCTGAAGCATCGGTTTTGTGCTGTACAGGGCGCCTTCACTGTGCTCTATGAAAACAACAGTCCTCTGCAGGGTGATCATGAAATGTTCATAAGGGGGGTCCTATATTACAAGATCAAAACTTTAGTTAATTGATTAACTAAAGATCGATCTTTTAGTATCTAAAACCAAAAACCTCAAATAGACGATTTAACACAGGGAACCACTTCCCTTGACCGCAAGACAAACAAAACTTTTAATCTCAAATCAAGTGGGGGCTTTGCCCACCACACCCTCTGATGTGAGGGGCTGTGCCCCCCCCACACCCCCCTAACTAAATATACCAACTCTGAGATTGCTCTAAATTGGAGAAAAGGGCATAATCCACATAACGGGCAAGGGAAGTGTTTCCCTGTGTTAAATCGGTCGTTCAAGTTTTTTGGCTTTTGATATTTCAAGATCGAGCTTTAGTTATTCGATTAACTAAAGTTTCAGTCTTGTAATATACACCCCATTAGGGTTATGGCCATTAACCTCTGCCAGGGTGACTAGTTGCCATAGAATAGTGTAGCTGAGGTTCCAGGTTCTTGGCTTACATATGTAAATGGGAACATCCAGCTCAGGAGACTCTTATGGTTGTTTTATTAAAAATATGCCACAGATACACAAATAACAACATGGAGTCAAATATATACCAGCAGTGCATCTCATAATGTTATATCATGCATGTTGAATAACCCAAACCACATAACCATTTGTCATGTAATGCATTGTGAATTCAACATGCTGTATCTCACAGCAAAGTATTGGTAAAGACCAAAATCCATCTGGGATCAGTCTCAGGTCAAACTCTATTTAATGTGGTTTGACACTGGTTTGAAAATAGGGGTGGGATAGGGTGGGTTCTCTGCAGAGAAGGGCATTAAATGCAAGGTCAGAGAGCAGGAAGAAGAACACCATTCTATTATGTGGAAACATAATAGGTAGGATTAGAAGCAGGTTATGTCCCCAAGCAGCTATGTTAGAGGAAGGGGCTGAGGTCCTGAAAGAGTGATATGGTGTATCATGCAACAAAAATTTCAGTAGAAGTGGATGAGAGATCGGCGATAGCACAAATGTGTAGAATTTATTTATTTATTTATTTTATTTATTTATTGGCATGTGTTTACAAGTAAAGTCCACATGGCCAAAAGAACCCTTTTTCAGTGGAGGCCCGGAGAGAAAAGCTCCACAGTGAAAGAGTACAAAAACATACAGACAGTAAAACAATATAAAACAGCTTCCAGATACAAGCAAGTTAGCATAATGCATGCATACTAATATATAATACTTGTAAGGGTATCACACAAATCATATGTACATAGTAGAGTAAAAGTTTAGCGAGGTTTGTTTTGATAGTGAGTATGAATGAGTTTGCAGAGAGGAGGGGTGTAGGATAGAGTGTGAAAAAACTTAGAGTGTATGCATTCAAGTTGTGGAAGAATGAGAATAGAGGCATGTGCATTGCCAGAGGGAAGAGAGGTGTAACTGCAATCCCTTTTTGAAGGATGTGATAGAACTAGAGGTTCTGATAGCTGAAGGCAAAGAGTTCCAAAGCTTAGTGACAGAGAAGGAATAAAGCATGTTGCCGGCAGGAAGTTTAGGTTTGTATACTTGTAGTAGTAGTTGGTTTTCAGATCTAAGTGGCCTGTTGGGATGATAGTGGGTAAGGATGGGTGAGAGGGCTGGGCAGTCTGAGGGTTTATATATCATTTTGTGAGCTGTGATTAGCTGTGGGTAGGTAAGATGGTGGGGAAGTTCGAGCCAGTTAAGTGATTTTAAGGAAATACAATGATGAGAAGAGTATTTTGCATAGGTTGCAAATTTGGCAACCTTATTGTAACAGGTCTTAAGCTTGTTTTTTAGGGGTGCAGTTGATATTGGTTAGGATCGGTGCGCCATAGAGTAGTGAGGGTAAGAGAAAAGTTAAAGCAAGAGTACATTTGGTAGAGCAATTGAGGTAGTATGTTTGTTGGTAGAGGGATCCTAGCTTATAGTTTTTTTTATATTATTTTGGATATAGAGGTCAAATGTTAGGTTTCTGTCAATGATAACCCCTAGTAATTTAGTGTGGAAGACAACTTCTATAGATGTGTTAGTTTGAGAATGAACGGTGAAATCTGTCTTGTTGATAGAAATTTTTTTTCTTGAGAGTGAATACTATAATTTTTGTTTTATTTGGGTTTAGAGCTAGATGATTATTAGCCATCCAGATTTCAGTAGTGGTAAATGCATTTTGGCAGATTTGCAAAAATAGAACAAGAGATATACTCAAGAGGCTGAAAATCTGCCAGGAACAGGCTAACAGATTCTGAGCATAGGAGACAAATGGAGCAGGATGTAACTAAAGCCATGACCATGAGGGTTTCAGCTATGTGGTGCAGAACTGTGGCAGAAACAAAATTTGGGATGTAGTCCTAACCAAACCAGAAATTACAGGGTCATCCCCATGAAAGAATGACTAGACAGCAGTGATCATACTACTATATACTTTAGAGAGGGGAGGGCGTCATTACAAAAACAAAACGTGATGTGGGATTTCAGGGCACCAAATTATATTGAGCTGGTCAAGAGTTTGAAAGTTGAGTTAAGTTTCTGAGGTAAGCTAAGAGCAAAAATAAAAGCAATAGGAGTGGGTCAGATTTGTAATCAAGGCTATGGGTAAGTGTTTTAATAGTATCTATATTACAATATCGAATGCTTAGGTGATCAAACACCTAGACATTGAACTTGTAATATCAAACCCAAAAAAGTTGAAAAGTGCAGGAAAACATGTTAGTCGGCCACAGGAAAAAAAAAACTTTGCACCCAAACTAAATGGGGAGCTTTGCCCCCACACCTCCCACATAGGGGTCTGTGCCCCTGTCACCCCCTCTAACTAAATATACCAACTCCGAGATCACTCTACCGTAGACAAAATGGCAAAATCCAGTGAACGGCCAAGGGAAATATGTCCCTGTGTTAAATCGGCCGTTCACTGTTTTTTGCTTTTGATATTGCAAGTTTGATGTTCGATCACCTAAGCATTTGATCTTGTAATTTAGACCCTTTTAATAAACAGATAAAAAAAGGAAAGAGCAGAAGGAAATTTGATTGCATAAAAATGTGTTAAAAATAAATACACAAATGTTAGGGCATACAAGAGGTAGAAGAGACAGATGAGGAGGAAGAGAGACAGTACAACTTGGCAAGTAGAAAGTCAACAGAGTGTTGATTACTTCCCTTATTCAGTCATCCGTTGTGATGTTGAGTCAGTGGGCTAAAAAAGTTAAAAAAAGTTTCCTCTTAACTGTTGACTGAGGTGACAGCAAACAGCGGAGCTGATTGTCATTGTGGCAGTTCACAAAGTATGGGCTACTGGTAAGCCTCCTATTGTGGATGTCATTTGTTGTTTTTCCTGATTTGCTCTTTGTTTTACTGTTGTCTCTCTTGTCTGCTTTGCTAGTAATGTATTTCATTCTGATAAAATAGACACAAGTTGTTAGGAAAATATCTTTTGTAGATTTATATGCATGTTTTGTTAAAGTAATTCCACTTTCTAGATAATCATATTCTTCCTTCATATTTCTTTGATTCATTTCTTTGTCTGTGGGGTAGTGGGGACTAAACAAAATTGAATGACCAACTTTCGCACTGAATAACTTTTATGTTTTAAGAATTGTAAGTAAAAGTCCCAGAATAGTGAGACTGGATGGATAATTACACATACTAAGTCTGAGATCTCTGTGTCTTGTAGTATTTCCTTTTCTCCAAAGTATGATGATTTTAACAGTATATATAAGTAGCAGCCTCCATACTAGAGTGCAGGTGCCTTGTACCACTGAAAAAATAGTTATTGACATTCACTGTTCTGCTTCATTTTCACTGCTTTATTTCCATAATTCATGGATTCATAATTATTAGTTTTAGACTTAAAATATGAAGCCTCTGTAGTGAAATGTAGCCTCTCTTCTGCGTTGAAAGACAATGGGAGTGAATGCATTTAGGTGTACCTTCTGAGAACTGCATCAGTATGTGCCATTCAAAAACAACATCCATGGTGACATACCCACATTTGGAGGTAAGGGGAATGTTTTTTTCTTCAGTTTTGGTAAGTCTTGAAATGTTGACTTTAAGGCAGAATCAGCTAAATCTTTAGTTAGGTCAGTCCATTTGTTGAAGACTCTGTGCTATTTAGCCATTTGTTTCTGGCATTTGATGGCATTCCTGACAGACCTAATTATGATCCTGCTAACTTATCAGAAAGTGTTAAGGGCTGCAGCCCTTGTAGACTGTTTTTGAATCTCTGGCTATCAGGACGAGATCAATCACATATTTTTTTTACAAATACTTATGGTTACCTTTTATAAATATTCAGACCATTCATTCGTTCATTCATTAATTCATTCATTTTCTAATACATGATTTATCCTAATCAGGCTCATAGGGAAGCTATAGCCTACCCTGGCAAGCATCGGGTGGAAGGAAGAGAAGCAGTCCTAGATGAGGCACTAGTCTGTCACAAAATGCAGGTCAGCGAAAAGTAAATTGGCATGCTCTTTGAACTGAGAGGAAAGTCATTTCACACACAAATCCAATAGTATGTAATCAATCTCCTGTATTTCAAGAACAGGAGAAAACATTATTTATTAGCAGGAACAGAGTAAGTGACTAGACAAGGATTAAAGTGAAAGAAATAGGAAAAAATGGATGGTAGTAGGTCATAGTCACATGATAATTTGTGGCCTACATAATACTAATAGTGCAGAAGCTTGTGTGGGATGTAGCACTTTAAGATATTCCGATTCAGATTTGTAAAGGGAAATCAAGAAAATATAATATTTACACATCTTCTGGGATCAGTTGATAGAAGTAATGGCTTGGCTAATATAGAATAATTGTGAACTACAGTGATTTTTATGACACTGTATATGAGGATTCTAGAGGGAAGATCAGTGGTCTGATTGTTACTAGCTTAAGTTATGTAACCAGAAAAAGTGCACCACAGTCCGACACAAGAACCATAACAAGTAATCAAAAAAGTGTCATAGTAGGTAGAAGCAAGCAGTTGATTATTGAAACTATGAACTGCTTGCCTGGGATTTATTTAAGTTTGTTGTAGCACACCACCAAGGATGCAACTTGTCTCCCCTCCTGTTTGTGATTTTCATGGACAAGATATAAAGACATGATCAAAGTTTGAAATGCATCCAGTTTGAGGAATTTGGGCTGTATCATTGTTTGCAAATAAGGTTGTCCACTTGGCCTAAAGTCACTGTGATCTTCATTCACTGCTGAGTATCAGTCAGTTGGAATGAGACTCAATACCTCTGAATTAAAGGTTGTGGTTCTTTCTTGGAAGAGAGTGGATTATTCTGCACAGCTAAAAGGGGCAGCCTTCTCATATGGAGGTGTTTAATTATACTGGGATCTTTTCACAAATGAGATTAGATAGAATCATGAGATGAACCATCAGATACAATAGTGGCAACACTACAAACATTAAACCAGACTAGAGTGGTGATGCAGGAGATGAAGTCTGGGATGAAGCCCATAGTTTGCTAGTCAATCTATGTCCCTATCCTAACTATTTGTCACAGACTTTGAATAGTGACAGAAGGGATGACGTGAAATACAAGTGGTAGAAATGAGGTTTATTTTCAGGGTTGCTGGATCACTACCATGGCAAGCAGAGGAGTTTCAGCAATTCAAGGATACAAGAGTAAAACTACAGCTTCTCTGGTTCCAGAGGAGTCAGTTGAGGTGTTTTGGTACCTAATGGGGATGATTTCTGTTCACCTCTTCCTGGCAGTGTTCCAGGCACAACCCACAAGGAGGAAGTCATGGTGGACACCCAGGATGTATTTTAACATTATAGCTCTCAGCTGGCCTAGGATCACATAAGGATCTCCAAGAAGGGGCTAGAGAATTCTGCTAGGAGGGGAATAGAGAAGTCTAGTCTGTCTTGCAATGTTTGCTGCCACCATGATCATCACCAGACCAAACAGTTTACAAAAACAGGTGGATATGTGTATTATGATTATTATTATTATTAGTAGTATTGTTATTATTATTATTATTATTATTTTAAAGCCAGAAACTTGTGAATTTTGTTTTGAGTTTGACATTTGGTTGTACAGATAGAACTAAGAAATACTGGGAATATTGCTGAATTATGAAACGTGCTGTTAATCTTTGCGTAGATGAAACACATCAGCCTTTAAATATTGTGGAGTTAGTTCTCTTTTTATATATTCATACATTCTAGCTACAGGCTTGTGAGCTACTGAATATTTAAATGACTGTATTACATAACCCTTTGTAATAATATTCTTATTGCCTGTCCAAACGCTGATAGAAATTTTAAATGAATGTAAAGATCTCATAGTGCTATCCAAAGTGGGTGACTGTTCCACAACAGGAGATTTCTTTTGGAAATTAATATGTCTCTTAGCTTAGTGTTGCTTACAACACTGCCAAACAAATGTGGGCTACTCTAGCATTTCTTCTGTATGCAAAGTAGATTAGATAGATGATCTGGAGGAAAAAAGGATCCTTGATAACTAAAAAAAAAAAAAAAAAAAAAAAGTCAAAGCTATCCTCTTAAAAATCTACGAAATAAATTATAGAGGGGAAAAATGTTGGTCTATGATCAGTTAAGAATTATATAAACAATAGCCCCATTTTTTCATACTACAATATCTTACAGTCACCAGATGAGTAACTTAGTATGACAAGAAATGGATGCTGCACTTTATTCCATAATAGGTCTAACTAATGAAACAAACTATGGTGACATGACTATTTTGGTCTATTACTGATGCTTTTCTGAATTAGTGGGTATCATTATAACATTTTGTAGCTAAGCCTGTGACATTGCTAGATGTGAACCTTAGATCCATGAAAGGATCCTAACCTTCTTTATGATTTTTATTTCATTTATCCTTCTCATGGGAAATTGAAATATAACCATTAGGAAAATTAGTGACTCTTTCTGTCAAAATAAAGAATGGATCATTTAGTGATATTCAAAGTTAAGTTGTTATACATCATCAATGACAGCATCATAAGGGATAGCACTGACTGCTTCACTATTTCCTTTGGCATAAGTAATCTCCTCATAGAAAATGAGAGTGCATTCAACGTCTATGACATATTCATATGAAAATAATTCAGGTCTATATCACATTGTCAAAGTATTAAAAGTTCGAATCACTAAAGTCTGAACTTTAATGATCAAACGTTAATACTTCGAATTAAAAAAAAAACAGTTTAACCCCCCCAAAAAAAGCTCTATGTAGGGGGGCAAGCGCCCCTGCACCCCCACACCCCTGCTACTTAAATATACAGACTCTGAGATCACGCTACAGTGTAGGAAACAGAAATCTTCCATTTCTGCACTATATTGCACTGAAGTGTGATATCGTAGTTGGTATATTTAAGTAGTGGGGGTGTGGGGGGGTGCAGGGGGGCCCTGCTTACACCCCTTTTTTTTTGTTTTTTCAGTTGAAAATGCTTTTAACATCAATTCAAACTTTTAATAGTTCAATCATTTGTGTTCCATATTTGGTGAATCGAACTATTAAAAGTTCGATGATGTGATATAGACCACAATAATTCAATTACCAGTGTCTGCCAGATCATTAACTGCTATCTTCATGATTTTACAGAGGGTACAAGTCAAGCTGAAGGACCTATAATTGGCTGGGGCCCACTTTTAAGAATAAGAAATACTTTGCTATTATAATATCCTATAAAGATTTAGAAAGTACTAATATTATTTGTTAAATAAGTGAGCCAGAAAGTTTGGGTTGCAAGATTCCAGGAAATTCAGCTCACCTAAAAAAACATATTTCTAACCTCATTCAGTGCATATTTACTGCTTCAGACTCATCCATGAGACCTCATTCATTATATAATGACATTCAACAGGATTAATACTGTGGCTGTTAAAACTGACACTAAACTGTTATGACATAGCCGTGCCAAGTCTGTCTGATATCTCTGAAAACAGCAGGATCATTATCTACTAACTTAATAAAAGTTATATTATGTTCTATTCTTCTACTGAAATACTTAAAATGTTTGATAGTATTATTTGTCTTAAATATCTGAACATTTTTAAAAGATATTTTGCCTTATGAGGCGAGTTGTTTAGCAATTTTAAGTTTTGAGAGTCCTAAAAACATATGTTCATATACTGAGTAGGAACTTTTTAAAAAATGTATTCATTATGCTGGGTAGATAGTATTTCGGCCTCTTTATTTAGCTAGATGAGGAAGCTTTTGTATTAATTCTGTAATGAATGTACTTGTTATCATTGGGATGCAGTGTTCCATTAATTTCCATGCTATTGTATGAATACTTGGAGAATTTGTGTTTTGAAATATTTTCCAGTCATATCCTGCGTCACAAACAATGAATTCACCAAAACATTAATATCCCAAAATTTATAATAGATGTAGCCTGTTGGGACAGTATCTTTTAATTCAGGCTGGTTAGATTAATGGTCTCATTGTATTACAGAAAAAAAGGCATTTTAAGGCTAATTAAGCTATCTAATGTTGTAGTAACTAGGGAAGAATACTAAAATATGTGGTATGAACAAGCTCAGGACTATTAGTATGGATAAATTCCAAGAAAAGGAGATCATATTTATTGGCTGAATACTAAGTAGATCACTGAAATTTCAAAAATGTATTACCATGAAGTTGGGCCTATTTTAGGAAGGCATTCTCACCTATAGCCAATCCAAAAGTGGTCTGTTTAAAGAGAGAGCATCATTTATTTTGAGAGGACAGTTGCTCTGAAAGGCAAAATTGTGTTCAGTGGTAGACCATAACTAGGCTTTATGATTTTGAGCAAAAGTTTGCCTAAGGGGAAGGTTGCCCTATTGTTCATAAGTAGCCAGTGACATTTCTTTAACACTTTGCAGTGATGGATTTGTTGAGTCTGCCAAAATGACAGTGACAAATGCTTTCTGCAGACAGAAGTAGGTATGTATTATAAGTACAGTGGATTGCTGTTATGGGTAGCCCATATCTGAGTATGAGTATTAATTTTTTTCAGGCCAAGGCTTGTCTACCTTCCTGAGTAACCAGGAGAGTTAAACTATGGCACACTTTGGTTGTGCGATTGTTTCTTGCAGTGTTGTTTCAGTATGGAGTTTGAAAGACAGAGTAGAGTGTAATATTAAACCTACATGCTTTTACTGAGTCAGATTAGGGATAGAATTGTCACGTGTTCAAGGAATCTCAGTGAGGACAGATCCATTAGACTATGTGGAGTATTAAAAAGAATAACTGATGCTGATTGGTTGCTGTTTATGAAAAGTGTATTCTTGTAAGCCCAGCTTAAAGACTTGTAAAGTCTGTTTGCTATTTCTTATGCAAGTTTGCTACTACCTTGCCTAGATTAAGGAAAATAATATCATCTCTACAAAGTGATAAATTTAGAAAAAGTAGGTCCAGTATAATGGCTTTGATAAAAACAATAATGAATCCCCTGGGATACTCATCAGTGTAAAGTCCCTACATCAGACAAGGTAGCATTTATAGAAACTTGTAAAGCTCTGCTTGTTAGATATTAGTTCAGTAGTAACCTGTGGCGTTTCCAGTTTTGCTGCCAGTAATGAATTGGACATGTAGTGCTTCAAACATATGATTAGAAATTGTAAGATCCAACAGTAACAATGAGAAGCATGGAGACATGAGCTCCACTGCAGAGTTTTTAACTTGTTGCCGTATATTATGACAGTGAGAAGCATGGAGACATGAGCTCCACTGCAGGGTTTTTAACCTGTTGCTGTATATTATGACAATGAGAAGCATGGAGACATGAGCTCCACTGCAGGGTTTTTAACTTGTTGCCATATATTATGACAATGAGAAGCATGGAGACATGAGCTCCACTGCAGGGTTTTTAACTTGTTGCCGTATATTATGACAATGAGAAGCATGGAGACATGAGCTCCACTGCAGGGTTTTTAACCTGTTGCCTTATATTATGACAATGAGAAGCATGGAGACATGAGCTCCACTGCAGAGTTTTTAACTTGTTGCCATATATTATGACAATGAGAAGCATGGAGACATGAGCTCCACTGCAGGGTTTTTAACTTGTTGCCATATATTATGCCCATCCAGAAAAAAATGTATACTGATATTATTCTCAAAGCAGGTCTCAGTGACAATAAAGTAGCATTTTCCTAAAAACAGAAATGAGTACATATTTGCAATTTAATATTCTAGCTTCTGGCATTTAAGAACTTTATTAAAGATATACTATTAGCAGAGATATGTAGCTAGGGTAGGGCAAAGGGGGCAGTTGCCCCAGGTGTCAAGTATTAGTGGATGTGATTGGCAGATTTCAAATGCTCTTCAGTGCATTATTGCCATTCAGAAATGAGTGTGTGAATGCATTTGCAGTTAGAACTATAGACCTATAGCACTCAGTATACGGGGTAAATATAGCAAGCAGTGCAGCAGTGTAGCAGTGCGCTACAATTAAAAGTGAAGCAGAAAATAGATTTTTTTTCCTTTTTTTGCTCCTCAGCTTAAATCTGATGGGGCAGGGATAGCTACACCTCTGCCTTTAAGGAAAATTGATTGTCTTTGCACAAATATTTTTACTAAATAGTCCAAAAAGGCCTCATTTAACACATTGATTTATGAATTAACAGTTTCATGTCACATGGTAAATGAAAGTTGTCTTCAGAGAGATATCCAATCCTTTGTGATAGACTCCAACATTATAATAAGCTACTAACTTTATTTTTTTATTCATGTTAGTGGCAACCCCAACTAGAGGTAGGTAAGGTTTGCCATAATTCTTGACTAATAAAATTCTTATGGTGGTGATTGCTTTGATTTTATTTAGACCTTCTTGAAGACATATGGTTTACCATCCTGTTAGATACCTGACTCTGATGTACAAATCTTTGTCAAACAGAGCATTCTTCTTTTCCCTGAAGAAGTATGACCTTTGCGTTACTATATTTAAGTTTGGTGGGTGGAGGTTAAGGCCATTAACAGTGCTCAGCACTGCTTTTTTTCCAAAATTACTACTGTCACTTTAAAATGCATTGTTTCAGTAAACCAGATGACTCAATAATACTATCAGGAATGACATGGAAAAGACAGAGGATTATTACCCCTGGGGATATACAAGGACAATAATGGAAGAGATGTATCCTGGAAGGCAGCTCCAACTGTCTGTTTTTAAGACATTCATGGTTAAATGAAGTGCTCTGTAATGAAGGAAGAATATTAATGATAATAACAGTAAGATGTAAACCTTCTTTATTTGTATGCTCAGCAGTATGGAAATATTTTGCTCAACAGTTAGCTTTTCCAAACAGAAAGAGTTTGCATCTGTATATAAAACAAGTTTAGTGTTGTCTCATGCAACAATCATATGTCATACTAGCTAAAGCTTAGCTATGTAAGCACTACAAGATAATTTGGTAACTAACAGATCGGTTTGTCTTGGCTTCCTTCTCCTCAGACTCTGCTGTTAGATGGGAGGCAAGACAGGCTCAGGTTAAATGTAGCCAGAGTACAATAGGGAGGTAGGATTAGGTGTTAATCAGGATTATGTCATTCTTTATCAAATTCTTTGAAGAGCAAACAACAAAGAGTGATAATTGTATAACAAATCTAAAATGACAGAAATGTAAAACAAAAAAAAAAAAACAAAAAATTGAATCGCTCACATCCCCTGGTAATTATATATACCAACTCTGACATTGCACAGCAGAGGAGTAACAGCAAATTTCCAGACCCCACTATAATAAAATCTCATACAGAATGCAGCAGTCAGGCTGAAAAAATAGTGAAAAAGAGAATTTACTTTTATCAACTGCAACCCAATCGGATATGTATAAGGGTACAATCTTAACAGGAGAAGGTAGTGAAGAGAAAAAGCCAACAGAAGTAGGAGCATGAGATAATCAGACCTGTTTTACAGTGTTTCTGGTAAAGGAACAAAACTCGTGTTCATTAACCTGTGGTGGGATTGTTTGGGTTATGCTGAGTTGGTTATTTGACTCTGCAAGGTCTAATTGGTGTTGCAGGGAAGACTGATTAACTGGTTATATTGCTTGAGTAAGTGGATAAGATGGGTTAGTAGGTACAGTTTTATATATTTATTTCTATATATAAATATGTATATATCTATATCTATCTATCTATATATATATATATATATATATATATATATATATATATATATATATATATGTAAATATATTTATGTATATATTATTGACAAAAAGTGTTGGCAAGAGGAAGCTGGGTGAGTTAATACTGTGTAGCATATGCTGGCACTGAGGGTGTAGTCCTGCACATTTATTTGGACAAGTAAACAATTCAGTCGGTTTAAGCAATCTGGTGGATGGGAAACTGAAGCATGTGGTTTAATATTTCATCAAGTTTTGAACATATGTCTGTAATGTACACAGGCAGCCTATGAATGGTTCATCTCTCAGATCCCTGCTTACACTAATCAAGGGTACCAGAACTTGTGAGAGATTTGGGATGCACGACTAGGCTTAAAAAGGCACTTGAGGTTGTTAGCCTAGTAAACACCTATGAATCTATTAGCGTGGATCTGTGAAATAACCAGATTAAAAGTTGACAAATATAAATATTTTTTGTTTTATTACCATATATCTGTGAATTTTAGAGCTGCTCATGTTGTCTATTTTGATCATATTTATTAGCCTGTTGGGTGGCCTTGCAAATTAAAAGGCTGGCCTAGTGGGATTGCAGTTATGATGGGACCCTGTGGGAGGCTAGACTTAGTGGAATACATTTTATTTGTGTTGCTAAGTAAAAGAGACAGCATTAAACAAATATATGGATGAAATAGCTCGCTCCAAGGGGTTTTTCAATAATGTCAGTGGGTAGTGAAAACATGTCACATTTCATAACAGATTCTGATGTGCAAAACATTGTGACTGTCCTATATACCTAAATGTCCTCTAATGGGTCTTAGAATGGTTAACTGAGATGGTTTATTATTGAGTGGTAAAAACTAATACAAATGGTTGCTTTGAATTGCTCGGGTTTGCTTCTGCTAAGTGCCTGTTTTAATTCTGAAGATGTTGGTAGTTCATTAAGAAAAAGTAATGCTACTGGCTGTTTTGAGTAATTGTTGAAGATAACTTTTGGGAATTTCTGTTAAAGTGTCTGTCTTAATGGATGCGGTTAAAGAAACTTGTAAACAGAAAAAAACAGTGTGGAAACGTGAAGCATAAAAATACTACTAAAGCAAGTGATGCAACCCCAGGATCAGAAGGGATTCATTAGTATTGGCAAACAGGCCCAAATCCAGTAAAAAAAGATGAAAAATAGCCACAAATCTTGGTAAACAGGCAAAAATATAACTTACAAATCTCGTTCCAGGCACCACACATATTTATTTGGACAAACTTTGATAGAAGAGGTAAAAATCATAAACCAGGTCAAGGGCTTTTATCCCTAGCACTTGGGACTTCTTCATGAAAAACTGAAAATGGATGTCTTCAGTAGCTAGTTATTCATTTTGGGCTTGTACTACAATAATGGAGTTAACGTCTTTTGCTTTGGTTCCATATTAGAACGAAAGAGCAGAGCTGAAGAAAGTAGCATGGGGGAAGCATGCTAATACAAATTTCTGTGTGAAATAGGGAGAACTTAAATTAATTCATGTAATTCATTAAGTATCTCAGTATGCTATCCCATTTTCTAAATACACCAGTGTAAAGAAATTTGCTGACTGAAATTCTACAGTACCACATAATATTATTGATTGTAGATTGGGATATCTAATTCATTTATTCCAGTGTGTTATATAAGCTGTTTCAAAAATAAATCTGTACCTCATTTAACAAATATGTTTTGTGATGTTACTTGATTAAGGTAGATTGACATATTTTGCATATAAGCAATCAATATAAGCCACATATAATCGTAAAGCTTGGTGGTCAAGCCCTGGCCTCTCATACAAGATGCTCTGAGCTTGAGTCATATGTTTATAAATTCTTGAGTTCATAATACCCATTTCCTGGTCTACTGTTCTACGTGGAACACAGACTCCAAAGTATTTGTTTCATCTATATTCCTACTTATCCAGTGATCTAAATGTTTATGAAATAACTTTAAGGAGGAAGATTTCCTTATGACATCTAGTAACTTGCTTCAGAAACATGGAACCATATGTATGAAGAAACTGGTACGTTTATTTGATGTATTAAAAGATGTGACACATAATGCATTATCAGGATGGTATGAGTTTGTATTTTTATGAAAGCCAAAACCCATGAAGGTAAACAATGTTTCATTATGAAGTATCTTAAAAGACAGACATAGCTTTCCTCTGATGAATCGGTATATAAAGTTGTGCATGCTAAAAACTGCAATCTAGATGTATGTCCTTCCTTAGGTCACACTTGCAGTATTGCAGATTGTTGGGTTTCTTGCCAGATAACCTTGATGCCCAGCCAGGGCACCAAAGCCAAAACATTCCATAGAGCCATACATCCAATGTATGACATAAGCCTCTGGGTGGAAGGGTACATATGCAGGCATAGGACAGTGAAAACCACAAACTATCTAGCCACTAGTCTGAATGCAGGACTCGCACCCCTGGTCTGTTCTATGCATAGTACTTGGTATCTTTGCCTTCAATGGGTCAGATAAGTGTCTCACTGGGGAGCACTACTTGTTCTTTCTTAAACATTTTAATAATTCAGTACTATTAGATGTCAGCTAGGAGATGAAAGTTCAATTATGGTAGGCAGATTCCTTTTAAAGATCTCCACTTCCAATGTCCCTTTGCCTATGTATAGAACATAACTATAAAAACTGTAATATCTGTCAAGCATTAGTACCTAAAACTCTACTTATGTGTCTTTCCTCTCTTAATACTTATTTGGAGATCCAGTTCCTTAAGTGCTTCACTCAAGCAAAAATGGCAGATCCTTCCACTCTTGACACCCCATTCACTCCAAAAAAGAAATTCAAGAGGCCTAGGCTTGCTCCCTTAACTGTCCAGTTAAACTCAGAAGAGCCCATTGATGTTTTAAAACCCTAGGTACATTTAACTGCTTCTCAGGCTCCCACTACCTTGACCCTACCAGAGGCCAGTATGGCATCTAATTCCCACACATCTAACGCAACCAATTTTACTGATGCTGGGGAAAAGGGGAAACATCATCTTATCATTTCAGAAAGACCTAAGGGTATTCCACAAATATTAGTTCGGGGGAAACAGCAGGATCCTTACTTGAGGTATGTTAAGTGTCAGATCCACCACAACTTGTTAAAGTGGACATCACTCTCAAGAAGAGGAAACAAAAAAATTATATTTTCCCTCCTCAGTCTTCCAAGGAAAAAAATGGATGGAATTTTCACAAGGCTTATTTAAGGCCATTTTGACTCTCTAACTACCATCTTTTTTCCTTTTGCTCCTATTCTTTGTCACACAGAAAAGACAATGGAAGTCATCATCAGAGGAAGATGGGGCAGAGTGTGAGTCAGATGAACATTTCCTTGGCTTATTCATCCCAGATTTAATACCCAGGTCTGGTGGACTCTGAAGATGATGGGGGCTTCCTATCCCCTGATTCTCCTGTAGAGGAAACCTCTTTTGGAAACCATATCTAACATGATTAATTTTGACTGTGAATACAAACAAATTTCTGATATGCAAAAAATGTATTTCAACTTGCTAGTGGTAGGTAGCCCTATTCCTGCACCTGCCTTTCATTTTCTGGAGGCTTTTCTGGATGCCTTTGCATTCACTTTCTCTGCTCCTGATTCTCAACATTCAGCACTTAAAAAACTAATAGATTTTATAACATGTCTGAATATTTAAAGTTCCTTTATAAGAATCTTTTGACAGATGCCTCTGCTTTTTCTATTTCTATAGACAAGCTGTCCAAACTTTTACCTGCTGCTAATGCCATCCCATCAGATAGAGACAGCAGTGCAATAGACACATTTGGAAAAAAGGAATACACATATTCCACTCTGGTATTCAGAGATTGTGAATTACCAGACTAAAATGGCAAAATATTTACTGTCTATTTCAAAAATTTGATTAAAAGTCTGTCTTCTCTGGAAGTATCTAACATTAAGCAGCAGGCCATGTTTATGATGGCTCATGTTTCACATGTAGATAGACATTATATGCAATTATGATACACTAGAAGCTTCTTCCAGAGCAGATGCTACAGAACCTATCTTTAGCAGGTATGCATGGCTTCATTCACAGTCCTTATCTGAGGACAGTAAAGCCAAGCTCCTGGATTCTCTCTTGAATAGGGAATTATTATTTGGCCCTAGAGCAGGCAATCTGTTTTGAGCCTTGCAAGAAGAAGGTAAAATTATGAAGCACTGCAGATACATTTTCCTCACTTCTGTCACCAGGTGTCAGAGAAACTACCCGGTTATGCCCACTTTTTTCTTTCACAGAGACTGCAAGTCCCAACAGAAGGGTAATAAAATGCCTAGAATGAGATTTCAAAATAAACCAGAAAAGGATTCTAAGTCTGGGACGCCTCCCTATCAAGAAAAATCTGCCTATTTTCTACCTCCTTCTGCCCCCTATTTGTCCATCCCTGCCGCTATCAACACTGCAACTCATAACTTCAGACAAATAGGTCTTTTCCATCATCTGACAAGATTATTGGATGACTTGGTAGGAGATTCCACCTTTCAAGGACATCCTTCCACCACCTTCCAGCCAGGTAAACCTCATATCTCCTATCTTACCAGCCCTGCACAATCAAGGTAAAATAGAACTTATTCCACAACAATATGTAGGAAAAGGGATTTATTCCAGACTTTTTCTAGTAACAGAAAAGAAGTAGAATGGGAACCTATACTGGATTTTCCCTTCTCATTACCTTTCTCAGGTCCCCTTCCTACCACAAGACAAAGTACAGGCCCTCTCCAACTACTTTCACTTTTTTCTGCCCCTTAAAATCTGTACTGCAAGGGGAAGTTCTCAGAAACCAGAGATTCATACCAGCAATATTATCCATGGTGTCTTTGCCAGACTTCATATGGGAAAGACTGAATAGTGCCTGAAATCTATCTGGTCACAGCATTTCCATCCTCTGGACAGCCAGATTTCACTTATTCCTTTTCTAAAGAAAGAATTTCAGTTGTGGATATCATTGGTAAATATAAACCCAGACATCCCATTCAAGCTGCAGATACCTCACCAGGACCTGCATGCACATGTCATAGGTATAGCCTTGGGGGACATGGATGGGATCCCTGAGAGTCCAGGGGCAATAACCACCAAATGAGAGGATAGAACACATCAATTTGGAATTGCAGGCACTGATTCAGACCCTATAAATTTTCTCTCACATGGTCTCCTGGGGCCCTCAAAATATTCACAGACAACACTACAGTCATGTGGTACATAAGCAAACAAGGAGGGACAAGATCTTATCAACTATGCGTATTAGCCCTTCTAGCATGGAAACAGGACAAAAAAGGCAAACCTGCCCTCTAATCAGTTTATATTCCCTAAAAGGACAATATCCTGGCAGACTTTTTAAACAGATCAAGGGAAGACCCTCACAAATGGATGATGAACAGAGAAATTTTCTTAGACATGGTCCACAAATGAAGTATTACTCAGTCATACCTATTTGTCTCCATTCATAACAGACAGCTACAGCTGTTTTTCTCCAGGAATCCTTGCCCTCAAGCATGGAGGATGAATGTCATGTCCTTTCTAAGGGAAGGGAGGTTTCTTTATGCCTTCCTGCCTCACTCTGAATCTACTCCCCAAGGTCTTGCTAAAGATCCAGAGGGACAAACCACAACTCTTCCTCTTCATTCGCCTTTGGCCTAGGCAGCATATATTCCCCCTTCTCTACCACGTAGCTATGGGTCATCACCACATGTTACTTCACAGAGTGGACTTGCTCATGCAACACTAAGGATCTCTACTTCATCCTAGTCTATCATCTCTCAGCCTGATCCCTTTCAGACACCAGTTTCTGAGGACATACTATAGGTTCTTCAGGAGGCAAGGAAGCGCAGCACTAGAATGTCTTATGGCTCCAAATGGGAAAGATTTTCTGCATGGTGTCTTCTTAGAAAATAGAGCCCTATGCAGTCAGGGTTTTCTACTATCCTCTCTTACTTGTGTGAGCTACTTAAAACCGGTCTTGCCTACTTCCCGATTTGGCACACTTATAGGCCATTTATGCATGTTTGCCTCTAGACCACATTCTTCTTTCTAGTCTGGAGATAATAAAACAGATTCACAGAGGTGCTCTTCATTTAAGGCCTCCTAGGAAAGCCAATCCTCCTTACTGAGACCTTAACTTTGTCCTAGAAGTGCTCATTCTAATTACTTTTGAACCAGCAGCTTCTGCTTTTGTCTCATTTTGTACTTGAAAAACTATATTTTTAGTAGCCCTTACTTCTGCTATAAGAGTTTATGAGCTCCAAACCCTGATGGCATCCCTTTCTTTCCTTATTTTTCATAAGGACAGCGTGTCTCTGAGGGCCAACTCTTCATTTATGGCTAAGATAGTCAATAAGCTATCTCTCAATAAGACCATCAATCTTCCTCCATTTCTAGCTAACCTACAGAACAAGTTGGGGGTGAATCCTACATTCGCTGGCTGTACGCAGGCAGGTCAGATATTACTTGGATAAAACTAAGTCCATTCACAAGCCTGACTATTTGTTTGTTTCCTTTCAGCAAACTAAGTTGAGGTATCCAGTCTCTAAACAAACTATTCCTAACTGAACTTCTAAGCCTATTTCCTTTTCTTACACCCACCAGGGGAGATCTTTGCCTTCTTCTATACAAGCACATTCCACTAGATCAGTTGCTTCCTCAGGAGCCCTTTACAAAGGTATTGACTCCAAAGTCATGTTAAAAGCAGCAACTTGGTTGTCTGCACATATCTTTATGAGACACTACGGGTTAGATGTTATCTCTTGATACAGAGTTTCCTTTGTCTTGCCATTTCTCTATGGATTAATTAATAGTTCACCTATGTCTGACCCATCCACTCTTACCACTTATTAAGTTTTGAAAATCACCCAACAATTTGGAATACTGTGACAGTGATCCAAGGAAAGACATAGCACATTTGTGTAAGAACTTAATGAAAATAGATATCCTACTGATCACTGTTGCATATTCTTTTCCACTGTCCTTTCCTCTTCTTTATCTTTAGCTAAGTTTTGCCCCAGCTCTCATAGACCAAGGGGGAGCCATTCTCTGCCCTATCCCCTCTTAGCTGACCTTATCGATCGTGTATCTTCAGATATCTCCATGTCTGCTAGCTTTGAGATAGTCTAAGGTTTTTAACATCCACTTGCATATCATTATTCTCACGGTCTTCAAAAGTATGACTGTGTGGAAGATTTTGGTTTTGGTACCCAGGCTGGACTCGCAGGTTATCTGACAAGATAATCCAAGAGTTTAGAATCCTGTTACAGTGATCTGTAGGAGAGCTACTGGCATAATAAACTTTTACACATCTGTACTACATCCCATGTTCTTACAGGATGGAATTTGTTTTAGATGTTTTCTGTTGACTTAATCCACAAGAACATTGCCCTTGATATGACTGCAAAAAGAGACATTGTGTTCCAAAGTAGGTTGCACAAAGGTTTGGAAACAAATCTGTCAGTAGAATAGGGCCCCCTAGTAGCCATAGCTTTAAAAAGTAGAACCATTCATCTAAGTTTCTTATCTCTACATCTCATATCCTGGCATTCAGAAAGGGTTACCACAAATGGTAAACCTTATTATGAGTAGCTAACCCCTCATAGTAAGCCTTTCCAATTTAGAGACCACCCTACTGGACTGATTTTCTACAAGTAGAAATATCATTATGGAGGGCATTCTGACTAATACATACTAATGAGGCAATCTGAGGAAGTGGCAAAAGCTAATTACCATGTTCTGTCTATCAGAAATGCCTGTGCATACTGATTTACTCTGTTATGTGATTAATGGAATCACTTGGCTATGTGAAGTACTGTGGTAGGACAAAAAATTTAACTCATCCAAAACACGGTGGTCACCCACTGAAGTCAAAGTGTGGGTTAGTTCAACAAAAAGACAGTTTTGGACAATGTGAGTATGTGTGTGTGTGTGTGTGTGTGTGTGTGTGTGTGTGTGTGTGTGTGTGTGTGTGTCTGTTTGAAATTTTGAATGTTTGTATGTGAGTGTGTGTGGCTTCACTTCTGTCATACGTCTGAGTCACTGTTTAAGAATTCTAGACAAAGCAAAAATAATGTGAGGGTAAATAGCTAAATCAAAGACAAGTTTTAAATATTACTGTAATTCACTCAAAATGTTAATAGGTTTTGCATGAACAGGCATTATCTAAATGTTATGAAGTACAAAACTCTAACGTCTGGCATTATTGACTGACTGTAATCCTCAGTGATTTACTACAAAATCTAAATTTGTACAAGGGACAGCGCAAACAAAATACCCTATTAGGGATGATCTGTATAATTTCAGATAGGTGAGAGGCACAGTACATACGTCAATGTGTTGTATGGGCCACCAGAGGAAAATCACACCACAAGGTGCTTTAGCCTGAGCGGTAAACAAATGAAATTCAGAGACATTCAAGTTGACCAATGAAGAAGTCTTCCTCATTGAAGCTAAAGCTGTCTCTGACTTGTATTTTAAGAACTCAAATACATTGATCTACCCATTGTAGAAACTTTGCATGAGTAGAACATATTCTTTCGGCATCCCATTCATATACTTTTCTCTTTGTGTCATATTATTATTAATCATTACACCTAATTCATTGATTGTTTAGTTATATTCAGTGGTGAACACATTTTAATTAATATGTTTCTCTTATCTATAACATCCTGGTACTATAACTTTACATTTTTATAAGTTGAACCTCAGTACTAACTGCTTTACCAGATATTAATCTTGTCCAAACAAGCATTTGTGTGCTTTGTGATGTCAAGATAAATATCCCATTGGAATGTCACCCATAATCTGACATCAGTCTAATAGCCCACTGGACTGCCACTAATAAATGTGGCATCTCCCACTTACAACCCGAGTCAGTGTTTAAGGAGCCTCAGTCCACACCACTGACTCCAGTGAGGAAGCGTCACGGAAAGCACAGAGCACAGAGCACACAAGAGTAAAATTCCACAATTTCCCTTAAGAGCACAGCAGGAGCACACTCTTTTTTTCTGAGACTGGATTATATGCCTCTGTCCACCCCAAATGTAACTCCTTATCATACACTTCAGAGCAATGTGTTCCAGTTTAAGACCTATGACTCACTCACACTCAAAATAAATTCAAATCTCACACATTCAAACACTTATGGGATGCCTGACACAGATTTCCAGCTGTGTCCCCTCCCCAATACAAATGCTTAATGCTGGCACTAGAGTCAGACGAGTCTACATGCCCTTCAAAGGGAGATCAGTTATTAAAAATTAAATATCAAAATAAATGATAGCTATCTCCAGAAGCAGACAGGCATTCAAGGGAAGTATCTACCAGGTATACATACTCTCTAGTCTGTAAAGAACGCACTGATTGTCCAGCCACAATGTAAAGTAATGAACATATTTAATAATAAGTAAAATGATTACAAGAATGTAAATCAATAATTTTCAATAAACACCAGAATTCAATCACCAATCATTGGAATAAAATTAAACTGTAGGACAGATGTCCATCATCTTAGAAAAACTCTATCTAAATAACTAAACTTTCCGAATCTAACTAGAGAAAACTGGCCCTGATCTAATCTAAAACATAACAGCAAGACAAAGGCAGGTGTACAGTTCAGGTCAGTCCTTTTTCTGGGTATTTACTGCACAGCACTGTAACTGACTTCAACTCTTCACTACCTGCTGCTCTTCACTAACTGCTCAGCAGTCTCTTTTATAGTCCAGGTTAACAGTCTCAACTGTTTTATTTTAAAAATATAAAGTTGTTTGAAAATGTTGGTTTTCCTATCATCTGTTCAAATAATTACATAGCAACCAGGAACATTCTAATGACATCACCTACTCATCAGCTGATTCTCCACAGACAGTTTGTACTTTAGAATCTCCCTCACAAACATGTGCAATTAGATATTTATAAAAACACTGACAGATTCTTTAAACATTCTGTATAAACAGGGAAATACTCAACATTTTAAAAAGTTTACATTTTCACAATTAGACATGCTGGCATACAAGACAAGTTAATTTAATAATAGACATAAATCTCCTGCTAGACATGCTAATACAGATGACAGTGTTTTCATTTTATTCACATCGTCCATGCTATTATTTGATAAGATCACCATCTCTATATTCACATCATCTACATACTTAGAGATCCAGCACCTAGCTATTACTGAAAAGATTACAAAGGCCATAATCAAAAGTATGGATCACAGCACCAATCCTGTATAGACTTCTGTTTTTGATTTCATCCCTCCTGAATAACTACCTAGCAGGACTATTGTCCTTCACTTGTATTCTTTATGTTTAACTTAATACTAATGCGTTAATAATGCCAACATCTGGCAATGTGTCAAAAGTTTTTGTAAAGTTCTATGGGCTTCATATTTAAATTGGCATTGAGCATAATGTGAAGTATGTAAGGAGTAATGACTGATGTATAATCTGGTATATCATCTCATTTTGTCAAAACAATAAATGCAGGGATATTTGCCGATAAAAGATATACAGTGTTTCAGTTATTATTGCTACATGTTGCAATGCAGCTTGTTCAAAACTGAGTGGCAAGTTTAAGTGCAAGCAATAAATATGTTATTCTAAAGCAGGTTTCAAGGTTTAAGCCACTTTCTGTGGCAGCTGGTGATGCCAATGCAAGGGGTGAGGGTTGCAGAATGCAAATAAAGGGTTGGGATAACTGGGATTGGGTGGGATTTTGTGGATCTGTATTGCAGAAGGTCAAGGGCAGTTTACCTGTGCTCAAACAATAGCTGGGATCATTCATGTTCATTTACAACCTGCAGTTCTACCCATTCATTCAACTAATGTAATAGTTATATATGCCTCAGATGTTTAACTATTATCAGTAAGGCCATGTCTAACTATAATCAGTAAGGCCTTCCTTCAGTGAAATGACACCAAAGAGAAAATTGACCACAGTAGAGTATTCCAATTAGATTCACTCAAGTTCTGCAAAGTTAGAATAATCATGTTTAATTTCAGCAAATCAAAGTAAGGTCAACCACATTCATCCATGAACAGTCTCTGTACTAAGAATTACAGGTACTTTGTTGACTGTGTAGAAATCAGAGAGCAGATTACAATAAAATAAAAATAGGCCAATATAATTTATATTAACCCCCACAAAACACACACACACACACACACACACACACACACACACACACACACACACACACACACACACACACAAGAACATGCACATAGATGTGACCACTTGAAAGACTGTGTACACCTCAAATATCTGACTGAGAACAAATGAATGAATACATTTATAAGAAGTGGTCTGGAAATTTATTTTAGCTTATTGTTGTCAGGATCATACTGTGCAGATCATTGCATATCCATATGGCCATGCACATATACATT
Source organism: Protopterus annectens (assembly GCF_019279795.1). Lineage (NCBI taxonomy): Eukaryota > Metazoa > Chordata > Ceratodontiformes > Protopteridae > Protopterus > Protopterus annectens. The sequence continues at coordinate 1,070,177,630 of NC_056730.1, read as the reverse complement.
TACACAAACACACATGCACACATGCGCATATACATACACACACACACACACACACACACACACACACACACACACACACACACACACACAACAAAATGTGGCCAAACTTACAGCTATTTGTGTGACTGCCTACATCTCATATCTTTAATTGGCTCAGCAGCTAATAGTAATGTGTTTTGCTACAGAACTGAATTTTCAAAATATTCTTCAATAGGAATGATTTTTTTTTCTTCAACCACATCATTTATCATAGGGAAGGCTCTAGGTGATAGGCAGTCTATTCTAACGCACTTTCAGAAATGAAACAGTTTTAAATCTGAAACCTCTGAAATGTTAACCTATACTTCTAAATCTGAAGCCAGTCAAGTAAAACATACACACACACACACACACACACACATATATATAATATAATATATATATATATATATATATATATATATATATATATATATATGTATATGGGTGTCAGGCACCTGATTGAATGCATACTATGCTGACATCATTTTCTGAGTTTTTTTCTTTTTTTTACATTCCCTTTGAATCTTCAATGGTTTGAAACTTGATGTTCTGGTCTTGATGATCAGAATTTCAATGTTTCAAGCTTTCAATGATTCAAAGTGGAACTATATATATATATATATATATATATATATATATATATATATATCTATATATATATATATATATATTTTTTTTTTTTTTTTTAATTAGGGATATGCAGAAAGTCTGGCCTGGCCATTATTGCTTATTATACAGCTAATTATTTCAGATTTATTCATCTACTGTGATCATAATTCACATGTTATGTTTATCATTTACGATCCCTTTTCTGGTTTATTTTAAGTTGACATATGCAATTGAAGGGGCAGCCATCACAATTCCCTCAAATGAATGAATAAATATGTAACTTAAAGGCCCAGGAAAGTATTTCAGATTCCTTATGTCAGAACAATTCAGAGTAACCCACTGCTGCAACCACCACACCCTCTCCTTATACATGCACCCCCCCATACACATACACTTAGAAAAAGTGTGTACTTGCCATCCTATAACTGGCAGTGGTACACAGAGTGCTATTGCATAAATAGATAGATAGATAGATAGATAGATAGATAGATAGATAGATAGATAGATAGATAGATAGATCAGTCAATCAATCAATCAATCAATCAATCAATCAATCAATCAATCAATCAATCAATCAATCAATCAATCAATCACTCTTTGCATCCAAAAAATGCGGGAACACTTACTCCCATGCTCACATCTCTATGCTCCTGTCCACTTCCTCCAATTACCAATAAAAAGTGACTCCTCCCTTCTTTGTACAGGAGTCAAGTCAGCATCCTGTAAAGCAGGATTTCTGCCACTTCCACAAGTTTTGTAAAAATGCATAAAGACTAATAACAAGGTGTAATCACTTTATTTTCCCCTTGATGTAAGTAATATTGAGGTGTTTTAGAAAACATCTCTTAGCCATGTAAGACAATTTCTTTTTGTGTTTTTTTTTTTTACTGACTGTAGAACTCTGCACATGAGCAGCAGTTATGTATAGAGTTTCAATCCACTGAAACAGGGAAAGTTAACTTATTTTTAATTTTAATGAAAAAAAAAATTCTGTTTTTTTACTGGGTGTGCTGTAGCCCAGCAGCTAACGCCATGCCCCCCTCCCCCCATGGCCACTTTGGTTACATGGCAAGTATGGCAAATATAGTGCAGGACTGCATGAAAAGAAATATATATAGCTATAATGATACATACAAAGTCTAGTAAAACAGATATAGTTAATGACCTGCTTCTAGTTTTACTAATTCTACAGTTCTGTATATCACTTGTTTATTATAGTCAATGTTATGATTTAAAAAGAAAGATAAGAAATATTTCTATCTCAATGTAGTTTTTTTTTATTATGCATAGCTCATAATGTGCCATAGTAGCTTGGCTAAGGGAAGCATGAGAAAGTATTAAGAACAAATCAAAGGATTTTTGACTGGAAACAGACTGCCTACCCTGCTTGGATTACTTTCAAATACTTAGTAATTCCGTACAATATTTTAATTATATACTTTTTTATTATTTTTGTGACTTAAGACGAGTTTAAGTTCCCGACTTCTACTACCATTGTCTGATCTGATTAATATACAGTGATTAACTATATATATATATATATATATATATATGGATTGAAGACCTTTTCAATCTACAGACTCATTTGCTATAAGAGGATTTACAGGACCAAGGTAAGGTAAGTAGAACATACTGGCATAACAAAAAAGGAGGAAATAAAGGATGAAAAAGGTAATGAGCTGCAATTCATAGGAAGAAGGAACTTTGCCATCATTTTATGCTCAACTCCTGAGAGACTTGCTTGGCTACAAACATCTGCATTACAAGCTGAAGCTAAGTGAAACTTGCAGTAGTGAATTTTAGTCTTCTGTTAAGTACAAACTTGCAGTTCTAAAAGTACTGTATTTTCATTTTTTATGTTTCCTAATTGTGTGTTTCTAAACAGTGTGCTGTGTGTCTCTCTGCAGTTAGTTCTCCACCCTCCCTCCCTGTTCCTATGTTGGTATTAGTGTTGGTGGCTCTGGAATTGCCCACCCCTCCTGTAAGTCTGTATTAGAACACTCCTCCTGGGTCCATCTCATTTGCTCACTTAACCGAGTACAGTTAGATCATATTCTGAGTCTAGTGTTCACTCTACTTAATACAGAGAGAAGATTTGAGAAGGCCAGCCCACTTAGGTTCTTCCTTCCTCTCTTCTTGCACTTAAAAAAAATGTTTGCACTTTACTCATTTGCTTTTACTGTATTTGTATTTCCTCCTACTTTATTTTGCTTTTCTTAAAAGTACTCAATTTTATTTATTCTGCTGCATTTATTACTGCTTGGTCGTAGCCTGATTAAATTGTAACTGTTATTCTAAGTCTTTTGGTTTGGGCGGCCACAGTGGTGCAGCAGTTAGCGTTGCCGCCTCACAGCAAGAGGTTCTCCAGTTCAATCCTCAACTGGGGTGCCTTCTGTGCGTAGTCTGCATGTCCTCCCTGTGGTCGCATGGATTTCCTCTGGGTGCTCCGGTTTCCTCCAACATCCCAAAGACATGCTGTAGGTGGATTAGACACACTAAATTGGCCCTAGGTGTGAGTGTGTGCATGTGTGTGCCTTCTGTGAAAGGTTGGGTGCTGGGCTGGCAACTCGACACTGTAAAACTCCACTGCCAATCATGAGCGGACAGTGATCCACTGTGGCGACCCCTAACCGAGAAAAGGTGAAGAAGAATTCTAAGTCTTTTGGTTTAAGCACTTGGGCTTCATACAGGCTGTTTTACATTAAGAAGGTTTATGGTCTGCACTGTTGTGGCAGGACAGGTAGCTTACATCCTTCTAAGCTGGGAATTGCTGATTGAAGGCCCAGTATATGCTATTCTAAAAGTGTATTAGTTCTGGATTAAGCACTTGAGTTTCAGGCCAGTTACTCTACATTAAGAAGGTTTGTGGACTGCATTCCTGTGGGAGGAGAGACTGGATTCTGCCCTTCTGAGCTGGGAATTTCTGGTCAAAGGCTTATTGTGACTGCTTATTTGAACTGTTTCTTTCTGAAATTGGTGCACCTTGTTGCTGTAGCATAGACCAGATTCAGGCCTGCTGAATCTAGCTTTGTTTGTATAATGTGAGCACTGATCCAGGCCATTTTTTTTGGAGAAGGTTCCCCTGCACCCTAGTAAGCAGGGGTGTGCAGTTAGAACTTGTCTGATTGAAGACTGCTGGAAAATGGCTCAGTTTTGAGCTTTTTTCTGGTTAATTGGGTAACTTCTTTAAGTCAGTTTGTTAATTTTCTATTGTTATATATATGTATATATATATATATATATATATATATATATATATATATATATAAATTGCATTTTATTCATCTGATTTTACTGTATTTTATGTTTCTTCCTACTTTATTACTGGGGGCATTGACTACAACTATGATCTGTGATATATAACAATAAGTATCCTTTTCTGTGCTTTTAAACAGTTTTTTTGAGTGTATCTGCTTTATTTTCTGAAAAAAAAAAAAAAAATATATATATATATATATATATATATATATATATATATATACTTGCTTCCCACCTTTCTAAGCTAGTATAGTCCAGTTTTCATGTTAGTGCTGAATTCAGGGCTGTGTTACAAGTCTCTGTGTTTGCCCATACCTTACTTTGATAGAAGGAAGTTTCTCTGTTCACCTGTGAGAGAGGGGAGTTTTAAGCAGCCTATCTGTCCCTGGAGGAGTGGTTTCAGCCCAGAAATTAGTAGTTTATTGGCCATTTTGGGCTAATTTCTATCTCTTTCATTTCCCTGCTATAAATACTGTATTTGTCCAGTTCTGCACGCCGGGCAGTGCCTGTTAGCTAGGGTAAAACTATTCCCGGCTCCACAAAGTCTCCTCTTCAATTTTTTCCTTGGAACTAGACAAACTTTCAACTTAAGCACTCAAGCCATTCATTTCTCAGCCCGGCACTTGCTCAAAACTTATAGTTAGCTCTTATAAACACTAGCACTAGACCCTCCTGTGCTGTACAGAAGGACAAGGCTCTCTATTCGACCTACCCAGCCATCCAGTAAAACAGTTCTCTGTACCTATCCAGGCATGTCCAAAGGGCAGTTTCAGGTGTACTCTCCAGTCCAACTGGTGAATCTGGGCATTTTGAGGCAATGTTACAACTGCCTCATGTACACAGACAACCCCCTCCTCCAACCACCAAACACTAATATATGTGAGAGATGCAGTTATACAGCCAAACTAGAGGCTAAGATCTCTCAACCCAAGACTGGATCAGACAGTCAAGAGGAGAAGGGAAATACTTGCATCATACCTCCAGTCTTACATAGACCCATTAAACCAGCACCGGGAAAAAACACACATAAATACATGAAAACATTCTCGGAGGCTCTAAATAAAAATCTGCAAAACAAACAGAGACCTCCAAAGCAAACATCCAAGCAACCTCCACCACCCAACACAAATCATGAAACACATACTTCACAAAACCAGTGTGCCATTCAATCACAGCCCTTAGGGCAAAATAACATACCCAACATACTAGAAATAGGTGACTCTGTAGTCAGGTACACTGATGTCCCACTCACTAGGCTGAATAAGGAGAAAGTTACTGTTAGCTACCTGTAGGGTGCCAGGTTCAACTGGTCAACACTCCCACCAGAGGTGACAACATATTGGACCTGGTCATCACCAACATGGGTGACCGGTGTTCCACACCAGAGGTCAACCCTTCGCTGGTTGGATCTGACCATAAACAAATCACTTTGGATATCCATATTCCGCCCCCACCCCCGGACAAGAAAACCACCACGAAAAACTTTTCAAAAGCAAACTTCACGTTACTTAAGACCGAGGTGGAAAATTTTAAAGCCCCCATGCTGAAGGATAACACTGTCCAAGCTGCAAAATCCTTTACTAATGCATTCTATGGGCAGCTACATGAATGCATGGATCGTGCCATCCCAAGCAAAACCAAGACTTACTCCTCCAAGAAAAGGAAACCAGTCTGGTGGACTCCTGCCATAAACAAGCTATACAATAGAAGGAGGAAACTAGTACAGAAAAGAGTAAAATCCCAAGAAAGGAAGACATCCTTTATCAGTATCAGCAAGAAACTATGATCCCTCATAAAATCATCCAAGGCAAGCTTTGAAAGAAAAATTGCCAAGGGCTCCAAAGATAACCACAAGGCATTCTATAGCTATGTCAAGAATCTAAGTGGCAATGCTCAGATCTGCTTGGAGTTAGGCCAGAATAGCACACAATACACTGAACCGACCGATATCGCCAACATCCTGGCAGACAGGTTCAGTGCAAACTTCGCCCTCCTCTCACCCCGAAAAGGGCCCATAACCATACCAGAAGAATGTAGAGACCCTGAAATCACAGACACTCAGGTTAAAACAGCCCTCTCCAAAGCCAAAACAAAGCATCAATGGGACCAGATGGTGTCCCAGGCTGCGTCCTACACGAGCTAAAAGATGAACTAACCCCTCACCTAAACACACTGTTTAAACTCAGCCTCTCCACAGGCTACTTACCCATAGAGTGGTGCACAGCAATGGTTATTCTGCTCCACAAAGGTGGAGCCACAACAGATCCCGGGAACTATCGCCCTATAAGCCTGACTAACTTGGTCCACAAGGCTATGGAGTGCATCATCATGGAACTCATTAACAGAGACATTGGGAACCTCCAAACACTGGACCCTATCCAGTTTGGCTTTGTTAAGATTAGAGCATGCCTCCTAAACCTGGTGGACTTCTTTGAGACAGTTACCAAGACTATAGACGAGGGAAAGGTGGTATACATAGCCTACCTAGACCTCGCTAAGGCCTTCAACACCATTCCCCATTCTGGTATTATAGACAAGCTCACCAGCCTGAACATAAACACCTACGTCACAAGATGGTTTGCCAACTGGCTCATGGACAGAACCCACATGGTGAGAGTTGCAGGAGCTAGGTCCTACTCTAAACTGGTTACAAGTGGCGTTCCCCAGGGCTCAGTCCTAGGAGCTCCTCCTGTTCAGCATATACTTCTCAGAGGTACAGGCAAGCACAGGAGGACTATGGCTGACCAAGTTCGCAGATGACTGCAAACTAGGGGCTATAATTGACTCTCCGGCTGACACAGACATCCTCCAAAAGGGTCTCACTGAGACGGATACCTGGTGTCAAAATCATGGCCTCAAGCTAAATGCCAAAAAGTGCATAGTCATCCCCTTTGGAAAAAACAAAGTACCCACAAACTACCACATAGGTGGTAGTCCCCTAAATATGGAAGACGTAATAAGGGATCTGGGGACCCAAGTAGATAGTAATCTCACCTTTGATAATCACATTGCCAAAGTGGTTAGAAAATCCTTCTATGTGGCCCACCTAATCAGAAAAGGGTTCTCACTCAGATCAAAAGAGGTCATTGTGCCCCTCTGCTCATCACTCATCAGACCCATCATAGAGTACAGTGCCCCATTTGGGATGTACTTTACAAGACACCTGCAACAGCTGGAAAGACCACAAAAGTACCTCACCAAGAGGATCACTGGCCTCAAACAGATGCCCTATGCAGCTCGACGGAAGAAACTCCAGTTGTACTCGGTTGCATACTGCCTGATCAGAGGTGATCTCTGCCTGACATACAAGGCCATGCCCAACCCAGAATTGATGGACATGCTCCACCTAAAGAAAACCTTATCCCCTCGAGCCACATGCTCTAGGGATCTAAACCTCACCACAACAATAAATAGGACATGCTGGAGGGATAGATTCCTGTCCCAGAAACTTCCCATGCTTTGGAGCAAGATCCCAATCTACATTAGGCAGAGCTTCTCGCTATCACTCTTCAAAAGAAACCTTGATGAGTGGATGGGAAACAGAAAGTTTACCTCGGGGATCACTTCAGTGGCTCTGCTGGACAGAGCCACAGGGAACTAATCTAAGGGGGCGGCGAAAGCCAACACATTCTGGCTAGGCTTATAAATGCCTTCAGACAGATAGCCTAGTACCAACCTATGAACCTATGGCTGAGTTAGGTAAGTAAAGAGGGGGAATATTCTACTTCCCTTTGTGTTTAAAGAGGGAGTGGACATGTTCTCTTGCTTTAGGGCAATGGGTGTAGGAGCTGTTAACTCCCTGTAAGGTTCACACCAAGTAAAAGGCATGTGGATTATTGTTGTGATGGATTAATTGATGCTGCCTTTGATAATAAAGAGAAGACTTCTCACAAGATGGCTACCTTGCACTTTAAAAATGATGACATCATCATTCCAATTGGAATAGCCTGCCCTAAAGCATGGTTAATTAACCCAGTTAATGGTGAATGGCAGTCAGTTTTAGGTAGGCGGATGCCCACCCCATCAGTGGTATATAATAATGAAAAGACTTAGCTAAGCCCTCCCTGCTTTGCAAGGTTATTTTTAACAGATGGAATTCTAAATTGAGCAGCATATGGGCCACCACCACCAATACAGCCAAGTAGCTTTATGTTCCTGTCTGCCAAGAAATGTTATGGTTTGCAAATAAGTTAAAGTGAATTTTGACATGATACCATAATATTGGAACCTGGAGAAATAATTATGTTTATGTAAATAATGATGTACATATTTTTACAAATAAAGATATAAACATGTATGAAAATAACTGGATAATAAAGTCATACTAAGTAGTGATTTGTGCTTCTGCCCATGATGAAGAGTTTGCTTTCTACTAAACTGTGCAGAAAGTGCTACCAGCAGCTTTTATAAATGTGGCCAAGACTGATAAAGCCCCAACAATGTGAGAGTTAATAAAATGTAATGAAATGAGACTGAACTAGGATGTATGAATTAATATGTTGGCATCATTAGAAAAAGTACATGTTCAAAGGTAATCAGTGCAATATTTTTTAATAAAAAAGCTAGCAATTTGGCAGTTGTCAGATGGATAAGACTTGAATGTACGATGAGGTACTTCTAGATTTAAAAGTAAGTAAGAAAGTAATCATTAGTCTGCAGATGAGAACCCAAGTAAGCAAATAGGGTGTATATAAGATAGAAAGCCTTCAGTATTCTGTTATTAAAAAAGCAAGGTCACATCCACAGCACAGTTAAAAAGCCTTTACATAATGAGGTGAAACTGCCTGTATGGCTAGAATTATCTGCAAGTTTATGTATTACTGTGAAGACCTACCAGTGCTGTTCAACAACAGATTCAAACAGCTTGGGAAAATCAGCTAGCAGGAGTCAATTACCAGTGCAAACCAAAGGTACTTCCATGTCTGGCATTTCCCTAGCAGGCCTCCTGGAACATGTAAGCACTAACAAGGCAAGTCTAGGTTGTCCCATCACCGCACACACACTCACACACACACACGCACACACACACACGCACACACACACACACACAGGCACAGACACACACACACACACACACACACACACAGACACACACACACACACACTTACTTTAAGTGGCAGCAGTAAATGAAATAGTAGTTAAAATGATGGCAGTCGTTACCTGCCTGCTTGTTAAAAAGGTGAATACTCTTACAGTGTGGGAGCAGATTGAGATGCAGTGCTATGAATTTGATTGATTAGAATAGTACTGACTTTTTTAATTTGCTCATGTAATAATAATAAACAGGAGGGGCATATTGCAGCTTCCATATAGTTTCTACCTACCCAACATTCATTTTCATCTTTTAGAGACAGTTTTTTAAATGATAAGAGTGTAACATTGCTTTACACAACCTAACAGTTCACAGACTATCTAAAAACTGGGCATGCTTTACATTTACAATACATTAGACCTTGTTTTCTCAGATCAGTCATTCGGATGTTTTTTTTTTTTTTGTCTGGAACCCTGTTCCTATTCAATGCCTTTGTTTGTGAGTACAATTTATTATAGTGTTTTAGTCAACCATCTTATTAACTTTAACAAGTAGCTAACTTTTTACCAAATATTTAGTTACTGACTTCCAAGTCTTGATTTGCTTACCTAAGCAACTCTAACCTTTTTTAATCATTGTGGATATGGATTGTAATTAAATATGTCAAGCTCCTGCCTGAAAGTATTTCAACATGATGTATTTACAATTTTTTTTGTCAGCCTCTTAAATGCAATACTAATTGATGCTGCTGTTTTTTTTTTTCCTCTAAGGCTCCCATCATCAAGAAGCAAATGTCAATAGCAATATTTCCAGATTACACACTGAAGAAGAATGATCGGGCATAGGAAAGTGCTACGTGCTACAGAAGTGCGGGAATTCCTTCTGAGTGCAGGACTTTCTCAAAGTATTCAATTGAACCTGCTTGGACCATGAATAGTGGTGAGCGTATTAAAAAACAAAAAGAGAAGAAGAAAATTCCATGTAAACAATATATCCTATGCTGAAATCATTCATGTCATAAGGCATTTTATGCCAGCTAAATTTCACTTTGACTTTTTTTGAAGAAACAGAGGTAGACTATTTGCTGCAGCATTGATTACTGCATTTCTGCTAATTCAAAGCTTCAGACAGGTGTGAGAACTTAATAAGGTACTTGTTTGCACTTCAGTTTCATGTGATCCATGGGCTTTATAATCCACCTACTCAGCAACTCTTCCACAATGACACTTTTGTACTCATAGTGCCAAGAGATAAAAATCAGTCTATAGGTAGTACAAGTCTTACTTCAGATTTTTTAACAAATTCCACCAGAAGCAATGTAGTTGTCATAACATTTATTTTAAATCTCCCAGTTATTTTCTGGGACAGAATTAATATTTGTCACTCCAGGTTTCCTGTTCTTTACCTTTGTAGTTACCATTTCCCTAGTGTGTAACACATTGCTATACTCAGCTATAAATGTAACAACTTTTCAAGGTGCGTTGACCATTATTGTCCATGTTACCAGAAGTGGTTGCAGTACCCATCCTAGCAAAGATGTTACATGCCATTCTGACAGTTCAGCATTCATCATTTTTGTAGACTGCAAACAATTATGCAATGAGGGGACCATAACTCAAAAGAACAGAAAAGTAAGGATAGCTGCATTATAACTTACACCTGGGATTTCAACACAATTAAGGCCATTATTAAAGAGAACTGGACCATCCTCACTGACAATTAGCAGCTTGTAAGGGTTTTAATCTGTGGACCACCTAACTGCACTTACTGTGAGTACTTGAGGGAGTGCAACTCATTTGAGTGCCTGTATCTTAAGAAGGTGAACATTTCAGTCTTCAGCAGGTGGCAACTTTAATACTGAAAAGTTGTATATAGGGCCATGTGCAATGACCACCATGCATTTTATGTGGGTGAGACTATGAATAAACTGACATCAGATGTAAATGCCAGAGGAACTCCTTATCCAAACACTTATTAGAAGACCCCAGACATTCTGGTTTTAAATTTATCATTTTTGACTGTGTGGAGATGGATGAGCTTGAAGGGAACATCAATAGTGTGTTGGAGAAAATGAATTATTATCGCAGTTGAAATTAAATGCAGTCAGAAAACCACGACTTAATTACTACTGCTCTATTGAGTGTATTGAATTTACATAAGCTGCCACACAATCTGCAAAGGTTTTTTTAGGGAAGTTCTTGAGGAAATATTTTTAATGTTAAAAATATACTAAATAATAATAAACATTATAAGTAGAATGTATATAAATGTATATATGTTTACTTTAACCTCAGTTCTGCTTTGATTAGATTTATTGCATCACACCAGAGATTTAAATGGTAAATTCAAAACACACATTTTTTCATGCCACTATTACCATGTAATATTGGTATAATTCCCCCATTTACCATACTGCTGGATGCTCATGTACACACACTCATGAACACACCTGCGCACTTTTATACATTACTAGTTTACTTCATCCACTGTTTGCTGTATTTTTGTATGTTTATTTTCTACTAGTTTTCATTGTATAACCATGTTTTGGGACTGTAAACATGAAAACTGTCATGACAGTATGTTTTTTTTCTTTGCAAAGCACTGACATTTTTTCTGAGCTGTTAATTAGTTTTTTATGCACACCAATACACATGGATGGATGTTTACTAGATGATATTAAACAGATGTGTTTTTATATTTCTAGTGTTCGAGTTAGATGTTTATAGTTAGATAGCTATGTGTTTTTTCTTGATTTTAGTTTTTGACACAGACCTGATGAAGTCGTTACTGCATTACGTAACTGACAGTGATTTTAGTTAAAAGTCTTTTATATGTATTTTAGGGTTCCTATTACAATGAAGAAAATGTATTGTGTCAAATGCGTTTTCATCGAATCCTAAACAGCGAACAGGCAAAACAGTGAAGCGGCTGTTCAGCGAATTCTTTCCCTGGGAAAGAAGTCACTTGGCTGCTTCGTTATTTTGCCGTGTTCTACACTGTAGTGTGGTCTCAGAGATTCCATTATCCGGTATAGCTCCTGAACGTAAATGTGCAACAGTTATTGACCTTAGGGTAGGGTACCGGTTAAGGTAAGTGCATATATGTTTTAAACTGTTTAATTTTTTTTTGTGTGTTAGATGTACGGTTGAGTTAAATGCATACATGTTTTCAGCTGTTTACTTTTTTTTTAGGGGGGGGTAGAATTAGGATTAAGGTAAGTGTGTATGTGTTTGGAACAGAGATTTCTTTCCCTAGGAAAGAAATCACTGTTCTGAGGTGTTGACATTTTCAGCTTTTGCTGAAATAGGGTTGATTAAACATCGTTCGCTGTTTTAAGCATTCAGTGTTGTAATATAGACTCCGTATTTTATGCTTTTCTTAATACCTGATTTTGGAATGTGGGTTGCAAGTAGACTGATCAAATCAGTAGTAGTGTGTGGCGGTGGATACTTATTTTTCCAAAATGCACTTTTACAGTTCTGTTTATATCCTTTGCCTTGAACAGGCTGGTTTAAAATGAAACAACAAGTACATTTTCCACACCTACTTTAAGTATCTAAAAGCTGATATGTTTAACATTGTTAAAATATTTCTGACTTTTTGTTACAGAGGATCACTTGTCTGTGATGAATAAAGGGTCATTGCTTTGGAGCACCACATGGGTTTCATGATTTTTAGAAATTATTGTGACTGAGCTCATCAACAACGTTTTAAGACAACAAGTTTATTTTTTATTTTTCCCTCAACACTTATAGTGGTGAGGCTAGAACTAGACAGATTATTGTGATTGTTCATTTTTCAAACTGTAAAGAATACATCTCATGAATGAGTGGTAAAGAAAGTTAATTTTTTTGCCTATTCCTGCAAATATAAATGGGACGGAATTAGAAACAGAGACTGCACTGTATCCAAATCATATTATATTAGCAAATGATACTTTGAACTCACATATATATATGAGCCAAGAACCATTCACACTACAGACACTGTAAAAAATGCCCATGAGCATTTGCAACTCAGCATGCAACAAGCCTTGGCACAAATAGTGCGCTGCACAGTTGTATTGTGCACCAATCATGCTAATTTTATACAAATGGCATACTGACTGCTGTCCACTGACACTGATGTTATAGGTGAGACATGAAGTGTGATCATAGTGGATGCATTAGAATGTAATGAGACATAAAGTACTCATATACTGAATTAATTATCATTTGAGCTACACAGCTTAAGAGCTCTGTGTGTTTCACAGCATTGTAAGGTGCACAGCATGATGACAATGAGCACTTTACAAGATTATGACACACTCAGTACAAGTGAGCACATCCCTAGGGTATACAGCACTGCAAATGCACCTTAGTTCTCTATGTTACAGTGATACTGGTCATAACATCCATTGGTATTAATAATCAAAACTGTGCAACAGAAGGACAGGACAGTGATGGAGTGTGGAACTGCAGGCCAGTATATACTAATGGGTAACTTGTTCAGGAATACATACAACTGTGTTTCTCTCATTCTACATTACTGTGTCATATTGGAATTTTCTCTGAATTGAAACTTAATACTCTGCATACAATACAACAATACAGACATCAGTTATAACAAGTGGATTCTAGTAGCTTTAATAACATTATTTATTTATTTATTTTACTTATTTTTTATTTTACATTTGTTTACTGGGCAAGTCCGATTGGGCATAAAATCATTTTTCAGAGGAGGTCCGGGGAGAAAAGCTCCATTGTTATTAGTCTATTATGTTAGTAGAAAGAAAATCATATAATACAATAAAGAAAAAATAGTAACAGACATTCATAACGGTTAAAAGACTAAAACAGAATAAATAGGTCAAGTGGGAGACAAGACCAATAATCTTATGTGACAATGCTTCTAGAAGAGGGAAGCATTCTTTAAGGATACTTTTTCCTCATGACTTCTGCTGGCCTTATATAGTCTTTTGACACAAGCAGACAACTGGTATATGATTATACACATACACACACACACACACACACACACACACACACATGCACACACACACACGCACACACACACACACACACACACACACACACACACACACACACACACACACACACACACACACACACACACACACACACACACACACACACACACACACACACATGTATATATACACACCTATAAATATTGTATGCGTCCATATTTATATATATACGGTTCTACCTCACTTCAACGACACGCCAGAACATCGACACGGAAATCGCGAGCCCCAGAAGATCGACAGCGCAGAAGACCGATGCGACGGGACCTAGAAGATCGACAAGCAGAAGACAGACCCGACGGATGAAAGCACCGACGCCGAGGATGCCGAAATGGGAAAAGGCTGTGTAAGTATGCGGTAGTGGACGTTAAGTGCGGTAAGGTAAGTGTGGATAGGGGTGGGTTAAGTGAGTTAGGGTTAGGAGCGGTCAGGTAAGTGTCGGTAGTGATGTTTGGGTTAGGGCGGATAAGTGAGTTAGGTTAGAGAGCGGGTCAGGTAAGTGTGCGGTAGTGATTGTGTTTGGGTTAGGGCGGATAAGTGAGTTAGGGTCAGGGAGTGGGTGGGTCAGGTAGTGACGGACCTTAGGGTTAGGGTTAGGGTTGTAGGTAGGTTGTGTATGTGAGGTTTAGTGTGTGTAGGGATTTTGGTGTGCTTGTGTTTTGTTTGTTGATTGTGGTGTGTGAAGTGTATGAGGTTTCGTGTTTGTGTACCGTCGGTTATTTCGTTGTCGGGCATGTGGAATTTCATGTTTTTGTACTGTCGGTTATGTGGTTTCGGTGATTGCGTTGTCGGTGTTTTGGTGTTTCGTTTATGTGAGGTAGAACCATATATACATATATGGGTCTACTTTCAAACATCAAGTACAATGGAAAAGGAATAATGGGAGTATTAAACCCATTCTCCATAATGTTCCCCCATTGGATTTGGAAGTACTTGTTGGAGGTGAGATGATAGATCCAGAAATGCAGGATCAAATACACCCACAAACAGATATCCAATCAAATTTTAGGATTAGTTTTATTACTACATTTAATATGGATAGTTCTATAGTGTCAAACATTATATATAAAAATTGGGAACTAATTAGTTGAGATAAGGGGTTGGTAGAAAAACTGGGTGTACCCCAAAAAATAGTGTTTAGAAGAGGTAGTAATTTAAAAAATATTCTGGAAAGTAATAATCCAAGAAGAGCTAGTAGCAAGGCAGGAATGTATACTTGTGGTATGTGTAGATGGTGTAAGTTTATCACAGTGGTGAGATCTTTCTTAATTGATGATAAAAAATACACCCTCCACTACAACTTGACATGTAATTCAAAAATGGTAGTATACATAGCAAAGTGTAAACTTTGCACAGCATTCTATGTTGGAAAAACTGAACGTAGGCTGTGAGATAGAATTTGCGAGTATGCCTATACAATTGAGAAAAATAAAAACAAAAATGCTCTAGCAAGACACTTCCAACTTACAGGGGGACATACGTTTACATTTAAAGCCATCGATCAAGTGCAGGTAGACAGGAGGGGTGGTACCACTTTATTGTATTTAGAACAACTTGAGCTTTTCTGACAGTTAGTATTAAGTGCTTTTCATACCCCAGGTTTAAATGAAGCTTGCAATATAGCTTGTTTATTGAAATTAAAGAGTTTGAATAGATAAAGATTTAAAAAGTATGTCAAGTATTTTATGGTCCATATATGTGTGTTTCTGAAAGTATCCACTCAATGTTCCTTAAGCATTTCTTATGTAATAGTCTTATCTAATATTCTTTTTTATGTGTTTAATAGTTTTATATTAATTGAAATATTTTAGTTATCAATTAATTTATTTTTATTTTAATGTGGTTAGATTTATGGTAGGTAGTTAGCTGATTGGTGTTTGTGATCATATGACCTTAATGTTGTTTATAAAAGCATATCAAAAAGGTGTTTATGTATCTGATGAAATTACCATATCACTGTAATGAAAAGGGCTTCATTAAATGGATTTATTTGTCGGGTTTGGTTTTGTCCTTTAGCCTGTTCATGTTTTTTAGTATTTTTTTCTTGTCACAGCTTTCTCCAAGTCCTGGATCATAGACCCCCTCCTTTTCTTGTTCTCCTAACATAATTTTATTGTAAGTTTCCTAGCCCTGTCAAAGCTGCTTTCTCACAGCTTTCTCCAAGTCCCGGCTCTTAGCCCCCCTTCTCTCTGTCTCCTAACATAATCTTATTGTAAGCTTGCCAGCCCTGTCAGTCATGTCTATTCCCTTCCTTTTCTTCTTGAGAGTTTACTTATTCCTCCCCTGAGCTGTGGCACCATCTTTAAATACTTAGTTTTCTCTCCAGATAGCAACTCTGCAGTTGGTTTCAACCCACTCCATTCACTCTCACTGGAATCGGGCTCACTCTGCTCCACTGCCTTACCACCATTCTCACCCACCCCCACATCAGTTACGTTTATACTTACTCTAGCTCCTCCCTGCTAACCCACTACCCAATTATCCCCTCCAATTCCCCTCTCACTACACAAGCCACACCTCTTCGCTTCCCCTCACATTACACCATTAGCCACACCTCCAACCAAACCCAGATATACCCAACATCTTAACTCACCTAATCATTACCCCATTAGTACTACCTCTTCTCCACCACCAAATCTCGCTATTGTACACACACTAATTCTCACTCCTTTAGTCACCCATATCTCATACTACGATGTCCATCTCTACTATCACTACTCTACTTACCTTATCACTCTGTTTCAATATCCTACTACATCTAACCTCTCTACATCATTCTTCTACCTCTTTCTCTCACTGCCCATTATCTTCTATCCCTATACAGTCTGAACACACCACTTCCTTCTCACAAATTTCAGCCAGCCTTTACAACACAAGCATATTATTATGTGCCAGAGTAAAACTCTTCCCCACCATCAGCACAACAATATTTTCTCTCTAAATTATCCAATCAAAGTAAAACGGAAACTAGAATACACTACTCTCCCACATCCTGTAACAAACCTATCACTATGCAGGAACATACATCCCAACCTGGGTTCTGTCTCCTCTCCTCTGCAACCTCCCAACTCACATAAATCAATACATTTTACTACAATTAACCTACAAAGCATCAGAAATAAAATACCTGACTTCCATGCATGGATAGCCCACAACAAACCTGATATTATTGCTGCAACTGAAACATGACTAAAACCCCAAATTAAGGACACATAATTACTTCCCCCAGATTTTGCCAGTCTTAGGGCTGACAGACCCTGAAATAAAAGTGGAGGCATCTCTCTAATATACCCCGTGTGTTTCACTATTGTCGAATATACAAAACCCATCCCACAGTTCTCCACAGCTGAACTTCCAGTTTCTTTCCTTAAAATGAATAATTGAAAAAACCTCTGTGTGATAGTCATTTACAATCCCCCAGGCAATAACTTCCCAATTCTTGAGGAAATCCTTGCCTTGGCACCTACTAACATACTGGGAGATGTAAATATCAACTGGCTCGACATATCCTCACACCACTCTAACTGCAACATCAATCTATATAAGTTCACCCAGCTAGTTAACACCATAACCAGGGCTAATAAAATTAATACTAATGGCTCACTCCTAAACTGGATTTTAATGTCCGACCCAAATAAGATCATGTCCGCTGGTACACTCTCTAATAGTATAAGTGACTACTTACCGGCCTTTGTACAACATAAATGTACCACAACAATTAATAAATATCAGTGCAGGGTTACCAGAGATGAATCCCAGTTCTGTCCATCTAGCTGTAACCAAAGGTTGCTTAGCATCAACTGGGATGCACTAAAATCACTTTCCCTTGATGAGGCAGTTGAGTTCTTCAACTCAACCTTCCTCAGCATACTAAACAATCTCGCTCCCCTTAGAACTAACAGAACTAACAATCCTGCTTTGAAACACAAAAATAAGGATGTAAACTTTACCAAATGGGCTGGTCAACGCTTCACTTTTTCTAAAGGTAGTAACAACTTTAATAATTTTTCAAACTTTGATCAGAACATGGACTTGTTCAAGGACAAATTATACTCCCTAAGGAGTACACAGCTAGAGATAGACTATTTGAATGAATGTTTGAGAGTAAAGCGTGTCCCGAAAGGGCTACGCTTCTTTAAATTTCCAAACAATGTCCAGTATGGTACTGATTATTATTTTAATTTGTGTGAGATTTTTGATAAAGCTGGATTGGAAATGTTGCATGTAATGGTAGGGGAGTATGAATTGAAAGCACAAACATTAATGAATGAACTGGACACTTTAAACAATGAATTAACATCTAGTACTGATTTTAGTGCTTTTAAACCAAACTATGACAAGGTTTTTGACAATGTTGATGTTTTTTGTGATAAGATTCTTAACAGAAAATTAAGAAAATTAGAACATGATCTCATCGAATATAGGGATGGCCTTGCCTACCCTAGCCCCAATGGTTACAACAAAACTTCTTCCAAAAACACCACCACAAACCTAGATAGGGCTAGTGATACACATGACAGACAAGAGGAACCCCCTAGAAGAAGTGAAAGGCTAGCAAAGAAGAATAGAAAGGGTACCAATAACCAGGATTTTCAACAGAACCCCGGCCAGACCGGTGTTTGGGGACAGAGACAAAGGCAGGCACCGAGGTCTTGGAATTTTGTTCACTAACAAACTACCATACATCAACTACCCCAACACCCCTGAATGATCCTACAACTGACCAAGCCCCAAACCTGGGTTTACATAGTCAAAATCCTACCAATATTGAGGGTAACTGCACTATTTTAAGGAGAAACAACTTTGCCATATACAATTATACTGACATGAACCTTCCCAAAAATGCTTTTGATGTTTTCACCCGAGGGCTACATTTTGTTCCAACTAAACCCATGAATTTAACACAAGCTTTGATAGATTTAAAAATGTTTACCAGAGCTCTAAACTTAAACCTGATTTTTAAAGGTCAAACACTTAATGCAACAGGCCCAACGCGTACAAGCCTCTTCAACCCTCCACTACACCCAATAATCCTCTTTTTTGAAAAATTAGTGGAAAATGACTTCAGGAAAGTATACAATAATCAAGAAATTCTACTTCATCCAAACTTTTCTGAACAAGAAATGAACTTTATAAAACACCTGCATGAAGAAAAAATCAGGGTCATGAAACCTGATAAAGGAGGGGGAATTGTACTTATGTTCTCAGAGGATTACGAAGCCCACATACACACTATGTTGCAAAATGACGAACAATATGAGACGGTTTCACGAAACGAGATCAACATCGCCTTCGCTGGGATTAATTACTATCTTAGTGACCTTTTATTACAACAGGCCATCAACGAAAAGGTCTACAACTACTTACACGTGGAAAAACCCAGAATACCAGTCATCTTTGGGATACCTAAAACCCATAAAGGAATTAATCCATTACAATTCAGGCCGATTGTATCAGGAGCAGGTGGAGTGACTGAGCCCTTGGGAAAATTTATTGATTACATGACTAAAGAATACACGTCTTTACTGTCCCATGTTTGCAAGGATTCCTGGCACTTCCTTCGGGACATTCCCACCTCTTGCTACTCACCAGACATTTTAATGGTTACAGTGGACATCAAAGATCTTTTTTCTAGCATCCCTCACCAAGAAGGTTTGGAATGGTTTGCCCAATTCCTAGGCCAGAAAACAACCCTCAGCAACAAAATGTCCAACTTGCTTACCGAGATGATGGAAATGGTTTTGTCCAACAACTTCATCTTTTTTAATGGTGAATTGTACCGGCAACACAAGGGGGTTGCCATGGGGGCATCTTGTGCATCCTTCTATGCAAATGTAGTATTGCACATGTGGGAGCATACATTCGTTTTGATACCTCCATGGGAAGATCACATTCTTTTTTACAGATGTTATTTGGATGACATCTGTATTTTATGGTCTGGCTCTGAAGAGAATTTATCGGAATTCCTTACACACATCAACTCAACAACGAATTTCTTACAATTCACACACACAGTGGATCAGCACGAACTTCACTATCTGGACATTACTCTCTACAAGGACTACAATCAGAAAACCTTTCATTCCAAACTACATCGCAAGGCCACATTTTCTAACTCCTTGTTACACTTCGAAAGTGCCCACCCACCATATCAAAAGAGGGGGATTATTAAGGGGCAGCTCATCAGAGCAAGTAGAATATGCAGTACGCAGAAAGATTTTGAATCCGAGGTGGAATTTTTGAAAAACCTTTTCATGGAGAGAGGTTACCCTTTGGAATTATTTTTAACTTTAGCAGCAGAGGTAAAATCTGCACGACACTCCCTCTACAAACCAATACTAGGGGGGGGATTTGTACCAGTGACCAACAACACACAAAACAAAGATGCTGTTCACATTAACAGTTTTGCATACACATACTCATCAAATTCCTATGAATTGGAAGAAACAATTCTACATCATTGGCCAGTTTTAACCCTCTTTGAAGAACTAAAAGACTACATACCACCTAAACCTAGTTTCATTCGTAAAAGAGGTGCTAATTTAAAGGAAATATTTGAAAGAAATCAAGGAAACAGGATGAAGGTAAAACAACCAAGGCTGGGCACATTCAAATGTGGCGCCTGCGCCCAGTGTCATGCCATATCCAAAGAGACAGCACCCTACCTCCCATCTAGAAACTACAAGATACACCCTACTGGATTTTACACCTGTGCCACCAGAGGGGTTGTATACTTGGGGATGTGCACCAACTGTCAAAGTTTCTACGTGGGCAAAACTGAGAGGGAATTAAGAAAACGTATCTACGAGCATCTTTACGACATGACCAAGAAGAAGGAAACCAACGCCTTCTATAAACACTCACTCTCCTGCCCAGAACCCAAAATCCAGTTCCTAGTCCTGGAACAAGTGGAACCAGATGCAAGAGGTGGTGACTGGGAATCCACCTTGGGCTACCGTGAACTATTATGGCAGTTGAGACTGAATGCAGGGAAGTCACCAGGTCTGAATGGGATGATAAGCATTAAACCGGTCCTCAAGCTCAGGAGGGCTAGGTTGTAACTCTTATACTTGACCCCCTTTCATATCACAACATCTCCACACAGCATACTAAATTATTGAACACCCATGGCTACATGACTTCAACCAATAAATCAAATTCAACATGAAATTTTACATAGATGGGCATTAAAAATACCTCATGCATATTTAACTGTATTTTTTAACAGTGTAAAATAAACATTTTTTATTAATTCATTATTAATCTAAACATATTTTTAAATATTCTTTAATAATCTTCAACCCCAATGAGATTTCAGACCTCTATTCTCAGAAACCTAGGCAACTGGCATTTTAAAATGTTTTTTATGGTTATTCCATTTTTATATAAGTGCACATGTCATTGCAAACATTTCATTTTCGAGTTGATGGAATGATTAACATTTTTTTAATATACAACTTTAAATTATCAGAGCACTTTAGCATTAGATTTTATTAATTAATTGTATAATTGCTAGGCTATTTAATGGAGGTTACTACACACTGCAACTTGTTTTCACTTGATAAAGCGCTTGTGTGATTTTATCTGTGACTCTTGGAACATTTCAGAAATAAAATTACAGCTTTGTGGACTTTAGCAGAGTTCCGGTTCCTTTCTTCAAGGTCGTGGATTAATTTTTTGCTTGTCTTTGTTTTTTTGTGCATTACTACACTCTCTAATAGTATAAGTGACTACTTACCGGCCTTTATACAACATAAATGTACCATGACAATTAATAAACATCAGTGTAGGGTTACCAGAGTTGAATCCCAGTTCTGTCCATCTAGCTGTAACCAAAGGTTGCTTAGCATCAACTGGGATGCACTAAAATCAATTTCCCTTGATGAGGCAGTTGAGTTCTTCAACTCAACCTTCCTCAGCATACTAAACAATCTCGCTCCCCTTAGACAAAAGAGAGTAAAGACCAACCATGCCAGTTGGCTAACAAGATCCAGTAAGGATCTTATGAAATGCAGAGACAAATCATGGAAAATCTGGTAAAAAAACAAAAACCCATTTGAGCTCACCCAATACAAACAGTGCCAAAACCAGGTTAAGTGCCTAGTGCTACAAAACAAAAAAATACTACCTTACATTACAAAAGCAACACAAGCAAAACCCAAAGAAATTCTGCAGATCTCTCAACTCTTTAGTAAATCCAGGTTCTAGTAATAATCATTACCCAGACCCAAATAAAACAGCCACTGAAATTGCTGCAACCTTCAATTCCTATTTCATAGATACTATAGCCAATCTAACCACTACCTTTTCCAAAGCCAACTTTTCCAACACAGACCCCTCCACAGCTAACACCAGTATTTATTCCCAACTTTACTCTGTCACCTATACCCACCTCAACTATTAAATAATTGCTTCTAAAACTCAAACTATGCACAAATGCCCCTGACAGTATACCTACCAAATACCTACAAATCTCAGTCAACTCAATCACTTACCCTATCAGCATACTTCTCAACAGATCTATCCAAGAATCCTATGTGCCCATCATCTGGAAAAAAGCTTATATCCTCCCTCTACACAAGGGGGGCCCCGACATAGACACCACCAGCTTCCATCCCATTGCTATACTATCGCCCATCTCTAAGATTCTGGAAAATTTTATTCATTCTCAACTTCTTCACCATCTGACTCACAACATCCTCTCCCACACCTAACATTGATTTAGGCTAGGACATAGTACCACCACTGCCTTCATATCCTCCATGAACACTGTCAACAGAGCCCCTGATGCTGGTAAAATCGTATCTTCACTATTTCTCAATCTTTCTAAAGCTTTCAATACTATATCCCACTATCTCCTTCTAACAAAACTCTCTACATAGGTACCTCAACTGAAACTGTAAACTGGTTCACTAATTACCTCACTAACAGGAAACAATCAACTAAATGGCAAAACTCTTACTCCCCTTTCCTTTACCGCCACTGGTGTTCCTCAAAGCTCCATTTTAGGCCCTCTTCTGTTTAACATATTTATCAATAACTTCCACACCACACTCTGTCAAGGCTCAGTCATCCAGTACGCAGATGACTCCACTATCATCTGCACTGCAAAAAACTCCTGAGAACTACACCAACTCCCCCAAAATGCCCTCACCTCCACCAAAATTTGGATGTCTAATAATTATCTTGCCCTGAACCCCAACAAAACCAAACTAGTAATCTTTGTCCCAAAAAGTCTTCTTCTTCTTCTTCTTCTTCTTTCGGCTTTTTTCCCAGTTAGGGGTTGCCACAGCAGATCACTGTCCGCTCATGATTGGCAGTGGAGTTTTATGGTGTCGAGTTGCCAACCTTCCACAGAAGGCACACACATGCACACACTCACACCTAAGGCCAATTTAGAGTGTCCAATCCACCTACAGCATGTCTTTGGGATGTGGGAGGAAACCGGAGCACCAGGAGGAAACCCACATGACCACAGGGAGGACATGCAGACTCCGCACAGAAGGCACCCCAGCCGAGGATTGAACCTGAAATCTCTTGCTGTGAGGTGGCAACGCTAACAGCTGCACCACTGTGGCCGCCCTTGTCCCAAAAATAGTCTACACCCCTACAAAAAGAAAACTTCACCATTCAATCCCTAAATGATATCACCATTGACATTACACCTAGCACAAAACTCCTAGGTGTCATCATAAACAAAACCTCACATTCGACCTGCACATCCTGTCCAATGTCAAAAAGACACATCAAGAGCTTGGCACTCTCTACCAACACAAACATTTACTCAGTGCATCAGCCCAACTTTGCCTTACCACTTCTTTTCTATTACACTGTCTTTTATATGGTGCCCCCTCCTCGCCAACATTCAGTCCTCTCTAAAGTCCAAACTAGACTCATGCTACAACAAAATTACTAAGTTTGTAACTAATGCCTCCTATTCATCCCACCACTGCTTATCATTATGCAACCTAAAATGGCTTGAACTCCCCAACTATCTCACCTTTATCCAACTAACTACAGCTCACAAACTAATTCTATACTTACTTTATACCATCCTAACAGACCACTCCGATCTAACAACCAACTGTTAATAAATGTAGAAAAACCCAAACTTTCAGCTGGCCAGATGCATTACTCCTTTACCATCATAAAACTTTGGAACTCCCTCCCCCCAACACTTAGATCCACGCATTCAGTAACCTCTTTAAGACATCTCTGAAACAACTCTCCTCATCTTGGCTGTGCACATGTGCCAACACCACATCTCATATAACCTAACTTCAACCATCACAATTATTCTCACCCCCAGTCTACTACTCTGGCATCCTCTTTTCAAATCTACCTGTCTTTTTACTTACTCCACCTCTCCATCCTGTCCACTTCCCTCTTCTACTAACCCTTATTGTCCTACCATTGAACCATCTTGTCTACTTCCTTCTCTTCCTAACCCTTATAGACCTACCTATGAACCAGGTAAGACATTCAGGAATGCTCACAGCATAAATTGATATCATATTACCACTTATATCTGCAACAATATCCACCAGCTTTCCTGATTCCTGCAACAGGACTCAGCCTATCGCTCAACTATTACACCTCCTATACACGTGAAAATTCTCTAATTAATTCCTATATCTGCTTTGCACCCACTGCATGAAGTGTCTTATATAAATTTTGCTAGCTGAAAACTACTCATATGTAATGTTCTCATGTATATACTCTGTATTCATAGGTTCATAGTTTGGTACTAGGCTATCGGCCCTTGGACCTATACAAGCCTAGCCATAACAATTCCCTGGCTATTTCTTCCTGCACTATTCACTTTCCTGGAGCCCTATCTAGCAGGGTGACTGACATGATCCCTGGGGTGAATTTCCTTTCTCCCATCCAATCATCAAGGTTCCTTTTAAAGAGGGCCAAAGAGGTGCTCTGCTTGACATGTATGGGCAGTCTATTCCAGAGTCTGGGGAGTCTCTGGGTCAGGAACCTATTCCTCCAGCATGTTTTGTTTATTGTGATGACAAGGTTTAGATCCCTGGAGCTTGTGGCTCTAAGGGATTGGGATTTCTTTAATTGTAGCATGTCCAACAGCTTTGGGTTTGACATGGTCTTGTATGTTAAGCAGAGATCGCCTCGGAGTAGATGATATGTGACAGAGTATAGCTGGAGTTTTTTAAGACAGTCAGCATAGGGCATCTGCTTTAGGCCTGTGATTCTTTTACTGAGGTATTTCTGTGGCCTTTAAAGTTGTTGCAGATATCTTGAGAAGTACATACCAAATGGGGCATTGTATTCTATAATGGATCTAATGAGGGATGAGTACAGTGGGACAATGACTTCTTTTTTTCTGGATGAAAAGCCCTTAGTGATGAGGTGTGCCGCATAGAAGGATTTCCTGACTGTTGTGGTGATTTGGTTATTGAAGGTGAGACCACTGTCCACCTGTTTCCCTAAGTCTCTTATCACAATTTCAGTGTTTAGTGTACTACCACCTATGTGGTAATTCATGGGTACATGTTTTTTTCCAAAGGGGATAACTATACATTTCTTGACAGTGAGCTTGAGCCCATGGTTCTGGCACCAAGCATCTGTTTCTGTAAGGCCCTTTTGTAGAGTATCCACATAATTTGGGGATTCGATAATGGCTCCCAGTTTGCAGTCATCTGCCAGGGTCCCTTAGTGTTGGCCTGTATTTCAGAGAAGTAGATGCCAAATAAGAGAGATCCCAGGACTGAACCCTGAGGTACTCCACTTGTCACTTGTCTGGAGATGGATTTGGAGTCAGCTACTTTTACAGTGTGGATTCTGTCAGTAAGCCAGTTGGCAACCCATTGAGTGGCATATGGATTAATGCACAGCTTAGTAAGTTTATTTATAACTGTTTATCTGTAAGTATTGCTTGTATAATTTGTTTGATTTGAGAATGATTACTTATGTACTTTTTTCACCAATTGTATAAGCTGAAAATAATATAATCTACTAAATGTTTTTATTAATGTAAATTCTGCATTATATGGGAAATGTCTTGTATGTGGAGCTTTTCTCCCTGGGACTCCATTGAAAATGGGCACTTCTGACCTAGCTGGACCATCCCGGTAATCAAATGCAAATAAATAAATAAATAATAAATACTGAGTAAAATTAATACTAATACAAATGGTAGATTTTGACCAATGCAGTAAGGCTTTCAAGAGAGACCATAGTGTCACTAAAATAAGCATAAATAGTCTTCAGATGTTAAAACTATTCTCTAAAAGACCAGCCACAATGAAAGATATATAAATATTTAAATAGAAAACATAAGAATACTGAATATCCAGTTACAATAAACACCAGAGTTTCAGTCACAAAAGATATAAAAAAACACAGTTGGATAGATTCACACAGATGAAGAAAAATAATACATAACTAATCTCACTATATTTTCCTGCCTGACTAAAGAATTATTGTTCCCTAGATAAGTTACTTACTACAACAAGGCAAGATGATGAGTGTTAAGTTGCTTACTACAGCAAAGCAAGATGAGGTGTGAGGTTGTGTGAAATATCTGTGAGAGATCTTTCCTGACAGATTCCAGAAAACAAAGTGCTGTTGCAAGAGTTCCATCATATATCTCACTAATGTCTAGAAAATCATTTCAGTGGTTATAGAATGACCACATCTGGCCACCTAACTCTGGTACAATACACATGCAGAGGTTTGCTAAGATCTGTTGCAGCAACAGAAAGCTATAAAACAATTTGAAACATTTCTACCCTTCCAGGGTCACAATTAATTTACCCCTAAGGACAATACAGTAAGATTTCTAATCCTGATTTTCCCAGGCATTTTTTGTCTCTGGCTGCAAACAAACCTGCAATATAACATCTTTATGGCCTAAACTAGCCCATTTAATTTTCAACCTATTTTTCAAAATTAGCTGGACTAAGATTAACCTATTCCCTTCCAGAATTCTCTGTTAAAATGTATACATTTAATCACTTATTATAATACCATCAAACATACACGTATATCTCTTTTCTGTGCAGCAGGACCCACTGTTGATGCATTTTTAACACAAGCAACTTTACAAATAAATTTTAACACACATATCTGTATAAATCAGTGTGATAGTCAAATGACATAAAATTCTTTACAAAACTCCAGCTAGCTATGCTGGCATATATTACACATGCACTGCCCTACTCAACCTAGCACATATGGTACTACCTCATATCATCACATTATCATTATGAATTTTTATTGCAATCAAATATCTAAGAAACACAGTGTTTACATTGTGGCTATAATTGCTAAGTAAGTGAGATATTTGAGGATGAAAATGACTGACCCTGCTGAGCTGATAAAGCAAAATAGGCATTAGCTTGCCTTTGCAATGCTAGTGTGCATTTGTATAAATCAAATTGGAATACTTTACCCTAGCCATTTTTATCACAGTGAAACAGGTGGTTTGAATACAGTCAATAACATAGCAGTAATTGATGAGTATGAACATAGGATTATAATAATGACACTTTGAGTGGTCTTATATGGTTGAACATTTCCAAAATGAGTACTTTTCTTGGACTGAAAATAGGTATGACTGGAAACCTAAAATTTAAATTTAATGAACAATAAATGTAATTTAAAACAATCTGGTAAGAAAGTCTGTAAATACACACACACACACACACACACACACACACACACACACACACACACACACACACACACACACACACACACATTCAGATATACATATTCATGCACAGACACACAGACACACATACATAAACACATGCTTACATGTATAGATGCATATTGCTTAATAAGTCAACCCTTCCTATGGTTTCATACTGATAGTGCTGCTACATCTACTATCCACCTTGCAAGTGATTTATACATATATTTTTTCTCTGCCTGTCTGTCTGTCTGTCTCTCCTTTCAGTTGGAGTTAATGTGGTAAACATGCTTAAGTCTTTTTTTCAGCTGTTATTCCCTGCTGTCACACATTTGCAATGTTTTTCCCTGCTATCACACATTTGTAATTTTTGTATTCAAACTCATTTAATATCAGGTGGTGATTATATCTTATGCTGGATTCTGCTTCTTAGTAGTCACAGATACCACTTAATTTATAAAGGTAGAAATTAGTTTCCTGAATAATATTGACAACATTATTTCCTGCCTATATAATTATGAAAGGTTGCAGAACTTCCATCCTATGAATTTATGTTTTATAATTATACTTTGGCTTACTAGCCAATTAACAAAGATACTGTTCCCTTGTGGTTTGCAAAACAAAAGTTTAGGTTGGTTGAGAATACAAAAAAAGTGATTTGGTTATGCCTGAGTTATCCTTAATACCAAAGTAAAAAAAAAAAAAACCCTAACACTCAACTCTTCAAAGTTGTTGAGTTTGTTGAATGGGGTTTCAGTCCTAAAAGCTGATTTAATCTGCTTGTTCTGCCAGTGGGAATACAGGCTCATCTTCCTAACAGAGGTTATTACTTTAGTCATAACTTATTAATTGCATGATGTTATATGTGGACTTAGTGGATGGTGGCCTAGCTTTTAGATATCAGATATGCTTTTATTTTATATATTATTTCCCAGTCATGAAGTCCAACTTATCTATAGACCAAGTGAGCTCTAGTATAGGAGTCTCAATGGAACAATTAATGTTTTTGTATAGCTACTCCTCTCTTCTCCCCCTGCCCATGTCTTATGTTTTGCAAAGTTGGAGCAACCTGATCCTAATCCACCCTCACTGGGGAGGATACATTTCCCTTTATTAAAATATCTGGTGCCTGCAAAACTGGTACCAAAACTATAGGTCAAATCTTTGAAGGCTTTTAACAAAGTATTCCTCCATCATGAGAGCCTTTACAATATAGTCAAAGCTAACTGCATAATCATCTCAGACAACTCTTTAAAGACTTTATTTTCATTTGGAATTTTACTTAATAAACGTATAAGACTGGCTTAGAATCTTACTAATGTAAGAGCAAAGGCAAATAACAAGGAGCGAGGTAACAATTAACAAAAACTGTTCCACAGAGAAGACTTTTTTTTCCCAAACATCTTTATTAAATTTACATATATGACAAAGGCAATCTCATTTATATAAATGAAAAACATATAAAATTATATCACTTTAGTTACAGTTTACTTCACAGACACCATTGAAACAACTGTAGTTGTAAACATTATATATCACTTATAAACCATCCAGTCATTGTCAGTTAAGCATTATATAGCTCATTGAAATCCTGCTTCTTAAACCTCATTCCTACTCTGCATATATTGTTCCCACAATTCCCATTTTCCCATGTAGTTTTCTACTTCCCCTTTATAAGGATCTCAATTCCAGTTAACTTATCTCTGGTACTTATATTCACTACTTCTAGTACAGTTGGTTTAGACTTTGATTTCCATTTTCTAGTAATTGCTTTTTTGGCAGCTACCATAATTAGACTCAACAAGGCTTTACTATGTCTAGGCAATTCTGATTCTGTAGAATAACTCAGAAAAATGATCTCAACCATCCTCTCCGACAGAGCGGTCTGAAGGGAATTCCAAAAGTCTGCCAGCTCATCACACTTCCAAAATATATGTTCCCAGCTATCTCTTTCTTGCCCATCATACCTCCAACATTTGCTGTCCACCTGAGGAAAATTCTTTGGAGTCTAACTGGGGTATAAAAATACCTATGTAAACACTTTGAGGAAAAGCTCCTAAATCGCCTAGACTTTGTTGCATATTTGGGAGATATACATATATCTTTGTATTGTCTCTTTGTGAATTGCTTATGCAATCTCTCTTCCCAATCCTTTCTTAGCTTCTCTGATTGATTCTTATAGTTATCATGCATGATTCTTATATAATTATCATGCAATATTTTATATGCTTTACTAATTATTCCTTTTTTAATGGCAGCTTCTGTTCTAGATTCTATTAAAAACTCTACCAGTGCTGGTCTTTCATTTAGAAGCCCCCTATTTCTTTCTCTTTGCCTACAGTCTGATATCAATCCTTGATAGGGAAGGCAATCTCTAACCTGCAGTCCAAATAAATTCTTAGCCTCTTCCCATTCTATTATCTTTCCCTTTCTAGTTATTTGCTCCCAGTACCTTGGTTCCTTTGCCAGTTTTCTCCAATAAATCCCAGCCCCCTCTTGCCTTTTGTCTGTATCCCTAAATGTAGTCATGCCTATTGACAGAATCTCCTTTCTCCATTCCTGTGTTGGTTTAGTTCTTAGAATACTTTCTGCTACTTTAAGGATATACTATTCTGCATAATTATTGTTATTCTCCTTAAAGGCCTGCATCTAAAATCCCAGTCACTCCTTGTTTCTTGAACTTCTCCCGTGTTTCATTATCATCCCTTTCCACTTTGAATTAGAAGAGAACACTCCTGCTTGGTACCTCTCCTCAAGCAGAAATTATCAGAGATGCCCTATCCACTTTAATTTCCACCTCCGATCCATCATATATTCCCTTAATCAACCTTATAATTTTTTCAGGAAATGCAAATGCTTCCATTGCCCTGCTTGTAAAGTCCCAGCTTACTCTATCAAATGCTTTCTGTGCATCAAGACCCAGTAACAGCAGTGGTATTTTTTTACATTCTGCTTCCCTCTTGATCATCAATGTTCTGTTAATGTTGTCAAATGTTTGCTTCTCCTCCACAAAACCACATTGATCAATACCTATCAGCTTTTGGCATTATGTTTGCCATTCTTTTAGCACTATAGACATGAACACTTTATAATCATGGTTTAGTAATGAAATGGGGCCGTATGAAACTGGATCTGATAGATCTTTACCCTCTTTAGATATTACAGCTACCACTGTTTTCTTCCAGGATGGTGGTACTTCTCCACGTTTTAAGACACCGTTAAACAGAACCTTCCAGATTTTTATCAGTTTTTTCCATTCTAGCTTCCAAACTTCCACAGGAATACCATATATTCCTGGAGACTTTCCTGTAGATTGGCTATACATCACAATTTTTATCTCATCTCCTCCTATCCTAACTGTTAGTAATTGAGCCTCATCTACTGCTAACCTTGGCATATTTAATTCTTCCATAAACATTTCCATTTGTATTTTTTCTTGATTTTCATATTTGTCTGCTTTATACAGACTCTCATAGAATTTCTGAAATATTTCTAATACCTCTACAGGATCTCTTCTTAACTTCTTTATTATAGGCTCCCTAAGTTTGACGACAGCCCTTTCTACTTTCTGTTGACTAAGTTGTTGGGCTAAAAGTGTTTGTGCACAGTGTTATCATCAAAAAACTGTTGCTTGACAGCAGTCTTCCTAAGCTCATGCATATTATCTAGGTAATCCCTTATTTTCTGCTTAGCATTCTGTAGTTGATTCTCTTCTTGTGCTGTGAGATCCCCCTAGTCTGCAATACTTTCACATTTGTCAGTCCCTCTAAATCTCTAAATAATTCTTACTTCTAGACCACAGCTCCCTTTCTTTTATTTCCACCCTATTTCTGAACTCCACCTTAATTTTATCCCACTCCCAGCTATATTTTCAGAAAAAATTTCTATCCTCTCTAAAAGCTCCTGAATAATCTCCACTGCCCATTCCTTAAATTCCTCTCTTTTCAACAGATAGGTGAGAAACTGCCAACGTCTCATTTTTATTTAATTACCTTGTGTTTTTATTTTAGCTATTATTGGCACATGATCTGAAATAGTTATTGGGCTGGTATCAAGACCTTCAATTAAATGCACATGTTCATGTGAAATGTAAATTCTGTCTAGCCTAACCCAATTTTTATATCTTGTGGAATAATATGTAAATTCACTCCAAACTCCTATTACTGAATTCACATCATCCATCCCAAATATTTTCATAAATGTCTTCAAAACTCTACATTCCTCTGTTATATTTTCCCTTCTGGCCCCCCAGACACATCTTCACTGCTGCAAATCAAATTCCAATCCCCTCCTATAAGTAATATTCCTTGCTGAAAACTGATTATTTCTCCTAGAATTTTCTTAAACTCCATTATAGCCATTTTAGGTGGAGTGTAAGTACATGCTAGTGTAATCCTTCTCCCTTGCTAGTAGCCCCTTAGCACTACAAATCTGCTATTATTATCTTTTTTTTATCTTCTTCTATCACTATTGGAGTTCCTCTTGCAATTAATATAAGTACTCTTCTTTTCCTTTGCCCCGGATATTCTGCTGAATAACCACCCTGAAAAACTTTCTTTATCAAATTCACATGTTCAGCTCTCTCTGTGTGTCTCCTGTAACATAACTATTTGCACTCTATATTTTTGAATATAATTCAGTACTCTTTCTTGTATGTATTTATCTGAAAGATTATTTACATTTAAAGACATTAAAGAAAGCATTATTGTATTAAATATTTATTATTCTCAACTTTTATGTATAACACATTTTTATTAAATGTCTAGTTACAGTTTTTGTGGTACCTGCATACACTGTTTGGCAGGTTGAGCTTTTATACAGTTGTTTTTTGTCATATACATTTGAGCCTCTGTCACATCTTATAAAACTTTTTTGGTTTATTGAAAGCCCTCAATGGTATTTTTGGGTCCTTGCGAAGATTATGCATCTGGAGGAGAGGAGAAACTGGACAGATAATCTTTGCCTTCCAAGTTTATCCATTAAGGATAGAGAAATGCTATCTAGACTCATCCAGGAGGTTCAAATGAACCCGCAAATCGAGAAGATGAGGACAAGAAAGACATCTGTGGAAGAAGAAGATTGACTCTGCTGAGATGATAAAGATCAGAACAGATGGAATTACTATGGAGCTATTTAAATTCATGGGAGATCTTATCTTACTGGACTTCAAAACAATGATAACTTAATGTATGGGAAAATTGTAACATGCATTTTATGTCCATAACACTTATGACTGGGAAGCTACCTTAAAACTATGCCTTATAGACCAGACACACTACTAAATACAGATTAGAATACACACACACACACACACACACACACACACACACACACACACACACACACACACACACACACACACACACAAACACACACACACACACACACACACACACACACACACACACACACACACACACACACACACACACACAGACACTCACACACACACACACACACACATATATATATATATATATATATATATATATATATATATATATATATATATAAATTCTGGGTACTTGGGTAAATTAATATGTGACATTCGGTATGGTTTAATCCAAGGTAAGAGAATTTAGGACAGTGTATGCATAGACCTACTGCTCAGCAACACAACACAAAGCAATGCCTACCTCTACTCATCCTTAGCACTTGATAAGCTCTAATAAGCTCTAGTGGACTAACTAATTACTGTACTTCAACATTTTAGCCTGACATGCAATGGACTAAGATACTTTGTGAACTCTAAAATGACACTCATCTAGCAGTCAAGGTTGATTTATTTATTTCAGGCCAAATTCCTGTCTATAAAGACATCAGGCAGGGATACCCCCATCATCTCTTTTTCAGCTGTGGACAGAATGCCTCACATAACCTATTAGGTAGGAAGAGCAAATACAAGGAATAGTGATAGTCATGTGATCCCTAAAGTAAATCGATATGCAGACAAGTAATAGTGAGGAATACAAATCCTGAGTATCATCTGAATTCACTGTGAAAATTTTCCAATAACTTTGCATTGTTATCAGGGTCTATGTTTAACAAAGGTAAGACAAATTTCCAGATAATAAGTTACTCTCCTTCTGTTGTTTCATTTTGCACTTGCTGACCAGATAGTCTGACTGGCAATAGGTCTGGAAATAAAAACTGCAAAGTAACAGTAATGTCTAATTGCTATACGATGGAGGAGTTCAAGTTGGTTTGTAAGCCTAAGTTAAATTTTATCAGGAAAATATGATTACAATTTTTAAAGCAGAAGAGAGTTTAGTTTGGAGAGAGAAACACTGGAATTAAACAGAAAGTTGTTTATTCATTCAGTCAACAGAACAATGTGAAATGAAGGTAGATTATTCAGCCAGTCATTGTTGTATGCTGTATAGAGTACATGTATGGTTGCTATAGGGGTCTAATTGTGCAGTATTACACAGATCTTGAACATTATCATAGTCACAAGCTGTTTCGGTATGAGTTGAAAGGGTTTCAGTTTGTCTGTTTGTTTTAGGTGAGTGGGAAGGTGTTCCAGAGTCTTGAGACAGAATGGAGTGAATCCCCTGCAGTATTGTTAGATTTGGCAGTCATGACTAGGAGTTTTTTCACTTGAGAATAGAGCTCTTTGGTAAATAGTGTTTTTCAGTATTACATAAAGAAGGACAGTTGTTGAGTTTATGGAATGGATTGTGGTCTAAAATTAGTTGTGTATAACATAGGTATAATGGAAATTCAAGCCAATTTAGTTATTTCATACCATGGCAAAGGTAGGTTTTGAGAGTGAAACTCACAGCAAATGTTATTTTCTTGTAATATATATTGAGTTATGCATAATGTATATATGTATACATATGTATATATGTATAATAGGTGGAATGCAGGTCCGTAAGGACTGGTGATGCTTAAGGCAGTGATGAAAAGAGACAGGAAGATGCAATATGTTTTCTAACTGTGTCTGTGAGACAGGGTCGAGATATTTAGAGAGATCCTAGTTTCTACTGGCATTTTTAATAGTTTACTGAATAATGTTTGTTTGATGAAATCTTAGATTTTCATTTATTGTGATTTTTTTGTTGTTATGAATAGCATTAGCTTGATTTTCCTTTCATTTAGAAGCAGATTGGAAATGCTAAGTCATGATTCTATGGATGAGAATGCTTCTTGGATAATTTCTTGTAGCTTTACTTAGGTTTGAGGTGGAGCAGATAAGCACAGAGCCATCTGACTGCAGTTGTCTGATTGTTTGGTTGTAGTGCAGAGGTTATTTAAGAAAATGTTAAAGAGCTGAGGTTCTAAGATGGTACCTGTGGGACACAAACTGAGACAAGTAGGGAAGGGGAGAAATCTTATTGGCACTTGACAGTTTGCTGTCTGTTCATGATGTAACTGTAGAACCAGGAGACAGTTGAGTGATTGAGGCCTAAGGAAGAGAGTTTTGTTAGGAGTTTTTGGTAGGAAACGATCAAATGCCTTGAGCAGGTTAATGAAGAGAAACAGGACCAGGTTATTTGCATTCTTATTAATATCGATGGTATTGCTGATGTTAAGTAAGCATTTATTATGCTATGGTGTGGATGGAATTTGTGCTATGACTTGGAAAGGCAGTTATTATCAGACGGATATATGAGGAGCTATGTGCATATGCATTTTCCAAAATTTTTGATAAAGGGGATAACTTTGTTATGATAAATTGATATCTATCAATCTGTAGTTGGAGGGATGAGTAGAAGTTCTCCCTTTCACTAGAGATATAATAAGTGATTTTATTTTTCCAAATGGCAAGTACATGCTTTCTTTGTTGAACAACTAATTGGGATAGAGGCTAGCTAGGCTAGTATGACAGTTGCAATTATAATATTTTCAGCTGGAAGTCTGTGGCTATGGTAGCTGGTTTCAGATTTCAAAGGTGTTTTAGATTGTTGAAGTTTGGATAGGTCAAAAGGTGAATATAACTGATTGTTTTTTATGTTCTTTAGGGGTAGAGATAGGAGGACGTGAGTTGTACTTGAGTAAAGACAACAGTGCTTGTATGAAATGAGTATTAAAACGGGAGACAATGCTAACTTTATTGCTAACTAGTCTCTTCCTTATTTCTAGACTTGTTTAAATCTTTTGACACAGTTTGTCACAACAAAGTTCTACTTCAGATGTCCTCACTAGCTCTATCTCACTCCAGCCTTCCATGGTTCAAAAGTTACCTATCCAATAGGTATCAGTCAGTAAAATGGCAGTCCACCCTCTCTCCATACCTCCCACTTAACACTGCTGTATCACAAGGCTCTGTCTTTGGTCCCCTCCTCTTTAACGTTCTAACACCATCCATACAGCCACACAAAAAGCCTCCCTAATACAATACCCAGATGACTCCATACTGATATGCACATCTGACAATGTCACATCTCCAAAAAATTACTTAGGAAGCCTCCAAAGCCACTGAAACATGATTTTGTAACTCAACCCCCCCCCCCCCCACACACACACAAAAAAACTAATTTTTCCCTTGAAATCCCTCTCTCATGAAAAAAACTAAATTAAAAATGTTCTCTCTCTTAATAATACAAATCTTAAATGTGACCTGCAAATACAAAACTGCATAAACAATTTGCCAAGAACTATGGATACTTTACAGAGCCAAACAAATTTATCACCAATGCAATTAAAACTACATTTGCCACTACGTACCTTCTCCCTCTTTATTTGTTGGTGACCCAATCCTTACTAACCTAAAGGCATCACAAAATCAGAACTTGAACAGTGCTATAATAAAGTGGTTAAATTTGCAGAAAACACACCTCACAGAACGCACCACTGCATAGAATTAAAAAAAATCTGAATTGATTAGAACCACCCATTAACTAATGTAATAAAATCAACCAGTATCCATCTGCTTGTCCAACACTAAATTCCATTCTACAGCTATGTTTCCAATCGGTCATTGCAATCCAGTGACCAGAAACTCCAATATGCTGTGCATGGCCTGTACGCATTCCATATTGCTAACTCCTTACCTACATCTATCCAGGCAATACCATCAATCCAGTCCATTAAAAACATTTGGAAAAACTTCCTAGCCAAAATCTGACTCTATTCTTGCTCAAGTCTAGGACAGACTATATCCCTAAATATGAATAAATACCTGCTCATAGCTTATACACCTTACTCTCTCTTCCTCGATAACTTCCTTACTTCAGTCAGTTTCTCTCCCAGGGCGTAGCATATAATATTTCTCATAGCTCTCAATCTCCTAGTGCAAGAAATCTCGACAAAGCGCAACATAATGGGGGGGCAATGACCTAGAAATAGGGAAAAATTTTACATATTTGCTCTTTTAAACTTAGATGTGCTAGAATAACATGGTGGAATGTGTTAAGACATATTTTCTGAAGGATTTA
>NC_056730.1:1069970640-1070135640 GCF_019279795.1 Protopterus annectens | reverse complement strand
TTACTGTCCAAAATTGGAATGTTTTAGATCGTTACATATGTACACCTTTTTTGGAAGATTCATTATATGCATTGATGTTTATATCTACATATATATATATATATATATATATATATATATATATATATATATATATATATATACACATCAGTATGCATGGACCTAGTAGGTCATATAATTAGGCACAAAAGAGAAGCTAAAAGTGATTTTTTTAGGCTTTGTAGCTGGTTTTTAATAATATAACATATTCGTAATAATATGCTTTAATTAATTTAAATAAGTAAATATGTGGTTTGGATCGTAGTATTGTTCACCAATTTTATTATTGTTTTATTAATGAATGGTTGCTGCTGATTATTGGTAATAAGGTAAAGTTTTGTATGAATTATTTTAACATACAACTGTTTTAAAACTTATTAAGTGTATATATGTTTAAGAATAAATTGTCCGATTCCGTCATTTGGCGGGGAGTTTATATATTGGGATTTTGAATATTAACTGACAGTTTCTTTGCCTTTTTTCTGATGAAGTCTAACGATTTTTGTTGGACGAAAAACGTGTTTATTGAGCGTTTAAAATAAACTTAGTGGTTTCAAAGAGTTTCGGCTTTGGAGCGTTTTTTGTAGCAGTTTGTTTCTGTTTTTGTTTTTAACATTTTTAGTTTGTTTTCTGCTATGGCCAACAACTCGTTTGAGAACACGCCAAACATTTTAAGGGATTCTAATGGAGAATCGGATTCGATGCAGAAATTAACTATGCTTATACAACTTTTGTCTCAGAAAGTAGAGACAATGAATGTAAGATTGGATATAATGGCATCGGTACAACAGCAGCAACAGGACCGAATGGTCGTTTTTAATTCATTCCAGCCAGGACAAGCTGGGCAGGTGGCTACAATGACATTCGCACAATCAGTGCGAACAGGTACTGTACACAATGATAATGTAGAACGGAATATTGGACAGTATATTCAACAATTGCAGACAGATAGTTCACCTGTCATGTCAAACATCAATGCTAATGGTGCTAATGTTAATGCTGATATGCCTACATTGCATAACAATGTACAAACACAACAGCAGTCAGGGCAGGCTCCTGCAAGTGGTCCAAAACAAGTACCCAATTTGAAGGATTGGTTAATGTCCCCAATAGGCTTGTTCTGAGCCAATAATTCTGATAAGGTGACAGCAAGCAGAGAGGCACTGAATAAATCATTATTGGAACTTTTAAATCTATTGGATCATAATATGTTGAAATACAAAAAGTTGTGTTTAGAAATAGAGTACTTTCAAGAATGCCTCAGAGTAGAAATAGTGCCTAAAGGACTTAGAACCTGGCGTTACCCTACGGGTTTGATGCCATGGTCTGAATTCCATCAGGAACTGATTAAATTATTTAACCAACAAGGTTTGCAACTGTTACAAATAATGATAAAACATTATAGTATGACAACTAAGGAATTGGAAGAATGTATTGAACAACTAGATGGGCAGATCAAGCAGCATACTGATTTTCTACGGTATAAATATGAATACCTGTGTTGTTTTCAAAGCATTGAACAACATTTAGATAAGATAAGACAAACTAAAGTTAAAAAACTTCAAAGGGACCAGTTGCATTACAGTATAGGGTCACCTTACCCCCCACCTCCAGTATCACAAGTATGGTCAAAACAACAGACCGTGAACCATGAGTATAATGGGGACAAGGGCAAAGACATTAATACTTCTCAGGCACCTGGAGAAGCATTGCAGCAAGCAGATTCCCCCAGCACCCCTGATAACGAAGAGACCGACAATGACAACATCAGGAGAAGTGAAAGGATTAGAGTTTGTAATGGTAATAACAACAATGAAATAAGAAATAACCAACAGGCAACAACTTCAAACTTTAAACAGGGTTTTCTAAGACGCAATCAGAAGAAACAATGGAACAAGAGGAAAAATTACAACAACAGGAGATGACATTGATGAACCAACAGAATAGAGCTTTTGATGCAATTATAAAAAACAAACGGGGATTTTACTGTCTACAATTTTTCGTCCTTTTATGTTTCAGAACAATTGGTGGACATACTGTCAAAAGGTTTAACATTTGTTCCCTCTTGTAAAATGGACTTGGCCCAAACTATTTGTGATTTAAAACTGTTTGTGAGGAAATTAAATTTAAAACAACTTTTGGGTGGTCAAATTATAATTAACAACCAACTCAGGGTTGCCAGTTGTTTCAATCCACCACTGCATAATGCTCTATACATATTCGAAAAAATCTGTGAACTAGATCTTAGGAAATTAAGTGAAACAAAATTTGAATATAAGTATAACATGAGTAACTATGAGAAGGACAGTCTTGAAGTCCTGTTGGCAGCCAATGTGAAGGTAATGAACCCAGATAAAGGAGGGTGGTTCGTTTTTATGGATACAGCAGATTATGAAAGAAAAATGAAAGAAATATTAACTACCGATACGTATGAACAAGCATCAATTAATGAATATAACAAGGCAAATCAATTAATTAAAAGTTTATTAAATGAATTGTTCATTGAAGCAAGAATAGATTTGCACACACTCAATTATTTAGTGATGGAGCCACCAAGGGCATCCTGCATTTTCGGGGTACCGAAAATTCACAAAAGCCTTAATGACCCTCCCTTTAGACCAATAGTCGATGGAAGGAGATCATCCACCTATGCATGTGCCAAATATGTAGATGCTATAATGAAAAAGTATGTGGTAATGGAACAGTGGATTTTAAAAGATTCTTGGGCATTTCTAGATAAAATAAACAATCTAACATACCAACAAGAATATAACTTCCTGACAGTAGATGTGAAGGAGCTATATACAAGTATCCCTCACCAGCAAGGGATTGAATGGGTAACAGCAAGAATGAGACAGAAAGGTGCACCAGAAGACGAAGTCTCCTTGGTGCAAGAGCGCCTGGATGTTATACTGTCATATAATTTTATTTTGTTTGATAACCAGTTTTACATCCAAAAGAAAGGAGTAGCTATGGGCTCTCCATGTGGTTCTAGTTATGCTAATTTAGTGATGTCATTTTGGGAAAATACATATGTTTTCGAGAATGAATCAAATAGAAACATAATTAAATTTTATGTGAGATTTATTGACAACATTTTTATGATCATTGAGGGTGATGAGCATATTGCTGAAAATCGAATAAGAATATTAAATAACACTACAGATTTCTTGCAGCTAACATATACTTTTAACACCACATCT
Source organism: Protopterus annectens (assembly GCF_019279795.1). Lineage (NCBI taxonomy): Eukaryota > Metazoa > Chordata > Ceratodontiformes > Protopteridae > Protopterus > Protopterus annectens. The sequence continues at coordinate 1,070,132,398 of NC_056730.1, read as the reverse complement.
ATTGCATTTTTGGATGTAGAACTCATCAAAAATGAACGGTATAAAGGGTATGAAGCGAGAATTTTTAGGAAACCCACATATTCAAATAAATTTTTACACTATTCAAGTGCACATCCAACACATCAAAAACAGTCTATAGTTAAGGGTCAGTTAGTACGAGCGGTGCGAATGATTACCTCAGAGGAATGCTTCATGGAAGAATGTTTGAATTTGAAACAGATGTTTTTGAATAGAGCATATCCTCTGAACTTAATAGAAGAATTGATAGAAGAAGTCACATATAAAAGGATTAACGGACTATATAAACCCATATTGAAGCGACAAAGTATCTGCTTGAGTAATCAGAGTGATTTGCATATTAAGACAAAAACACAAGAGATTATACAACAACCAAATCAATCAGACTATAATCTGGCATGTACTTTAACTTTTTCTCTAGACTTTAATAGTATAAGAGAAGTTATAATCAAAAATTGGGGTATATTAAAAGATGACAATATGTTCATTTCAAAATTAGGAACATTATCAAAAATAGTTTGGAAAAAGGGATTAAGTTTTAAAGAATTGTTGCACAAACAACAACAACAAAAAAAAAAATCCCGTAATAGGGGTATGATGCAATGTGACAATTGCTCATATTGTCATTTAATGAAATTAGGAAGTATGATTGAGATTAATGGGTTTATTTTATGTACCAAAGGTAAATTTAATTGCAACTCAAAAGGAGTGGTAAATATAGCAATTTGTCAAGGTTGTCCGTCCTTTTATATAGGGAAAACAAAGCGTAGACTAAGAGATAGGGTGTATGAGCACCTTAGAAGTATTAACTTACAGAAAGAAGAAAATGCCCTTGCAAGGCACATCTTGAGTTATCCTGACCATGGATTTAGATTTAAAGTTATTGATCAGGTTATGCAGGATGTAAAGGGGGGGGGGTCCCTTTGGGCTATTATTAGAAAACATTGAGTTGTTATGGCAAATTAGGCTTAACGCATACACAAACCCAGGATTGAATGAGAAATGTTCATTAATGTGTTTATTAAAGCTCAAAAGCTTGGGTAGATAAACACTATATTAAATAGAAATTATGAATAGTAGCAAAAAAATTAATTGGATTTCATGTTATTTTACTGTCCAAAATTGGAATGTTTTAGATCGTTACATATGTACACCTTTTTTGGAAGATTCATTATATGCATTGATTTTATATATATATATATATATATATATATATATATATATATATATATATATATATATATATATATATATATATATATATATGTATGCATCAGTATGCATGGACCTAGTAGGTGTATATAATTAGGCACAAAATATAAGCTAAAAGTGATTTTTTAGGTTTTGTAGTTGGTTTTTAATAATATAACATATTCATAATAATATGCTTTAATTAATTTAAATAAGTAAATATGTGGTTTGGAACGTAGTATGGTTCACCAATTTTATTATTGTTTTATTAATGAATGGTTGCTGCTGATAACTGGTAATAAGGTAAAGTTTTGTATGAATTATTTTAACATACAACTGTTTTAGAACTTATTAAGGGTATATATGTTTAAGAATAAATTGTCCGATTCCGTCATTTGGCGGGGAGTTCATATATTGGGATTTTGAATATTAACTGACAGTTTCTTTGCCTTTTTTCTGATGAAGTCTAATGATTTTTGTTGGATGAAAAACGTGTTTATTGAGCATTTAAAATAAACTTAGTGGTTTCGAAGAGTTTCGGCTTTGGAGCGGTTTTTGTAGCAGTTTGTTTCTGTGTTTGTTTTGAACATCTGATATAGTTGGGAGGTGTGCCAGATATGTGAGTCATGGTAACTGCCTGGGTTGCCAGCACACGTGTTCAAGATGATTCCCTTGTCATTACACATGACTTGGCAGTTAATAAAGTGGAACCCCCTTCTGTTTATGTAGAGCCTTTCCTGTTCCATGGACGGTGCCTTAATTTCTACATCTGTGCAGTCTATGGCACCCAGTACTTCAGAGTAGTGTGCTACAGGATAGAACTCCTGCATGTTTCTGGCTATATCCTCAGGAGTATAAGGAAGATATATGTGGTTATTAGCAGGCTGGAGCATAGCATTCAGGAATTGATGGTGGATCCTGGATGCTGATGCGTGTGACACCTCCAGTATGTCTCTTGTTGGTCTCTGAACTGTACCTGTATTTAAAATTCTAAGTGCTATACATACCTTTCTCTCCACTGAGATGGGTTCCCCTTGGTTTGCCCTGGCTCTGAGCTGAGGATGACAGAGGTTGCAGAGTTCCTGTAGTGTGTCTCTATCCACCCTCTAGTGCTCTACAATTTCCATGTCATGTAGATTGTGATAAATTAACTGGGGTCTGAAAACTCTACTTCTTTTTGGACTTTATCTATTAGCAGCAGCAACAGCATAGACTTCAGCCTATTGGGCATGCACATGAATTAAAGCAACAGCAGCCCATAACATTGTTTCTGTGTAGACTCCTTTCTGTGGCTGTATTCCAATAGGTTTTGGAATTCTCAGAGAAAACCAGCACTGAGTCCACATGGTTGCTCTATATCTTGTTGAATAGCTCCTCCATCTTAAATTGGTTGATTACCATACAGTTTAGCTGCTTATGCTGTAATTTGCATGTCATGGTGTTTAAATTCTATGCACAGCTTTGTGCGGTTTTATACACCATGTAGTGCCACTTATTGAATCCAAAACAGTACGCTATTATGTGAGCATCACTGTGCAATGCATACATGGTGTAAACGGACTGTGTAGGCTTTATTGAATCTGGCTGTATATCTATTCTTAACCAATGTTTTCACATTATATCTACTTTGATATAATTATTTAAATGAAGATGGTTTTGTATTATTTTTGAAAATTGTAAAATTATTGTTCTAAAAATGTTTTTATAATAATTTGGAGGTTTTCTCCTTGGGCCTCCATTGGACATCAGCACCTACCCAATGAGACTTTACTGATAATCAGATGTCAATAAATAAATAAATATAAATCATTTGTGGTAAGCCAGGATGTGGTGCTGTGTTTAGGATGAAGTAAATTATTTATTGATGTCCAGAGGTTTGATGTAATAGTATCAATTGTTTGATTTAATCTGTTGTTTTGCCAGATTTCTCAAATATCTGTACATTGCAGTACATATTAGGGATAATTCAGCAAAGCCTACATGTGATTTTTTCATATACACATCTCAGCACGATGCGTACATGAACAGGAACATTTTTACATTCAATAAGCATTGCTTAGTGGCGTGCAAGTACGTGCAAGCAGGGAAACTTCCATGCAATGCAAATTTCTGCATAAGCAGGTGAATCTTATACAAGGGGGAATGCTGCAACAAGGTGAAAGGTATTCATGTAGACTCCATGTCCATATTCATAGTGTACACAGAAATTTTCTGTGTATAGGAGTCTACACAGACAGAATGGGATGTAAAGGTCCACAAATATTGACATACCTCCCCTGAAAATAGTAGACCACAACCCACATACATTATGTGCAAAACATACATTGTGGATATTTGTAAAAGAAAGGGGTTATGTAGCGTGTTCGCATGAGCAGATTATCCACATGACAGTGATGATGTAGGCATTTGTCAAGTAAAACCAGATATATTCAATTAATAATGTATATTTTGTATAAGCTATGTAGGGCCTTTAAATCATGTCAGTTACATCCTAGGCAGGTGAACTACATCATAATTAGTCAATCCTGCATGGTGGACCTACAGCAGAACTCTATAAAGTATATATACACCCTACATTCTGATTTTCCCTCAATAATCTGAACCAATGGAGTAGAGACTTGGAAATTTTAACTGACTAATGTTAGGGGCTGCTGCAGCTATTCTACGTCTGAATGTGCTAGATGCTAAAGTCAATGCTGCTGGTGCTGCTGACAATAGGCGTAGGCCAAGAAGGAAAAGATTATTCAGGCCCAGGGTAACCTTCTAGGTGCTGCATGAGCTGGAGATTATAGAAAGCTACAGGGTGGCCAAGGACATATTTCAAGAGCTCAGTGAGCTCTGCCTTCCTTAACTCAGAGTTAACAGAGCAGAACCCATCCCAGGGGAAACTAAGGTATGTGCAGTCCTTTGGATACTAGCTACAGATACATTTCAAAGACCAGCTGGGGACTTGATGGGGGTGTCACAGGCATCTGCATTCAGGATACTCTATGCTCCCACATGCCAGTGAGCACATATCTTTTCCCCTTAACCCTGGGGTGAGGCCCAGCAATATGCAACACATCTACCATGTAGCACACTATCCTGAAGTACTGGGTGCCATAGATTGCACTCATGCACAGATCAAGGCACCACCTGGTGAACAGGGTAGAATCTATGTTAACCACAAGGGATAACACTCCATCAACTCCCAAGTCATATGTAATGCCCAGAGGATTATCTTGAATGTATGTGCTCGTAACCCTGGCAGTTGTCATGACTTCCATAGTTGGCACATATCACAGCTGTACCAGATGTTTGCTAGGAGGGACATCCCACAGGGCCATTTACTGGGGAATGCTGGCTATGCCCTGGAACCATGGATGATGACACCCATCAGAAATGCATACACACCCACGAAAGAATGCTATAATGAGGCACACACACAAACTAGGAACATCATAGAGCATGTGTTTGGGCTTCTGAAGTCATAGTTCTGGTGCCTCGATATATCTGGTGGTGTCCTGCAGTATAGTTCAGCAACATGTGCACAGATATTCACAGTATGTTCTATGCTACAGAATCTGATCCTGTGGAAACAGTTGCAGCAGGATTGGCAAAAGAAAGGGATACGCAGCCCTCCAGCAGTGCCTAGGTCACCACAGCCACAGTTACAGGAAGACTCATAGGAGGAACCCCCTATTGATGTCTCTGTAAGCAGGTATAGGCATGCTCAGTATGCCTTGGCTTTGGCTCAGAGACAACACATAGCACATTCACTGACAACCTAGGGATCTAGGGACTAACACCTTACTCCTACTCACATGCAGATATTGAAATTGATGCCAGCCATATCACACATCCTGTACCTACCCGTGAATTGGCTGTGTACTGCTCACATCAGACAGAGTCATCCCTGAACTACGGTTGTGTCAACTGCTGCACTTGCAAGGCAAGTCCATATCCTACACAGTAGTATAGTGAATTATGTTATGTCACTCTAGGTATGGACAGAGTACATTATGCAGGAAACTATACTGGGCTATTTGGACAGAAATTACATCCACATGGAACTACGGATACCCATTCCACTAACATGTCACCATTTGTATTCGGTAGGCCTCACGCATGGAATATTCATGCAGTCCTACTGCAATAGATTACTGGTACTTCATTCAAGGGACATTTTAGAAAGTGAGGTTAAATGATAGTCAAACTAGTGTGTGTCCTAACAGAACATGGGCCTTTGTTCCCCCACCTCTCAAAACAGCAGTGTCCCCTTGCAACTGCCATAACAATAAATCATCTATGCTGTATGAGCATTTCACACAGTTAGTATGCCACACAGCATCAGAACAGTAATGTACAATTTGAAATTACATATTATGTCTTCGGTAACTGAGAATAGCAAAGTGCATATTTATGCAGGTGATGGTGTGAGGAATGATCCCCTGTCTGTCAAGCAGCCTCTGTGGCTCAAAGGACTAAGGCAGGTAGTTTGTGTGATGGTGCTCATGGCTGTATTCCTGAGATATCCGGATATTTGTCATGTTAAGGAGTAATAAGTATGTTTTTTACATACTGTGACTCTGTGTGTACTGTACTAGTATTAACTTGTTTCACATATCCATTACACATTTGCGTCTGCAACACATATCCAAGACCCTATTTAAAAAGTCTTAGGTAATATTGGATTAGTCAGTATCAGAACTGTAAAGGCTGGGACTTTAAACCATATATCAGTGGGCATATGTTGAAAATAGATCTAAGTGCCACCTACAACATGATGTACTATGTTAATATATTAACAGCTATCACTGAAAGATTGTGCTGTGATGTAATTTATAGAGATAGATTTGACAGGGCCATACACAAAACACTGATCAGTAAATTAGAACAACTAGGTACTGATGTACACTTGATAAGATGGATATCTGTATGGCTTATATATAGGATGCGGTAAGTATACAGCAACTGGACAAGTGAAATAATTGATTACAGTAAGAGTGTCCCACAGGGCTTTGTCCTAGACCCAAACATGTTCAAATTTCTCTGTAGACCTATCCATTTCATTTGAGTTGTTCTACAGTCTGTATGCAGATGACTTGAAAATGGGTATACTGATTACATGTGTTACTGATGGGGCATGTCAGCTAAATAACTTGACTAAATTGACCATTTGGTCACAAGAGTATAATATGCTGATAAATACATCACAAATTAAGCATATGAGATTTGGAAGACATAAATAGAAAGGTGAATATTACACACAGCACACAGTGGTTGAAACTGTACATTCATTTATGGACCTGAGTATACAGGTAGATACAGCTTTGAGTTTTTCTAATCATATCATAATCCCAGCCTGGAGTACAGCTAGCTGTGAATTGGAGTCAGTTTATGGATTATGTCACTGATTTAAGCAATGTGACACCCATTTGTGCTGTTTAGCAATGCTCAAACAAGCAAAAAATGTCACTACACATGCCCATACACTTAGTTAAGCAAAGAGCGAATCTGTTGCCGCTTGCAAATTTTTATTTAAAAACTTATATATATTTGGATGGTGCAGTGGTGCAGCAATAGCATTGTCACCTCACAGCAAGAGGTTCTCCAGTTTGATTCTCAACTGGGGTGCCTTCTGTGTGGAGTCTGCATGTCATCCCTGCATTCGTGTGAGTTTCCGCCGAGTACTCCAGTTTCCTTCAACGTTACAAAGACATGCATCTGGCGCATTCCTCCCCGGGCCTCTGCTGAAAATTGGCATTGTTCTAAGTTAAACTTTCCCAGTTAACAAATGCTAAATAAATTTTATATATATATATATATATATATATATATATATATATATATATATATATATATATATCGAGCCATACTTTGTCGAAATTACTTTAGCGAAAGTGTATTTGGTCGAAAATGCACTTTTGCTAAATAAAACAACAACAAAAAAACATGGCATTAGCATATACCGTTAGTTGTACATCAACGTATACTGTTAATGTACAACTAATGAAACTCTTGTTGAGATTGTAGTACAGTGGGGATAAGGGAATATTCCCTTTTCCCCACTGTAGTGTGATCTCAGAGTGAGAATATTAAAGTGGGGAGGGGGCTTGGGAGGTGCAGGGTGGGCTTGTCCCTCTGCATATCAGTGTTTAATGTGGGTTTTTTTTTTTTTTTTTTTTTATGTTTAGGTTTTTTTATTTGTCCGCAAAAGTGCATTTTCGGCAAAATGCACTTTCACGGAAGTTAGTTTGTGGAAGTAAGGTTCGATGAACCATACTTTCGAGTAAAGAACATATATATATATATATATATATATATATATATATATATATATGTGTGTGTGTGTGTGTGTGTATATATATAAAAAACTAAATAAATATATATATATATATATATATATATATATATATATATATATATATATATATATATATAAAACTAACTAAATATATATATATAGATGTATATATAGGTAGCTATTGATATATACATGTATATGCATATATGTATGTATGTGTGTGTGTGTGTGTGTGTGTGTGTGTGTGTGTGTGTGTGTGTGTGTGTGTGTGTGTGTGTGTGTGTGTGTATGTCTGTATTGCCCTATATACACAGATCATGGATAGTAAAGCTGCACTATGACACTTATAATTTTGGACAGAGGACCAAAAGGAAGGGCTCAACATTACATAATGCACTTACAAATATAGGGAAGTGTGTAGAATATCATGTGTTGCAATTGGAGGACTATTGGGATATCTGAAGTTCATAGTTCTGACAGTCTTCTCTCACTTCATGTGTAAATGATACCACATTTGACAGCAAACCACAATTTTGTGTGAAACACACATAAGTATGAGTCAAACTTGTATACTTGCTGCAAAGATCTGGACAGTGGTGAGTCATACCGTGTCTCCCTATTACAGCATATGAAAAACATGAAAATGTATTGTAACATATATGAATATGTGCATATATTGTCAAGCTGTATGTTTGTATCTAAGGCAGCAACGGCACCGACATTCACTACATCCCCCTGTGTCTGCTGGATTTCACCACTCATACATCAACAACTGAATTGTGTAATATATTATGTTGTATGCACACTCATTGAGAGGACTAATTTAGCTTTACTACAGGCTTGCCACTAAAATGCAAACAGACATGTATGTCCAATACAGGTGCTGTTGTCACATATCTAGGCTACAAAACAGTTTTCTGACTGTTAGGCTACTAGCTGCAGATGACAGTAGGAAGCAATATGACTCTGCAGGCCTCTCAAGCTGTTCAGCACAGGGCTTGTTTATGTTTTCAAGGATTACTTCACCTACAGTTATTTACAATGCAGACTTGAGCCATGGCATGTGTATTAAGTACTGTGATCTGTAGTGTGTAACATTTGATAGGTAGGAGTTCTAATCTCACTCCACCCCACGTGTGTGTGTATGTGTTTGTGTGTGTGTGTGTGTGTGTGTGTGTGTGTGTGTGTGTGTGTGTGTGTGTGTGTGTGTGTGTGTGTGTGTGTGTGTGTCTCCCAAATAGCAAGTGTGCATAACACACTGATTTCAAAACTGGCATTGTTTTGTGCTTTTTCGACCTTGCAGTTGATGGAGGCTTAAAAACACTCATCCTCCACAAGGCCTGCTGATGTCATCTACCATAAGACTACCTAACGACATTTTAATATCAGATTTAAACCATGATGTGTGCATTAAGTACTGTGATCTGTAGTTTGTAAGCCTAGATGGATAGGGGTTCAAATCTCACTCTGGCTGACTTGCTGCATGTGTGTGTGTGTGTGTGTGTGTGTGTGTGTGTGTGTGTGTGTGTGTGTGTGTGTGTGTGTGTGTGTGTGTGTGTGTGTGTGTGTGTGTGTGTGTGTGTGTGTGTGTGTGTGTGTGTATGTGTATCTCCTCAAAAGAGCAAGTGTGCATGCCACACTGACCTCAAAACCGGCATTGTTTTGCACTTTTTGGACATTGCAGTTGATGGATACCACCAAACTCTCATCCTCTAGAAGGTCTGCTGATGTTATCTACAGTGAGATTGCCTAAAGCCACATTAATATCAGACTTAAGCCATGGTACATGCAATAAGTACTGTGATCAGTAATGTATAAGACCTTGACAGGTAGGGGGTTCTAATCTCACTCCAGCCAACTTGGTGCGTATGTGTCTGTGGGTATGCTGTGCAGTGTTCTGTAGACATAAATAGGTCATGGTACTATTCTCACTGCAGCCAAGTTTGTTTGTGGGGTTGTTAATCAGAGCATTTTCCATCAGTCTATGGGATCATAATATCATTGAAATTTACTAGGCTAATGGCCCTATGTCCCTTAAAGCCATAGACAAGTTGTTACCCTTATTTACATGATCAGCATCTATTGCTGCTGTCCAAGAGGGGCACATGTGGAACTGTCATGGTGAAATTACTGTCACCTATCCAATCATACAGATTGCATCTAAAGAGGGCCAATGAGGTGTTCTGTTTGAGATGATGTGGGAGAGTATTACAAGGGTGTGTTAAACTCTGGTAGACAATTCTCTTCCTCCAGCACTTTGTATTAATGTCACATACAGGTCATGGTCTGTACAGCAAGTAACTTTTGTATCATGTGACCTACTGATTGCAGCATTTCTGATATACCAGTGTCAGAGATTGCCTCATATGGTAGGCAGAGATCACCTCTGAGTAGTCTGTATGACACACACTAAAGTGACAGTGATATCAGATGATCCCCATGGACAGATGCTGAAGACCAGAATTCCCCTTGTGAGGAGCCTTTGTGGTCTCTTCAATTGTCACAGTTGCTTAGAAAGGTACATTGCACTCAACTATTGATTTGCTGAGGGAAGAGTACATGGAGGTTATAACATCTACTTTTTTCTCGAGACAATGCCCTCACTTATTATATAAGCATGATAGAATTCCCTTTTTACCACTGTAGAGACATGGTGATCTAAGGTAAATTAGCTGTCAACCCCTTGTGCCCAGGTCTCCCACCCCTGAGTATGTATGTCAGGTGTTGCTATTGACATGGTACTTAGCAAGAACATCACTGTTACAGACAGCAATGATAATACATATATTTTAATTGCTTTTAAGGCCATGAGTTTGGCAACAATCATTTGTTCAAATAAGACCCTCATGTAGGATATTGACATACTTTGGAGATACAATGACAGCTCCCAGTTTGCAGGCATCAGCAAACCTTGTCAGCCACAGACATATACTTTGTGCATGTACTTTGGAGAAATGGATTCCAAACAGTAGAGGACCTATGACTAAACCTTGTGGAACACCACTGGTTACATCTCTGATATTGGAGGTGAATTCCCCTATTTTGACTATATGGCTTCTATCACTGAGGCAGTGAACAGCCCCTCTAATGATATAAGGGTTGATGCCTAGTTGAGTGCTTTGCAAATGGTGGCTAATTGAGGGATAGCATCAAATCCTTTGGCTAAGTCCAAGTAGTCTGTATACACAGATTTCCCCTCATTAAGGTCCTTGATGACTGTCTCAAAGATGTCCACCAGGTTTAACAGGTATGAGCTTCCTTTGAGAAATCCAAATTGTGTAGGGTCAACTGTGTGGAGATTACCTATATATTTGTTGATAAGGTCTGTGATGATTTTCCCCATAGCCATGCAGATATGTCTAGTCAGGACAATAGGTATAGAGTTTCTGGGGTCAGTCGATGCACCACCTCTGTGCAAGGTATAAGGGTGGCTGTTTTTCAGTCAGGTGGGACAAAGCTGGTGGTTACACTATGATTGCGAAGAGTTCCCAATGGTGCTGGTACTCCATGTTGGAGCCCATGTAGGACTCAGCTTAGGATGTTATCAGGTCCCATAGATGCTGTGATTTTGTCCTTAGAGAGGCCATTTTGCCCTGCTATTTAGAGATACAAGGTAGGAACAGGTGGTAGGGATGTCATGGGGTACGTGTGGTGGGGACAGGGAGTGATGGTTTCACAGAACCTGTCGACAAACATTAGCAATGTTAACAGGCTCTGTATATGGAGTATCATTAACTATGGGTTCAGTACAAATGTGAGCCTTTCCTTTTGGGTTACAGATGTAACTACAGAATGCCTTGTGGTTAGCCTTTGTGGAGGAGGCTAATTTGGACCCATACTTTATTTTGTAGGACTTCACAACAATACTTATTTTGCTAGTTTAAGCTGAGGAGGGAGTGATTCCAGTTTAGGGGGGCTCCCTCCCTCCTACCCTTAGACAGCAATGTCTTCCTATTATTGTAAAGCCTGTTACTGGCAGTTGTCCACCAGGCAGGTTTGCTTCACCATGAGGAGTTTGTTGTGCTCATGTCAGGTATAGATGAGTCAATGCAGTCAAACAAGTGTTTGAATAAAGCATTGGTGTAGAGCTCTGCATAGTTGCCAGATACATTGGAGGGAGGAGGTGCAGTGAAGCTATTTATACCATCCTATAGGAGGTTATAATTTAGATTGGTGAATGTCTTCAGTGTAGTTTTTGTGTGGTGGGTGTCAGGTATGATACCTACTTTGAATGAGACCAATTTGTGTCAGATCTCACCAGGGAAGACCTCACAGTGGTGGCGCTACAATGTACGCCCACATTGGTATGCAGCTGATCCAGTATGTTAGCTCCACTTCTGGGGTGTGAGCTAACTGGTCTAAGGCATTAGATATAATGAAGTCAAGCAATCTTTGAGCAAGTGAGTTTGATCACGAGTAATCTACCCAATCGGTGGGTAGTAAAAGTCTCACCAAACCATGGTATCTGGATGTATCTTGATAGACTCATGTAGATCCAAATAGCAGAGTGGGTGTCCTGATTCATGGATGGGCTCCTGTAGCTGGCAATGACTTGAACAGGTGCCCCACAAACAGTCAATAGCACCTGAAGTGTATCCATAGAATCTTACTGTGTAACTAATGTGGGTGTGTGTGGGTGTGTATGTATCATTATTGAATAATTATACACCACCGCCATTAGTTTGCAGGCCTTCAGTTTGAGGTCTGCACGTGTGGAAGGGGGTGTAGACTGGTATGGCTGTGGTGCTCTTCACAGCCTTGACCAAGGTGTATGTGACTGCACAAAGATCTGAGTGTTCCAAGGTGAAGACAGCTTCCAGTGAGTGTAGTTTCCTGTTGACACTCCTAGCGTTTAGCAGCATAACCTTGAGATTGTTTTACATGGGGATTTTACATTCGAAATTCTATCCTTGAGAGACCACCTAAAAAAGGAATTATGGGGGTGGTGCTAGCCTTGGCCAGTAGCCGACATCCCAGAGGTGACAAGTGAAGACTGTCTGTGGCAAAGCATTGAGTTCTGTTGAGCATGTCATCCTAGGCTGACAGACAGTGGACCTCCTTAGGCTGACATCAGACACTAAGCTTATTACTGAAGTCAGTCAGCTTCTGTTTGTAATGAGGCATCATCCTAAGTGAAGTTAAAATGCAGCTAATGGCAAAGGCCATACCTGCTTGAGACACAGTGCAGTGTGAGAGCTCAGTCATGTCTGTTATCACACAGTCCAGAGAGATATACCACCAACAGGAACTATGATGTAGTCATAGCAGTACATGTTGCTGATAGACTTGCGTGCATGTGTGTTATGCAATATCCCGGCACCTCACAGACAGCTGACTGTAACCTTTCCCTTATCTATCCTGATAAGAGGGACATCAGTGTAACTTACAATGTAATCACCTATGCCTAATATGTTTGATTTTGTGTTTTTTTGTTAGGGTTTGACCAGTGAGACAGTGGGGCATTAGCTATCACACACAGCAGACAACACACCAGTGTTTCACAAACACAGCCCATAAGGCAAAACAATAAACCATCAGAGCTCACAAGGCATAACAAAAAACCAAACATACTAGTCATTGGGAACTCAATTGTGAGACACACCAATGTTCCCCTCACCAGGTTTGACAAGAAGAAGGTCACGGTGAGTTTTCTGTCTGTTGCCAGAATCAACCTCATCACATACGCACTTTTCTCACCACAACAAGTACAAGTATGGCTCTGTCATTGTCCATGTTGGTGTGAATGACTTGAGATGTACCTCCCTGGACTATATGAAGAGAGACATGTTTGAGCTCTCAGAGTATGTGCCCCAGGAAGGTATTACCCTAGCCTTAAGCAGCATCCTACCTTCACCAAGAATGTTACCACAATACTAGGAAAAGATAATTGACTTCAACAACTGGCTTAGTTTCTGGTGTCATTCCAAGGGGATTCAGTATCTGTCTGCCTGTGATGACATAGTTGACAGGCCTCAATGCTTTGCCAGGGATGGCCTCCACCTGCCACCACTGGGATTCCGGATCCTGGCCAAGACTCTTGCCTCCCCCATTGTGCCTTTTTTAGGCAATGTCCCGAAGACAAATCTTCCAACATAAAAGATATGTCAAAAAAGCAAATTGAAGGTCATGCTGCTTAATGCTAGGAGCCTTAACCTGAAAATGCACTCACTGGAGTCTTTCCTTGCGCTGGAAGATGCTGATGTCTGTGAGGTCACAGTAACTTGGTTCAGGGCTGCAGAGAGCACCCCTGCCTTACTAGGTTATACCTCATTTCACACATTCGGACCCCAAAATGAGGGGTTGTAGAGTATCTATCTTCATTAAGGGCAGGCACACCTCCAGACTGATTTGGCAGCATGATGCACTGGAACTACTCCAGGTGCAACTGACAGTTGGCAAGACACCCATCTGTGTTCTAGCCAGCTATAGACTCCCCTCCATGACTCAGGATACCCACTCCTCTTACCTGGATCTAATTGACTCCATCAAGGTACCCCCTAACACCCTGATCCTTGGCAACTTCAACTACCCCACCATAGACTGGGTGAACTATTCCTGCACTAATGTAGTCACTCAGTGATTCCTTAACTTCATCAATTCTAAGGCACTAGACCAGCTCATCTCATCCTCCACAAGGAAAGATAACATTCTGGACTTGGTTCTCACCAACATGAGCGATCACTGCACCACTCCCATAGTATGTTCTTCCCTGGTGAGATCAGATCATCAGACTGTCTCATTCAAAGTTTCTATCCCACCCATCTCCAGCCATAATCAAACTAAAAAATTCTCAAAAGCTGACTACAACCTCCTAAGGGAGGGTATCTGTAGCTTCCCATCACCACCTTCCTCAGAGGATGCAGACAACTATGCGGAACAGTACACCAATGCAGTATACAAGCACCTGTACAACTGTATGGACTCAGCCATACCCAACAGAACTAAAAGCCTGCTCCTCAAGGAAACACAAATCTGTTTGGTGGACATCCTCCATCAACAGGCTTTACAACAAAAGGAAGAAACTGTTGTCCAAGGGTAAAAAGGAACAAATTCCAAATTGGAAAAACTCCCGCCTTAGCCTCAACAAGCAAATTAGATCACTAGTGAAAACCTCCAAAGCCAATTATGAGCTGAAACTAGCCTCTGAAATGAAGGGAAACCACAAAGCCTTTTTCAGTTACATCAGGAACCTACATGGCAAAGTCCAGGTTTGTTCCAAATTAATACTTAACAGTATCACTTACACTGATCCTGCTCACATTGCCAACCTGCTAGCAGATAGATTCAGGGCAAACTTCACTAACTGTCCCCCCCAAAGGCCCTTTCAACATCCTCGATACTTGTCCTGCACCTCATATATCCATACATCAAGTGTCAAAGGCCCTACCCAAGGCAAGGAACACAGCTTCCATAGGAACTGATAGTATCCCAGGCTGTATTCTGCACCATCTCCAGCAAGAACTGGCTTTGCTATTGAGCACCCTATTGAACTACAGCCTAAGTACAGGCTTCATTCCAGCAGAGTGGAGAGCTGCCATTGTCATCATCTTGCACAAAGGTGGTGCCGCTCCTGACCCTGGAAACTTTCGCCCATTAGCTTGACAAGTCTGATCTGTAAAACCATGGAGCATATTATTATGGATCTCATAAACAAGGACATAGGCAATTTCCATGCACTTGACCCCTCCCAGTTCAGATTCATCAGGGGGAAAAAATTTGCTATTCCAAAACACATACACACAACACAAGCACACCAAACAAACAGCAATCCACACACATACACCTAAACTCTTACACATAGCCCTGCACTAAACTATACATACACCACTAACTATCCACTTACCTTAACCCAAACCCTAACCCTAAGGTCCATCACTATCACACAGTCACCTCACCCCCACCCGAACCCTAACTCACCTACCCCGCCTTAACCCTCACATCCACACAATCGCACACTTACCTGAACCCAACCCGTAACTTTCCACCACAGTGCTGAAAATACCGAAGCAACAGAAATGGACAACCAAATTCTTTCCCTAGGAAAAAATTTGGTTTTCTGTTTCTTCGATATTTTCAGCTTTTGCTGAAAACGGGTCGATATTAGAACACTCAAAATTTTGGAAGTTCAGTGTTCTAATATAGACCCTTTGGCATCTACTTCTCAGAAGTCAAAGTAAAGACAAAAGGCCTGTGGCTTACCAAGTTTGTGGACGACTGTAAGTTGGGTTCTGTCACTGACTCCTCAAAGGTTGTTAACATACTGCAAGAGGGTTTCACAGCAACTAATGACTGACGCCAAAGTGATGGTCTCAAGCTAAATACAAAAAAGTATCATCCTACCATTCAGCAAAAACATGGCCTTTACTGATTACCACATCAACAGCAACCCCCTAAATACACAAACTGTGGTGAGAGACATGTGTGCTTAGGTTGATAACAATCTCACATTCAACCATCATGTAGCGGCAGTGGTCAGAAAAGCCTTTTACTTGGTTCATGATATAAGTAAAGGGATTACATCCAGAAAAAAAGGAGATTATTACCTCTCTATACCCCTCCCTCATTACACCAATAATTGAGTATAATGCCCTGTTTGGTATGTACCACTCCAAACATCTGCACCAACTGGAACGGCCACAGAAATACCTCACAGAGAGAATCCATGACCTCTAACACCTGTCCTATGTGGACAGGGTCAAATCACTATCACTCTACTCAGTATCATACTAATAGCTCAGAGGTGATCTGTGTCTTGCCTACAAGGCGATCTCGGATCCTGCCCTACTAGAGATGCTCCATATCCATAAGTCTAACTCCCCATGCATTACTCGCTCAAAAGGCCTGAATCTAATATGCAACATCAACAAAACCTGCTGGAGAGGCAGGTTTTTCTCCCAGAGGCTGCCTCATCTCTGGAATAGACTTCCTACACATTCTTACAGAGTACCTCGCTAACTCGCTTCAAGAGCAACCTTGATGAGTGGATGGGAAACTACAAATTTATCCCAGGGGTTCAACCTGTGTCCCTCTTTGACAGGGGTGACGTGCTGACTGAGGTTTATTTTTGGGGATAAACTCTTGGCTAGGCTTGTAAGGGCCCCAGGGCCATTAGCCTAGTAACTTCCTATGATCCTATGATCCTATTATGTGTACTGTGTTCTGCAAAGGAAGTATTATGTGTAGCATGCTTGCTTTTCTGTTTGTGAGGTGTCTGGTGTTTACACATGTTTCTGGTACTGACCTCTGCATATGTAAGAATGTGTGAAGTAGGTTTGGGTGGACTAGGAGGTGAGGTAAGGTGGCATGTTGGCAACACACTCATTGTCATATGTACTGACAGGTGTGTTCAGACCATGGATTTAAGGCTTGTAATGTAGAAGCTTCTAACACAGATTGTGTTTGTGTGGAGTAGAAGTAGAGGTTTGGGGTCACTGTCCACATCTCTGCAACAGTCAGAGATAATACCATTAGCAATAGATTATTGCTTGTGTATACATCACAACAGGCCATGGTTAGGCAGTAGCCTGTCAGATGCATACATGTAGCATGTTATTACCATTATGGTGTCATTCTAAGGCAAAACAGTACCTGACAGTGTGGATAACATGTTAGATTGAAGACACTGTTTGTCAGGCTTGTGGCACTTGCATGAACCATAATCCTGTTAGTAGGCATGGTCGCAATAGCATACTTACAAATATGACAATGTACAACTCAAAGTAAGGGTGATGCTGCTACACCCTTGGGGTTTGCAGCCTCAAACACTCTCTCTGTAGACACTCTTTGCAGTGAAGATGTGCATGTCCATGCATGGACAGAAAACTTGTCCAACTTTGCTGTTATTACTTTAGCCTCGCAAATCTACAATGTCTGTCAAACAACCAGACAGCAAATGTATGTTGTGTGAAATGATGTGGGAACACAGATTAGTGTTGTGGGAACATAAATGTACAGTATCATATACCTAGGACATGTGGGAGGGACAGAGACATTGTCCACAGGTGGCCACCCTTATAGGTTCATAGGTAGGTACTAGGCTATCGGCCCAAGGGCCTAAGTAAGCCTATCAAACAAGGTTCCTTGGCTTACACCACCCAAGAAAGTTAATTTCCTGTGCCTTTGTCGAGCAGGGCCATACAAGTGATCCCTGGGGTGTATTTCCTATTTCCCATCCACTCATCAAGATTTTTCTTGAAGAGTGCTAATGAGGAACTTTGCTTGACATAGATGGGTAGCTTGTTCCAGAGTATAGGAAGTTTCTGGGACAGGAATCTATCCCTCCAGCATGTCCTGTTTATTGTGGTGACAAGGTTTAGGTCCCTAGAGCATGTAGCTCGAAGGGATTGGGATTTATTTAGGTGTAGCATGTCCAACAGCTCTGGGTTTAACATAGCTTTATATGTTAGGCAGAGACCTCCTCAGAGTAGGTGATATGCTATAGAGTAAAGCTGGAGTTTTTTGAGACAGTCAGTGTAGGGTATCAGTTTGAGGCCAGTAATCATCTTTGTGAGGTACTTCTGTGGCCTTTCCAGCTGCTGCAGATTTCTTGCGAGGTACATTCCAAAAGGGGTATTGTACTCTATATTGGGTCTAATGAGTGCCGAGTAGAAGGGAACAATGACTTCTTTTTTTCCTGGATGAGAACCCTTTTGTGAAGAGGTGTGCCACACAGAAGGATTTCCTGACTACTGTGGTGATGTGATTATCAAAGGAGAGACTGCTATCCACCTGGGTCCCAAGGTCTCTTATCACACATTTCACATTAAGTAGACTGCTGTTTATGTGGTAGTTAATGGGTACAGAGTTTTTACCAAAGGGGATGACAATGCACTTTTTGGCATTGAGCTTGAGGCCATGGCTCTGACACCATTCATCTGTCTCAGTGAGGCCCTTCTGTAGGATGTCCACATCATTTGGGAACTCAACTATGGCTCCTAGTTTGCAGTCATCTGCGAACTTCATTAGCCAGAGGCCTTCTGTGTTAGCCTGTACTTCAGAGAAGTAGATACCAAACAGGAGAGGTCCCAGAACTGAACTCTGTGGTACTCCACTTGTCACTGGTTTGAAGTCAGATTTGGAGCCTGCAACTTTTACAGTGTGGGTTCTGTCAGTAAGCCATTTGGCAACCCATCTTGTGATGTAGAGATTTATACCTAGTTTAGTGAGTTTAGCTATATTTCCAGAATGGGGGATGGTGTCGAAAGCCTTGGCAAGGTCAAGTAGGCTGTGTGAACCACCTTACCCTCATCTACAGCTTTGTTGACTGCCTCAAAGAAGTCAGTCAGGTTCAGAAGGCATGATCTGCCTTTCACAAACCTGAACTGGATGGGGTCCAGAGTTTGGAGGTTACCAATGTCTTTGTTTATGAGTTCAATGATGATACGTTCCATGGTCTTGCAGACCAGGCTCGTCAGGCTAATAGGGCGATAGTTCCCAGGATCAGTGGTGGCTCCCCCTTTGTGGAGTGGGATAACTGTTGCTGTGTGCCATTCAGTGGGCACAAAGCCTGATGTGAGACTATGATTGAACATGATGCTTACGTGGGGAGGCAGTTTGTTCTGAAGTTCATGTAAAATGCAGCCTGGGATGTTGTCCAGTCCCATGGATACTGTGTTTTTGGTTTTAGAGAGTGCAGCTTTTACCTGCATAGATGTGATTAAAGGGACTCTGCATTCTTCCTGTATAGATATGGGCCCTTTAGGGGGTGAGACAGGGGTAAAGTTAGCACTGAACGTATCTGCCAGGATGTTGGCAATATCAGTTGGTTATGTAATTTTCAGGCCGTTGTGCTGGAACTCAGAGCAGAACTGGGTGTTGCCATTGAGATTCTTGACATAGCTATAGAATGCTTTGTGGTTGCCCTTAGAATCAGTGGTGATTTTTTTTTTTCATAGCTAGCTTTGGAGGATCTAATAAGGGATCTCAGCTACTTACTGAGGCTGACCAGGGAGCTCCTCCACTCATGGGATTTACTCTCTTTTGCAACAGTTTCTTCCTTCTGTTGTAGAGTTTGTTTATGGCAGGAGACCACCAGATTGGCTTCCTTTTTTTGGAGGGTAGCATCTTAGTTCTGTTTGGGATAGCACGATCCATGCACTCGTGTAAGTGCTTATAGAGTGCATTTGTGTAGGATTCAGCAGTCATAACTGTATTGTCCATCTGCATGGGTGTCATGAAGTTCACCACTTCTGTCTTAAAAAGCATGAAGTTGGTTTGGAGAAATTTTTTACTGTGGTTTCCTTAATTGTGGGTGGAGGTGGGATGCGGATATCTAGGGTGATTAGCTTATGGTCAGATCTGACCAATGAGGAGTCGACTTCAGGTGTGGAATACCAGTCACTCATGTTGGTAATGACTAGGTCTAGGATATTGTAGCCCCTGGTGTGGGTGTGGATAAGTTGATCCAAGGCATTGGAATCTATGAATTCCAGAAAGTGCTGCGCAAAGGAGTTGGTACATGAGTAGTTTTCCCAGTTAATGGTGGGGTAGTTGAAATCGCCCATTATTAGGGTGTTTGGTTGAACCCTAATATTTTCTAGTATATCAAGAAAAGAGTGGGAATCCTGGGGCATGGTAGGAGATCTGTAGCAAGCTACAATTTGGATTGCAGTTTTGCCCAGAGTTAGTTGCACTTGGATAACCTCAGATGCATTATGCTGTGCAACTAGCCTGGAGGTGTGGATATCCTTAATGAAAATGGACACACCTCCACCTTTGGTGTTCTGGTCCAGGTTAGATGTCCGAAAGTGTGGTATGAGTTATAGCCTGGTAATGCAGGGGTACTCTATAGAGCTTTGAACCAGGTCTCAGTCACTGCACAGATATCGATGTTCTCTATTTTAAGGAGTGCCTCGAGTGAGTGCATTTTGAGATTTAGACTTCTAGCATTGAGTAGCATTACCCTCAGTTTTTGCTTGCCTGTTCCTGTTACGGTGGTGAATTTGTCATTTGAACCTTGCCTAAAAAAGACACTATAGGGGTGGCAAGACCCTTAGCCAGTACCTGGAATCCCAGGGGCAAAAGGTGCAGGCCATCTCTGGCAAAACATTGTGGTCTGTCAACCATGTCATCCCAGGCAGACAGATACTGGATCCCCTTAGAATGACATCAGAAGCATAGCCAATTGTTGAAGTCAATCATTTAGAATAGACCTCACTTCCATGTCATGCAAATCAACACCATTATGCTGTTGAAGGCCAGGCTGCACAAATTGTTGTAAAAATATCACCTAACATGGATCACTGCCACTGTGGAGTTTGATTGAGCAACCTTGGACATCTATGTCACCTGAGACTTAACCTTATATTGTGATACAGCAGTTGTGCTCCTAATCACCATCAGGTCGGTACCCTAGTCAAATGCTACAAGCCTTGGGATCCAAGGCATAATACATGCAAACGCCAAATGATTGGTCTGTTTGCTAATTAAGGCATCTATCTGGAAGAGGCTACAACAAGCCTACAAACCCTTGCATCATGTGTGACAAGTGTGTGGATCAACAAACAGACTGTGACCTGCTTCTTATCTTGAGCTTGGTGCTAACATTTTGCTTCTGGTGAGAGACAAAGAATATGAGCTTTGTATCCAGCCACAGTGAGGACATATTGAGACCACCAGCAGTAGTAGTAGCCAGGCAGCAGCAATTCAGGTGACCCCCCCCCTCTTTTCAGCATTCCTCATAAAGTAATTGTTTTTTGTCAGCAGGCACTGCTTGATTCGTGTGTTACTTCAGAATAAATGGCTAAATACACCATCCTTAACTTTACAGGGTATATGTATTACTTTTCTCTCCAGTTTTTGGCAGTGTTCTGTACAGAAACAAACACCTCGGGTGCCGTTTTTCTTAGAAACTATGATGGCATTAACTCCAATGCCAAGTTGCACACAGGACAACCAGCATGCACTGTCAAGCATTGTCCCCATAGTTGCGGAACAGATACTTGTGACATTGAGTGCTATTCTCAATACATCTGTTTAATCAATAATAAAGGATCTGTTGCCATGGATATGAGGATTCCCACTGTGACTTTTACCACCATGTTGGATAAGGACATCCTGAGGCAATGTAGAAATCATCTCACATTTACTGACAACCACTTCATTGTCAAACAAACTGAAATGGTGTGTGAGAGATGTATATGCACAATGTCACTGGAGGCAAAGCTCTCACATAAACATACTCCTAATGTCATTAAGGTAGTTGGTGGCACACACCCTGCTCCTATCACACAAAATCCAAAGCAGACATGAGCTGAGGCACTGACATATAACCTACATAAATCACAAACACCTAGTAGAGACTATCCAGATAACAAATAACCTCAGCAGCCCCATATGCACTCTGTGAATACAACACACATATCAACACATAGAGCAACATGTCATGGAGGAGCAGCCTATAAGCTCATAAGTCAAACTGACACACAATCCAACATTCTAGTCATCACAGACTTCATGCAAATGAGGACCTGTCATTGAATCCCACAGTGACACAAATGTTCTCCAGGAGGGGCTGACACAAGCATACAGTTGTCGTCAGAGCCATGGGCTAACAATAAATACCAAGAAATGGACAATACTATCTTTTGGAAAGTCATCCACCCCTGGTAATTATCATATTGCCTGAACATCACAAACAGTTGACTGAGTAGCCAATGACTTATGGACATAGATAGTGAGCTACCCTTTGCCTGTCACATGTCTGTAATATTGTGGACATCATTCTATATTGTGCAAC
Organism: Protopterus annectens; assembly: GCF_019279795.1. Classification (NCBI taxonomy): domain Eukaryota; kingdom Metazoa; phylum Chordata; order Ceratodontiformes; family Protopteridae; genus Protopterus; species Protopterus annectens. Next base: position 1,070,110,166 of record NC_056730.1, on the reverse strand, counting down.
CTATACACAAAAGTATGGCATGCAAATCTAAGGAAGCCATTGTTCCACTGTAATCAGCATTCATCAGACCTCTCATTGGTGCAATGCCACCTTTGGTATGTAACCAACCAGGCACATCTGACAACTGTAACATCCACAGAGGCTCCTCAGTAAAGTACTACTTGGTGTATGTAACATGTCCTATACAGACCATGTAAAGGCCCTATCTGTGTAGTCTTTCTCCTACATGCTTTGGATGGGAGGTGCCTGCCATATAGGGCAATGCCAGACCCCACTGTGGACCTCTTGCTTATCCATGAAACAAGTAGCACCAGAATTACCTGTTCCACAGACCTACACCTTGACTGTGGTGTTTATATGACATACTGGAGAGACAGTATGTAATCCAGCAACTGCAACCTATATGGAATAGGCTCCACATCCATGTGAAGCACTGTTCTACCCCAATTCAAATCAAGTACAAGTTGCACAATTAGATGGGGAACAGGACACTCATACCTGCTTGTAGACCAATGTCTGCAATGGACACAGGGAAACTGTGGATGACTCAACCCCTGTGCTCCAGGTTGTAGATGTTACAGCTCCCAAAACCCTGCTTCCTCTTATCAATGGTAGCAGACCTTGACAGCATTTAGGGATGCATGGCTAGCCTTAAAGAAGCCCTTGTGTTTGTTAGCCTATTAAATACATATGAATCTATGAACCCATGAACATATACTGTGTTACCTTTCTGAAGATATTTGCCTTCTTTGCTAACATTCAATTCTGTGCTCTCACATTGATGGGTTGATTGTAGATGTGCACCCATAGGTATGTCCTACACAATCCTAAAAGTGAAACATAAACATTTCCATGTGACACCTTTCATTGTGTGACTACACAGCCATTACAACAGCATTCATTGTAACATACACACACTATTATCATACAGTCATAATAAATGGCAATGTACAAATTCTGAAAATGACCAGTACAAGTGGCATGTCAAAAGCAACACTGGGTAAAATAAATTCATAGTAATGTAGATAGTCACCCTGTGCATCAGACATGTAGATTTATTTCCCCTGCATCCATGAAAGAGATGAGAGGGATGTGGCATAGGTATCATTACTTGCACAAGTGCTGCATGGGGGTGCAAGAGGCCTAAGCTGACCCAATAGGTTGTCAAGTTTGTGTGTGAGTGAAGAAGGGAAGCAGGCAGAATGTTATGGAAATGTGGCGTGTGTGTCTGAAGGTGACCTGACTGGCAGAATGGTGTGTCAGTATCTGCATGTACACAGCCAAGCTCAGTGCTAGCCCTACATGTCTCTATATTGGACAGCTGTGAGCCATGCATGGTAGAGCTGACAGTTCATCGTCTCTGCCCCCATACATGTGAACTGGCTCTGCCTGGAGTTGCATTGGCACCTCCATGCTCAAGGTCAGATGCTGTGCTACTACATGAGGGTGACTATTATCTTCTGGGAATGTGTACTCCACGGGACCACCCAGGACCATGACCCCATAGCCTGCCATGTCTTGGTGTGGACAGCACACTCCCCTCTAGAACACTGGATATACTGCCACTACAGGAGCATGATTGTGCATGGCCACATCGAATCTCAACTGATGTTGTTGCTTATCTACATCTATGAGGCTGATGTTCAACTCCAACCAGATGTTCCATCACAGACAATGTGCATTCCAGGAGAGATAGTGTGCGATCTTTCTCAGACCAATGTCTTTCCACTGCATCAGTGAATCGATCCAGGGTATCAGCAATACAGTAGAGGCAGTCATGGATGTCAGACTGTGCTGCATCCATAACCCTAAGCATTTGTTGGGAGTTCTTTTCTAAATGTGCCTGTGCCTCCATTACAGCCCTAAACATACAACGATTGACCTGTAATGAGACACCTGCAACAGGTGGTGCAGGGACAGCAGGCTTCCTGTGAGGACCCCTATCAATCTGCCTATGTGGAACATTGCCAACTGTTTGGCTATGGCCCGTGTTGACAGTCACTGCTGCAACAGTAGCCACACTTTCCTGTTCAAAGTCCCCACCCTCCGACTATCCAATATCTGTGGCCATAATGAACTGAGTATGTGTAGACATACTAGCTGTGTATGGTGATAGTGAGGTGGATGAGGGATGTCAACCTCTGTGTCAGATTCAGTCCCTGCAACCCCCACCTGTGCCTCACTTTGGCCACCATCATCATTGCCAGAGTCTGAAGGGACACTGACATCTGGTTGGGAAAGGGGCACAGACCAACTTCCCCAGTCACCTGTGATAAAAAGGGAAAAGTATTACATTAATGCCTGCACTACTATGCTCTGCAGTACTATATTGCAATATATGGTAAGCTGTATACACTGCTGTCACTATTACAGACTTGTCTAACCCCCAACCTCATATAGTAGGACGTGAGGACATTATTTTCTAACCCACATCTGTAAGTATTTGGAAATAAAAATTAATTACACAAGAATCTCATGAGCAAAACATGAATGATGTACACTTTTGACATTCTGCATAACTCAAAGTGGATAGTTCTGGCAAATTGTAATGTCCTGAAAATACTGTCAAAACACTCACTGTGGTCACACCTACAAGGCATATGTATGAGTCTAAGCTGTGGACAGTCAGAAAATATCTGTACAACTGGCAATAATGCAGACAGTACATCAATCCAGCCAGCAGGTCTGTGATGACACTTGAGTGAATACAGTGAATTACATCTAGATCTCTGATAAAATAGTTTTGTGCTTACCAGCAGCAGGAACATGGCCTCTTCCTTTTCCTGATGATCCTGGAAAAATGTGAAGGAGAAGTAATGTAATCACCACTGTATGTTACAGTATAACAGAGCTAATATATCCAAATATCTTACATTTACATTAGCTGCTATGTTAACAGGTATGCAGGTCACAAACTGCATGAGCTAAAAATTGCAGCTAACCTCCACCCTGCAAAACACCTGACACCCATGTAAAACTATGTGCATTATGACACACTGAATGCAATAGTATTCCAATACTGATCCAACTAAGCATACCTGGACACTCCTCTTGAGTGGAAATGGATGCACCTTCATCCATGATATACTGGGTGATGGATGCCTGGGTTATGTCCTGTGTTACAAGGTTCATCACAAATTCTTCAGTGGCTGACAGATGTTGTTCTGCTACAGGCCAACTACCAGTGACCTGATGATCCCTGGCCATGTCTACTGCATGTCTGCATGCCAAGTTGATCATGTCAGTGGCATGGTGTTGCACTTGCTCATATGTGCATTTCTGGTGACCCACAGCATTAATGTTGTGCACAAGTTCATCCCACAAGGCTGCACACACTTGCCTATTTGCCCTCCCTCTGGGCAACAGGACTCCTTCTTGTCTCAGGGCCTCAATAATGAGGTCATTTCCTGCCTCAGTGAAACATGCACATCATCTAGCATGCATGATATCTCTTAAAATACAAATAAATGAGAACATGTGTCAGTATCCCATATGTGGGAGTACAGTATGTAGTGATACAGTAATAAAAGAAGCCAATTAGTATCCCCCACTTGATCACATATGTCATAATCAGCAGTGTGGCAAACATACAAAGGTTGTGGAAGCAACTAGGATAGTAGCAGTAGTGACCCACTGCTATTTGTGACATGGCAGATACTCACGTATGATCACACAAAAAACACAGGAGTCCATTGTAGTGTGCCCCATAGCAGAGAAATCTCCCAGCCATAACATATGTATAAACCACAGTACCAACCAAATAGCAGTATACTACTACAACTGCTTACAAAGGAAGTATCTAGGAGATCTGTGTACCTAGTTAACATAGAGCATTATACCTTTGCTGTACTCTACATCCTCTGTAGGTGTAACACAGCTGGAGAACAATGGCATGTCATCAGTGCAATTCTAAGAAAGGCTTACTGATGTAACCCCCATTCCCCTAAGTATATTCCCAACATGTGCATCATGTTGGAAACAAAATGGTTACATACCTGATGGAATACAAAATTCCTTTGTTGAATGGTACAACTATATGAGTGCTGTGTAAATGAGTTAACCATACAAACTAACTCTCATACACAATGGTTACCCTAGCTAGATGTTTCCCTTTTTAAGATGCTTCTCATTGGCAAGTGATTGCCTCTGAACCAATCTGTGGATCAGGAATGATACATGCAGCATAAACAGCTGATTTGCAGTATAATCAGCCAATCCCATGTAACTACTGAACAATATATAAGGCCTCAATATAGATTCCATTCTCTTTCTCACATTTTGGATTGGAAAGTACTGGGGTAAAGATACTATGTCAGAACAGAAAGAATGTTTGTAGCAGCTACTTGTTACATACAGATGTGTGTGCTACAGGCTGAAACTGCTGCTGCTGCAGACAATAGGCATAGTCAGAGAGGCTGCAGCATGTGCAGGACAGCAACACATAAGAGTAATTGTATGACCTGTGGCAGCCTTGGTGTACAGCCGGAGCCTGATTGAGGAAACTCATCCTACTGGAAAGTAAAGTATGTGTTTAAGGTAAGTATGTTAGTCAAAGTTATTGGTAACAGAGTAAAGGGAAACATGCGTGTTGTATCATAGACTAAGGTCTGGGGTACATTAACCATTATGTGAATCATTCAGATAATTGCCAAGTCATGTGTTATCTCATGGTAATCATCTGGAACATGTGTGCTAGCAGCCATTACTTCTAGCACAAGTTCCATATGTGTATGTAACTTCTGCTGCTGTGGTTGTCTGTAATATCACTAGCTGACTCTCTTTTCTCAAACACTATAGGAAAAAAATGGAATCAGCTCCCTCCTGAACTATCTACCCTAGCCCTCTGTTTCTCTTCTCAAAAAAAAAAGAAAACAAAAGAACATCTAAAAACCTTCTGGCTCTGTCCCCAGACTGCAGAGACTGAAACTTTCATTCCTCCTATTTTCTCCCTCTACTCCCTCTTGCCTCTTATTTCTCTCCTCTTGTTTTATGCTTAGTAATTTGATAGGAATTTGATAGGATTTTCTTTCTTTGTTCTTCCTGGTGCTGTCTGTGCATTTTGCTGTTTATTGCATTTCTCTGTTTATGTCTAGTTTGTTTTCTGCCTAAATGTTTTCTGTCCCATTTTTTTTTTTTTTTTTTTTTCTATGTTACTATGGTACTTGCTTTTATTATTATTATTTTACTTATTTCCTTTTTTTATATTGTTATTCTTATGTTTGAGCTTTTTCTCCCGGCCTCTACTGAAAATGGACATGTCTTGACTGATCTCAGCCAAATCAACAAACAAAAAATAAAATAAATAAATAAATAAAATCATTGTGGGCTGCATTCTGATATGACTAGGCCTCATTTAAATTACATACTTTAAAATCCTCTGGGAATTCATACTGATGTATGACCTGACATGCTATGCACTTTCTAGTGTTGTAATAGGAATAGTTTAAATGTGGTCTTATATGTAGCCATTGACTGTCATTATTTTAAATCAGGCATTCAAACTGTACTGCTTTGGATGGATAAAAAGGTGATGAGACAGTCATGCATATCAGAATTTATACTGGTGTTGTACACATACATGTATTTTAAATGCTAGACACATCTGTATTTGAACCCAGGACCATTTGCACCAAAAAATATTTTCACAGCATTTACCAGATTTAGCTACTGAGTCAATGTTACAGCATGTGTATGTTTACATGCTGTAGATATAATTGCAAACTTGCCTGCTGTTAAATGCCTCACTTACATCTATTATTATGTGTATGGTTTTATAGTGATGTACCAGAGACCTAGTTAAACTCCTATTTTTCCATTACTCATGTAGCAGGTGTATTTTTACATGTTGTAGATATAATTGCAGAGTTACCTGCTGTTAGAAAATTTGCTTATATCTATTCTTATGTGCATGGCAATATAGTGATGCATTTCTCTACCTGAGTCTCAGTTACACTCCTATTTTTCCATTAATCTTATAGCTGCTTTGTACAATGTGGTGTGATGCTTAGCATGACTTAAACACGCTTAATAATGAGAAAATGACAATTACTACATTTTGCTTAAAACACCTGCATTAATTAATAGGTTGTGTAGTTTGGTGGATTGATGCAGTGTTCTGCCAGATGAAATGGTCCTGGGCCGAAAACAGGGTGAAGGTGCAATTTTTGAACGTATTACTATTTTTTTCAAATACATATATCAATATATTGCCATTTAGCATAGCTTAGCGATGATGCACTACACGCAGCACTACACATAGCATCACCCAAAAATTCTTAAAAGAAATAAAAATGGAGAGATAGGACAATGGTGAAATGGGATGCGAGCAGGGGGAAAAATAGTGAATGGCAGGAAGGGTGGAGGAAATAACCATAGCTATCCATTTTTTCCACACCAACAACTGTGCACTTTAACAGTTTTTTTAGCTGAATTTGATCTGTCACCCCCCCCCCCCAGAGAGAGGGATGACAGCAACATAAGTGCATTGTCAAGCCAATTGGATCAAATTTAAGTGCGCCTAGTGGACTCATGTGTGAAATGGAGAGCTATGTATGGGACAATATTTTTTTTTGGGACAGGTGCCCATTTTATTTTTTAAGGTGAGAGTGGAATGTTAGGGAAGGGACACAGGTATGTGTGGGAGAGGTATGCTGGGAAGGTGAGGAAGCTATTGCAGACAGATAAGATAGACAAGGCAGCAAACAGGGTTGGTGTGTGACACGAGAGGGGGGTGAACACCTTGGTTGGGGAGGGATTTGTGGAATCCCAGTGCCATGGACATCAGGCACAGTAACAGTCTGACTCAAGTCCTCACCCATGGGACTGTCAGCACTGAACCTTCAGTGCTCCTGTGGAGACAGTCGTTGATGCCGGTGCCTGGGGCCAGACTGTCTCACCAAGTGGACAGTATGCTGTCCATCCGGAGTAGGCATGAACCATCAGTTTGGCACAGCAGCCCACGCAACATGCCTGGCAGTTCATCATGGGTGACAAAATCATCTCCTCCACCTCTACTCCCAGAGGAGGGGCCACCCCCAGCCTGTGAGGTGGAGCTGCCCAATGGACCATCTAGTACAGGGGCAGCAGAGGGGGTGCTACCAGACTATGGCCCAGACATGATGGGCCCTGGTACCTTGGCTGGGGTAATCAAGGTACTTAGATCACCAGGAACTGGCCTACCTTGTTGCACTGTGGTAAATTAAATATAAATGTAAGGAAACATAAACTTAACCAAAAAAGTTAATAACATAGGCAAAAACAATAATGAGTAAGGGAAAGAAATTGAAAATAATATAATGAGGAACACAACAATAAATAATGCAAATGAAAGTTTTTTTAACAGCAAAGCAATATTAAATTATACATAAGGCCAACATAAGCGGTGATTACACATAATATGATAACATCAAATTATAATAATAAATATAGTTAAGAAATAAAAGAAGAGAAGGTGTTGAGTGAGAGAGAAGAAAAAAACATTAGTAACTTTATAGATAATATAACTACACAGACTACTACTACATACCTCTGGATATGTTAGATTTCTCTTATGAGAACACTGACTGCGTATATTGTATAGATGATGTTGCATGCACATAGTTCTCAAACTGTTAGCATGGGACATTATGGGCCAAGCCATACAAAATGATGCTACAAAGGTAGATTTACAGGGAACATTTTTACATAGTATGCTCATATATTAGTAGCAAGGTGTTCTGATAGCAGATTTGCCATTAAATCACATTCCATGTAATGTCATATATCTGCAAATCAAAGAACCAGACATATGGGGCAGTAGTCATTACATTTTACAAAAATCATGACAGTTGAGAGGTATTTTCATGTACACTAGTTACAGTAGACAGAACACCATCTCCTTTAAAACTTTTATTGATTCCTGTTGTGTCAAATCATGCATTTACACACTTGCATAGCTGTGTCTTGTGGCAAATTAGAACCCACAAGCAGTGATTACAAGAATACTGAATACTTTATTTGAAAAAAGTAATTATCAAAGCACCATTTATTTTTACACTTTATTGGTTAATGTTGCTTCATATCTGGACTCCTGCACTCCCCACTTTTGCACCCAAAAGCACACTCCCTCACCAACAGCAGCAACCTTACCCATAGTCAAGGTCAGGTTCCAGGGAATAATGTGAAATTCCCGCCTATTTAAATATTTAAATAGGCTGCATTCCTGCCATTACACATCATTCTGTAACTTTCAAAAAAGCACTGCATCGCTTAGCATTGAGCAAACTCTCATAATCCACATTTAAGTGAAGCTTAGCAATGCACAAACTGGAAAAGACTGTTGACCGTGTTTAAGCGCTGCTTCACATAATGCAGATTTTCTAACTGTTTTTTAAATGTAACAGTTATTTAATTTAAATGTCAACCAAAGTTTCAGCCACCTGATGCAGTTTCACAGCACTATATGTGCTAGGAAAATGTATAACTGCAATGCAATATGTAGACTTAGTGTACTGAAATATATAACTGCAATATGCAGGTTTAGTGCATTAAGGGTTAAAATGAGTTAATACATTTATTCTGCTTATTCTGTGTGAAAATATGTAGCTGCTAGAAGCTCTGAAAAAAGAACAATGGATGTCTGTAAATCCTCCATGGTCAGCAGAATGTGTATTGAGGCCAGGACTGTACCTTGAATGTATAGGTTCATAGGTTCATAGGTTCATACTAGGCTATCTGCCCTAGGGCATATATAAGCCTAGCCAGAGTGTGTTTGGCTTTTGCCACCCATTTTAAATTAATTTTGCTATGCCCTTTTTCGAGGTTAGTATACTGTGCCTCTGTCTAACAGTGACACAGAAGTGATACCTGGGGTAAACCTATGATCTCCCATCCACTCATCAAGATTCCTCTTGAAGAGAGTCAGTGAGGGACTCTGCCTAACCTGGACTGGGATTTTATTCCAGCATGAAGGGAGCCTCTGGGTTATGAATCTGTCCCTCCAGCATGTCCTATTTATTTCAGTGCTGAGGTTCAAGTCTCTCGAGTGCATAGCTCGATGGGATATGGATTTTCTGAGGTGCAGCATGTCCATTAATTCCGGGTTGGACATGGCTTTATACGTCAGGCACAAATCGCCTCTGAGCAGTCGGTATGCCACTGAGTAGAGCTGGAGTTTCTTTAACCGGGCAGCATATGGCATCTGTTTGAGCCCTTTGATCATCTTGGTGAGGTACTTTTATGGTGTTTGCAGGTGCTGCAGGTGTCTGGTAAGGTACATCCCAAAAGGGGCACTGTACTCAATTATTGGCCTGATGAGGGATGAGTAAAGTGGCACGATGACCTCCCCTGATCTAGATGTGAATCCCCCCATGATTAGGTGGGCTATATAAAATGTTTTTCTAACCACTTTGGCCACGTGGTTGTCAAATGAGACATTGCTATCAACTTGGGTCCCTAGGTCCCTAATTACTTCTTCTGTACTTAATGGATTACCACCTATGTGGTAATTTGTGGGCACTTTGTTTTTGCCAAAGGGGATGACTATACACTTTTTGGCGTTTAGCTTGAGGCCATGGCTCTGGCACCAGTTGTCTGTTTCTATGAGGCCCTTTTGGAGGATGCTTGAGTTGGCTGGAGAGTCGATTATGGGACCCAGTTTGCAGTCATCTGCAAATTTGGTCAGCCACAGTCCTTCCGTGTTGGCCTGTACCTCCAAGAAATATATACCGAACAAGAGAGGTCCCAGGACTGAGCCTTGTGGGACGCCACTTGTAACTGCTTTGAAGTCTGACATGGCTCCAGCAATTCTAACCATGTGGGTTCTGTCCTTGAGCCAGTTTGCAACTCATCTAGTGACATAGGGGTTTATATTTAAGCTGGTGAGCTTATCTATAATGCCCGAGTGGGGTATAGTATCGAAGGCTTTTGCGAGGTCCAGGTAGGCTGTGTGGACCACCTACCCCTCTTCAATGGCCTTGGTGACTGTTTCAAAGAAATCAACCAGGTTTAAGAGGCAGGATCTGCCCTTAAAGCTGAACTGGGTAGGATCCGTTGTCTGTAGGTCCCCAATATCTTTATTTATGAGGTCCATGATGATCCTTTCCATAGCTTTGCAGACCAAGCTAGTCAGGCTTATGGGGCAATAGTTTCCAGGATCCGTTGAGGCACCACCTTTGTGGAGAGGGACCACTGTTGCTGTACGCCACTCTTTGGGTACATATCCTGTAGTAAGGCTGAGATTGAACAGTAGTTTTATGTTTGGGTTTACCTCTTCTTGGAGTTCATGTAGGACGCAGCCCAGGACACCATCTGGTCCCATTGATGCTGTGTTTTTGCTTTGGAGAGGGTGGCTCTTACCTGAGCATCTGAGATGTCAGGGGCAGCACTCTGCTGGGATAGATATTTGCCCTTTGGTGGGGAGGGGAGAAGTTTGCACTGAAGCTGTCAGCTAGGATGTTGGCAATGCCTGTGGGTTTGGTGTATTTTTGTCATTTTGGACTAATTCTGAGCATATCTGGGAATTCCCACCCAGGTTCCTAACATAACTAAAGAAAGCCTTGTGATTATTCTTAGTGTCCTGTGCAATTTTTCTCTCGAAGCTGGCCTTAGACGATTTTATGAGTGCCCATAGTTTTTGCTAATACTGATCAGATATGCCTTCCCTTTTGGGATTTTGCTCTGTCATGTAGTAGCTTCCTCCTTCTATTGTATAGTTTGTTTATGGCTGGGGTCCACCAGACAGGACGTCTGCCTTTGGAGGATTGGGTCTTGGTTTTATTTGGGATTGCATGATCCATGCATTCCTGAAGGTGTTCATAGAATGCGTTTATAAAGGATTCTGCGGTCTGGGCCATATTTTCCACAGGCCCGGGGGCTTTAAAGGATTCCACCTCGGTTTTGAGGAGTGTGAAATTTGCTTTAGAGAAGTTTTTAACTGTGGTTTTCTGGGCAGGGGGTGGGGTCGGGATGTGAATATCCAGTGAGATTAGTTTATGGTCTGATCTTACCAGTGAAGGATACACTTCTGGTCTGGAGCATAGAGTCCCCATGTTGGTGATGATCAGGTCCAGTATGTTTTCCCCTCTTGTGGGATTGGTAACAAGTTGTTCCATAGCATTTGAGTTTATAAATTCTAGGAACCTTTGGGCAAGGGTGTTGGAGCTAGAGTAATACTCCCAGTCTATGTTTGGGTAGTTGAAGTCGCCCAATATAATGGTGTTTGGAGAGACCTTTATATTTTCCAGTGTTCTCAGGAAGGCTGAGTCGGGTTCCTGTGTTTGGGAGGGTGGTCTGTAGCAGGCTATAAACTGGAAGGCAGTTTTAGCCACTGTTATTTGCACATGGATTGTCTCTGATGCTTATCATATCAGAACTAGAGAAAGAATTGTGAGAAACTAAGGAATGCTGAAACAAGCCCAAGGCCAGGTTGTTTTTCTCAAATATGTTTTTGCAAGACAGCAATTATCTGGCCATGTCAGCAGCAAATCTAATAATAGCATCTTTCTGTGAACTTGCAGAAAACTGTATAAAAACTGTAGGCTGAGCTATGGACAATCAGACAAACCTTGTACCTACATGCTTTGTCTCCTTGCTGCAAGTAATAAAGGGTGTCTTGCTTGAACCTAACGTGCATTGATCTTTGTGTTTTCTTTTACAGATTGGTCCTTCGGACCGGAAACCCTCTCTTCACCTCGGATCAGACGGCCAGGTGGCTGAAACCATACAGGGAAGAAACCAAATTGGTTCTCCTTATATGTAGAGTCCTCCGATTGAATTGTCATCAAAAGAGGCCAGCCACTTTTTGATCTGTGACTGAAGGACGGGTTTTCCATGAATCGGTGATCAATCACATGGGCTCAGGTAAGGTGAATCTACTTTTTTTTTCTGTTTCAGGATCAGGGACAAGATGTGTATTGTTTTTTGTCAGATTGTATTTTTCTTACAGTCAGGGATAGAAAAGTTACTGTCTTGTCATAGATCAGGAAAAACAAAATAAGTAGACTTTAGGCAGTCATTCTGAAGAGACTATAACAAAATCCATGGTACACGTTAAAACTAAAGAATCAAGGTGAACTACGTAACAATCAAAGGTAAAGAAAATGGGTAATAACTGTACAAAAACACCCCGAGACCCACCGTTAACGGAAGATGCAAAATATATGCAGTCACAGCGCGCAGACGTTAGATACTTTTCAAAATGGGTTATTAATGACGAATTTGACAGAAAATTAGAAAGATCCTCATTCATCAAACTTATTAAATAACTTAAAACTGATTCTAAAGGTCAGGTAAAAAAGCAATGACAGTTAGGAATTCCCCAGGCACACAGGTGGCTGGAGGAAGTAAACCGTAGGGACCAAAAGAACAAGGATTCAAAGACAATGTTTTTAGATAGGGAGGATAACAACCTAGTAATAACATCAGCACCTCCGCCTTCCCCTCCCTTACCAGAATATGGAGCGAGTAGACAGGTTGATCCACCCCCACTATATCCTGTGTTCACTGAGGATAGGGATGCTATAAAACTGAAACTAGCTAAAATAAGGGATCCCATTGAAACTAGGTCCCGAACAAAAGCAGGTAATCGAGAGTCATGGCAGAAATCTAAAGACACACAACCTGTGGGAGAAGAAGAAGAGGAAATATGTCCACTCATAGAAGTACCAAACTCTCAGGCAGGGCAAGATAATCAGGATCCAACCATCTTAGTATATAGACCCTGGAATCCGGAAGATATCCGGAAAGCTACAGAAGGGATTCCCCATCCGAAAATTAATTTTAGAAAATTTTCAGATGATTTACAAGGAATGAGGCTACGTTATCATTTAAACGGGGAAGAAATAGAAAGGGTAGTTCGACAAATTGTAGGGCCAGATTGGTATATGATTTCTGGCAATTGGAATCCTCATGATGCTGAACAAAAACCCCTTCCTCATAGCAGTGCAGATTTAGATGCTAGAGTAAAAGGACTTACAGACCGCATCTCTGAAAAATGGAAACGTAGGGCAGATTGGACATGCATTAATCAATACATCCAACAGGAGGGTGAGACAGTTGACCGATATTTCGCTAGGCTGCTGGAATGTTTTAATGACCACTGTGGGATGCAGGCCCCGAAGATCAAAAACAAGATTCCCCATATGAACAGCAGTTGAAAAATGCATTTTTAAAAGGTAGTAGTGCACCTATAAGCAGTTTTATTACAAAACATATGGTTGATCATCGAACTAGCAGGCTACAATCACTACTCGAATATGCTAGGCATGCTGAAAGGCATTTCAATAGCAAAAAGAAAAAGAAGGTTCAAATATTTTCTGTAGAGGATGGAGCAGAAGTTTATGTATTACACCCCGGGAAGAAGGGCAGAAAAAATGCACAGGGAGGTAGGCAGTCTCATCAATGATCAGAAGACTTTGAAGGACGTAAAAAAAGGGGTGAATGTTTCAAATGTGGTAAAAAGGGACATTTGGCAAGGGATTGCAGGAAAAATAAGAAAGCAACAATGGAAGACAAGGAAGGCGAAGACTGACTATATGATAGTCAGGAATCATTAGAAGGGGCTAGTGCAGAAAAGACAAATGAGAATGTGAAAAGGGAAATAGAGGAAGTACAGGGAATTGATGATGGTGAAGTAGAAGATGAAGTACTAGACTTGCCTTTATTGAGCTTAGAGCTCTACTTAGCAGATACTAAACCAGACGTTATACTTTCAGTGGAAGGCAGGAAAGTCAAATTTTTGTGCAACTCAGGGGCATCACGCACCCTGATACACCCCTCCAAATTGCCAAAAAACTCAAAATCATCCGACTACATATTAGTCAAAGCAGCTAATGGGCAGCTATATCGGGAGCCCCTCTCCCGCAATATTACAATAACTGATCCTGTTTCGGGATTGACACAGAAAAGTAAGATTGTAGTTTCTGCAAAGTGCCCAGTGAATCTCTTGGGCAGGGATCTCATGCAGTTATTTGGCATAGCAGTAGTCCCAACCATGCAGGGAATGGAAGCACAGCGAAAAACTGACACCTTTACAGTGCAATCGGGGGGTAAAATATTTTATTGGTACAGTCAGGACTTGGTCACAACTGGTCCAGGGACTGTGACCAAGGAGCTGATGAATGTAGCCGTCAGTAAGTTTCCTTCCCTCGACATTGATAAACAACACCTGTTACATTGTACCCTATATTTTTGTAGTACACCAGGACCCGATAAGGAATATGAAGAAAGATTATTTAAGAATCATACAAATAGATTGGTACTGTGTAACCTGTACTGGGACACAGAAGGGAATAGTGTAGTCAGCTGTTCACTGCCCCAGGAATTTTTAACACTTTATAAATCTAATCGATTACCACATGTTAGTTTGACCAAAAATAAAAAGATACAGTGGGCAGACCTAGGGGAAAAAGCAACAAGATGGGAGAAACAAACAGAACTGGAACTGTCAGGACAGGAAATACAAGTACAGAAATTGAACTAGGTGACACAGACCAACCCAGCTGTGCACCTGCATTCTCTCGAAGACAGCTGATGGACGCTCCTACTGAAGGAGGAAGAAAACGCCTTGCGAGATATACCAGGGACTCTCTGGTCAACAGGAAAACCAGATGTAGGTCTTATCCGTATGGCAAGGCCAGTTAATATCACACCAAAATCAGCATTTAGGCCACAGAAAAGACAATATCCCTTAAGGAAAGATGCAGAGGCAGGGATAAAACCTATTATAGCAGCATTACTTAAGGGAGGGGTGCTAGTGGAATCTCCTGATTCTCCGTGTAATACACCTCTATTTCCAGTTAAAAAAGCCAATGGAGAATGGCGTATGGTCCAGGATTTGCAAGCTGTGAATGATGCAGTAGTACCAAGGGCACCTATAGTGCCAGATCCACACACTCTGTTAAATAACTTAAAACCTCAACAAAAATATTTTTCTGTGGTGGATATTAGTAACGCATTCATTTCAATACTGATACACCCAGATAGTCAGTATTGGTTTGCATTTATATTTCAGGGAAAAAGATACACATATACACGACTACCACAGGGATATTGTGAGAGCCCTACGATATTCTCACAAGAAATGTCAAGTAACTTGGCAAGGTTTAATCCACCAAAGTGTAGTCAGGTCTTACTTTATGTTGATGGCATTTTGTTGGCGGCCCCCACCCTGCAGGATTGTAGGGAAGATACCGTAGCACTTCTACAATTTTTAGCCGCTGAGGGACATAAAGTAAACAAAGATAAGCTGCAGCTCTGGAGAAAACAGGTTAAATTCCTAGGATATGTGATATCCAAGGAAGATAAAACTCTAGATGAAGACAAAAAAGTGGCAATCTTGCAGGCACCAAAACCCACCACCAAGAAGGAAATGATGCCCTTCTTGGGAACAACTAATTTCTGTCGAAGCTGGATTCCAAACTATGCCTTGGAAACTGCACCCCTAACTGATCTTATATATAAGAAGCCTATGGCAGCGCAGGAGTTGTTACAATGGACATCAGAGGCAGAATCTGCCTTTTGTAAACTGAAACAATTAATAGCATCCTCTCTAGTTCTGGGATTACCAAATTATCATAAACGATTTTTCCAGACTGTAGATTGCAAGCAGGGTTATATGACATCAGTACTAACACAACAACATGGGGATAAGCAACGCCCCATTGCTTACTATTCATCACAATTAGACCCAGTGGCATGGCCCTTACCCCACTGTGTGCAGGCAGTATTTGCAGCAGCAATGGCAGTGCAAGCTTCGGCCTCAGTAGTCTTGTTCCACCCCCTCACTCTGAGGGTACCCCACGCAGTCACGATTATTTTGCTACAAGAAAAGGTGGCATATCTTTCCCCTGCTAGGCATCTCTCCTGCATGACTATATCGTTGAGCCAACCTTATATGACAATTAAACGATGCATGACTTTGAACCCTTCTACTCTGCTCCCGACTCCTGCAAACGGCACACCGCATCGCTGCCTGCAGGTAATCGAGCAAAAGACATTATCTAAAAAAGATCTCACAGATGTCCCCTTGGAAGATGCCGAGGTGACATACTACATGGATGGCTCGTGCAAAAGGGGTCCTGCAAGACATAACCTAGTAGGATATGCAGTAGTCTCTGATACTGAGGTTGTAGAAGCAAAATCCTTACCACACAATTTATCTGCACAGGCAGCAGAATTGATTGCCCTGACACGGGCATGTACCTTAGCAAGGGGTAAATGTGTAAACATTTTTTACTGATAGCCAGTACGCTTTTTCCACTGTACATGTGTTTGCACAACAGTGGAAAAACCGGGGAATGATAATATCTACTGGCAAACCTATAAATCATTTGCAGTTTATTTTAAATCTTTTAGAATCTATTCAGTTACCTCAGAAGGTGGCCATTTGCAAATGTGCAGCTCACACCAAGCAACAAGATAGGATTTCAAAAGGTAATGCAAGAGCTGATACAGCTGCAAAACTAGTAGCTACAAAAGTATTTCTTTTAAATGAGGAATTGCAACCACCTGAAATTCTAAATCTGGATATGTTAAAAACAATGCAGACACTCACTACGCAAGCTGAAAAACAGCAATGGATAAAACGAGGAGCAATCCTCGAAAAGGGGTTGTACAAGGAAGGGAAACCAATACTGCCCTCTAATTTGTTCCGCTATGCAGCATTGTTGAGCCGTGGGCAGTGCCCTGTCTCAACAGGGGGGATGATACTGTTGGTAAACCAGGTGTTCACAATGTACTGATTTACAAACTGTTCCAAAAAATTTTGTTTAATGTGTCAGATTTGTAAAAACACCATGCACAGGGGGCAATAAAGCCCAAGCAAGGAAGCTTTCCCACACCACCATATCCGTTTCACACTATCTGCATGGATTTCATAGAAGTGAACAAATGTGAGAATAAGAAGTATTGCCTTGTCATTATAGATATGTTTTCCAGATGGGTGGAAGCCTTTCCAACCAAAAACCCAGATGCAGGTACAGTGGCAAAAGTACTTGTTAAGGGAATTATTCCTAGATTCGGCATTCCGGAGAGAATCTATAGTGACAATGGTATGCACTTTGTAAATCAAACCATACAACAGCTGAGTAAAATCATTGTGCATATCATCCGCAGTCTGCAGGGCTGGTTGAAAGACATAATGGTATACTGAAAAGCAAACTGAGGAAATTGATAGCTGAGACAGGGAAAACCTGGCTGTACTGTTTATCCCTGGCACTGCTGAACATGAGAACCGTCCCTACAGCAAAAGGAGTGACTCCTTTCGAGAAGCTGTATGGGAGGGCTTATTATACATCCCAGTGGAAACCTCTCATGTCATCAGACCAGGAAGCTGATTTTATGTTAACTGAATATATGAAAAAGTTGTTGAGTTCTAAACATCTGTTGCAGTTTAATTCTGTTTCAGGTCAAAAGCAAACCGAAACATCGGAAGTGGCAGTGACGCCAGGAGACTGGGTGTGGATTAAAATCGTGAAGCGAAAGAACTGGGCATCGCCAAAGTGGGAAGGTCCCTACCAGGTGCTTCTTTCAACACCTACTGCAGTCAAAATAGCAGAGTGAGCTATGTGGATACATCTGACGCATTGCAAGTTGGTGAAGAACTTTGAGCTGGATAAAGACCTTACCTCTCCATCGGGACCCTAAGCACAAAAGTCTGGCCACAAAGGGGGGTCAGATCAATAGGAACTGATCTGTCTCAAACCCAGTGAAGCAATCACTGGTGCTAAGGTCCTATAGGGCAGAGAGTAAGATCACGTGTCCTAGGCGAAGATGACGGAAGCAAGAAAGATCCAAATACATCTGTTTGGAGGAACCGGAGAAAACAAGAATGCAGAGCAATCATTCCCGCAGAAATATTGCATGACCATCCTGTTAACTGTACTGGTAGCAATAATCTTTTTATTGTGGCCATTTCTCTTCTCTGCCACACAAGTAGAACAAAGTAAATGTGCAAAGTGGCACCCAAATTTCAATACTTATCAGGCTATTAAGCACGCTTATGCAGACACCCTCAATATCTCCAATTGCTGGGTCTGTGCAGCTATTCCTACTGCACATGGAGGAATACCCTTAATACATATTCCCTTAAATATGAACCAAACCTGGCAAGCACTGCTGAAAGATGCAGTGAATGTGACATCAATTAAAAGAGTGACCCTATTCTTACCCAAAGCAAAAAGAGGAACAGTGTACTTTCAAAACTACGGAAAAATAGAGGTTGGAAATAGCACCTGTAACATGACAGTGATACATTACTGTACTGGAAATTCCTGCACCACGACAAATGAGGGCCAACAATTGCAAGTTGGCAATAGCAATGACTCCACTGAAAGAAAGAAACGGTTGATGAAAATCAAATTGTATATAGTAAAATGTTCTGGGCTATGACCCAACAAAAGCCCGGCAACTATAAATTCAGCAACATCTCAGTCGCAGTTCCTGACTGCTACTTCATGTGTGGTGATAGAGCATATAAATGGCTACCAGGCAATTGGTCTGAAAGCTGTTTTCTGGCATATCTGATTCCAGCAATACGACATGAATCGGCACTACCCCAGGGGAAAATTCAAAATGTTCGAGAAATCAAGAAACCCACTAATCCAGTGGGACAAGTTGATGCATCCTGGATATATTACCATGATTTAGCCCATGTGAATGACAAAGGATTGTCGCACATGGATATGGGTAATGACGTCATATCGTGGGCGGGCATAATACCAGCATACGGAGCAGTGAAATCGATCTGAGAGTTGAGAAAACTATCCAAACTTCTTGAAACAATGAGTAATGTGACTTTTTCCACCCTAGAATTGGTGACTGATGAACTCACAGCCATGAGGACAGTGGTGCTTCAAAATCACATGGCTCTCGACTTCACCCTAGCAGTGAAAGGAGGTTTGTGCGCTTTAATCCAGGAGGAGTGCTGTTCGTTTATTCCTGACAACAAACATGAAATAGACAGCCATTTCAAAATAATTCAGCAAGTGTCGGCTATGACCAAACCAGGACCGAATCCCTTGACAGACATTTTCCAAAAATGGTTTGGGAGTTGGGGCAGCATCTTGATGAACATTCTGATTGCCATCTGTGTAGGGGCAGCCTTACTGATGGTGTGTGGATGCTGCTGCATCCCCTGTATAAAAGGACTAGTTGAAAATTTTACAGACACTTCAATTTCAAAGACTTTATATCAGAACGATGAGTTAAAGGTACTGATCAAAATCTGAAGAAATACTTTCACAAGCTTGAAATGAATGACTCTCTAACTGCAAATCCTGAGTGGGAAATGGTTAAGGGAAGAAAAACTGTTTATGCTTGTTTTGAAAGTAGAATAAAGTATTAAAAGGGGGGAAATGTTAGGAAAATGTATAACTGCAATGCAATATGTAGACTTAGTGTATTGAAATATATAACTGCAATATGCAGGTTTAGTGCATTAAGGGTTAAAAGGAGTTAATACATTTATTCTGCTTATTCTATGTGAAAATATGCAGCTGCTAGAAGCTCTGAAAAAAGAACAATGGATGTCTGTAAATCCACCATGGTCAGCAGAATGTGTATTGAGGCCAGGACTGTACCTTGAATGTATCATATCAGAACTAGAGAAAGAATTGTGAGAAACTAAGGAAACTGAAACAAGCCCAAGGCCAGGTTGTTTTTCTCAAATATGTTTTTGCAAGACAGCAATTATATGACCATGTCAGCAGCAAATCTAATAATAGCATCTTTCTGTGAACTTGCAGAAAACTGTATAAAAACTGTAGGCTGAACTATGGAAAATCAGAAAAACCTTGTACCTACATGCTTTGTCTCCTTGCTGCAAGTAATAAAGGGTGTCTTGCTTGAACCTAACGTGCATTGATCTTTGTGTTTTCTTTACAATATGTAAAAAGCATTACTAGCCAGGACTTCATCCTGGGACCTACTACCCTATAGCTCATGACTCAACCTATCTAGCCACAGGGATGGTGAAGGGAACGCAAATATCTTCAGATATACCGGAAAGGTGCCTATAAGTGTAGCACAGATTTGCTGCAAAGGTTTGCGTGCTGCAGACCTACAACAATTGAATACATCTGGTTTCTATTTTTAGCCATCTGGAGCATGGCTGCTCCTTAAGAATGCCTAGCTAAGCAATGTGCCGCATCATGGAAACAAACACATGTAAATTAAAAACAAATAATTATAATATTGAATGCATCCAGTTTCTATTTTTAGATGTCTAGTGTATGCCTAATGCTTAAGTTCGCTATGCTACGCCTAGCTAAGCAATGTGCCACAATGCACAAAAAAGATAAAAAATAAAAAAGAAAGCTATTTATTAACATTGAATGCACCCAGTTTTTATCTTTAGATGTCTAGTGGACATCTGCTGTATGAGTGCACAAAGCTAAGCATAGCTACATAATGTGCTGCACCATGCAAACAAACACATAAATGTAAAAAAAAAAAGAAACAATTAAAATGCAATTTAATGAAGTAAAATGTCTTGTACATGTTTTGGCCAAGGTGGGTGGGCTGAAATGTGTATGGCTGTGCCGTCAGGCTTACACAGATTCAAATCCATGTTGTTGTAACCTCCCTTAGGTACGGACCATAATTAATATGTATGGCATGCTGCAGGGGGGGGGGATGTGGCCGTGTACACATATACATTCTGTGTAAGCTCTACACAGAGTCTACACAGACTTTATTGAATCCTGGGGATTTTGTTTTGGCTTTTGACAAACTTTTCTTGGCTTTATCTTTTTTGAGCATTGTTTTATTTCTTTTGTTAGCTGTGGTGCTAGGTTCTTTTTGATCCTTTTTGTTCTTACAGAAGCTAGATCATTTAGTATGTTAAGACATATTGTGCTGAATTTGGAAACCGCATCATCTAGGGGTATGTTTTTTAAAATATTCCAGTTACAATCTGCTATATTAGCAATAAAAGCAACTTTGTTAAATGTGGTTAGGTTAAACCTGGTTGTGTTGCGTAACTGCAGAAGTTGGAAGGTGGTCACTCATCATGCCAGGTAGAAATCCAGAGGAGGATATTTTGCTTGGTTTGATAGTGAATATCCAGTCTAATTTAATGTTTCTGTGGCTGCTTATGTTGACTCATGTAGGAAAAGAAATTAGTTTGATGAAATTGTATATATTTACAGACTTAGCTGATAAGTCTGAGTTAATTAGTTGACAGTCTGTGCTAAGGGTACCTAGTATGACTGATTCCTGGGGAATGTTTTGAGATACCCAGCAAAAGACCTATTCAGCTGTTGCTAAAAGATGGCATGTATAATGCTATAATGCAGCTGCTTTATGATTATTGAGTATAAGGAGTGCAATTAGATTATCTGCATTATTAAAGGAGGGAAGAAACCGGGGTTACAGTATTAACTTCTAGATTGTTTCTGTATGTGAAAAATAGGTATTATAGTAGACAGAAAATGTCTAGGAAACAAAGTTGGGTGAGATGGAGTGCTATGGCCAATCAGTGGAAGAAAACAATTAAAAACTTAATATAGCATTATCCAAAGTTGAATTTTGCACTCTAGATAAAAGTCATTAATCACTATAACCAATTCATTTAATATTGCAAATAACTCATTATACTCAAATATTGTAGCTAAACACTGGAACCACATCCCATTACCACTGAAATCCATGCAGAAAGCAAAGTAATTTAAAACACAACTTCATCTATCAGATCAATGAATATGACCCTATATATCTACAGCATAAATGCCACTGTTATCTTATGCTTAGCAACTTGCATTCAACAATACTTGACTAGTTTTACTAGCATCTCTCAGCCATATACATAGTTTTGTTACACTGCTCAGCCCCCAGCTCTATACTTCTTATATACACCTTTGTGATAACAGCATATATATGTATATACTACAATATTAACATTTTCACTGCCTAGTTCCTTCCTTACCTCCATGTTTTTGAATTCATAAACACTAATCACATGATCTATTATCTGTTTGACAAACCCACTAATATACCTCTACATGGGTCCCTATCAGTTGATCAAGTTTTCAGAAACTCGCACTCCATATGGTTGAGACCATATGATCGAGTTTTTGAAAACTCGAAGCTTTTGATTGGAGACCGTGGTACAGCGAGGATTGAGAAATTTACCCTTTTCCTCAGTGTAGTGTGATCTCAGAGTTGGTATATATAATTTGCAGGAGGTGTAGAATGGCTTGCCCCCTGTAAAAATATAAAAAGGTATATTTTTGTGTTTTTGTGTTCCTTTTTTTGATGTTTGTGTTTTCAGAAACTCGATCTTATTTCTCTTCGATATTTCTTTCGCGTTTCCGAAAGGTTGATCATCTGGCATGGACCCATCTACATTTACTCTATGTTCAACATCTTCTGATGTATAATTATATTTTATACTGTAATAATTTGCTTTTATTTCCTAAGAATGTAATCTCATTAGCAAATTAATTTGTGATTGTTAATGTATAGTACATAATGTCTAGTTGTGTATATTACTTAATGCCTGTTTAAAAATGTTTGTAATATGTTGGAGCTTTTCTCCCCAAATCTCCACTGAAAAGTGTTTTTTGACTAAACCCAGTCAAATACACCTTGTAAACAAAAACAAAATAAAGTAATTAAATAAATATGATTGTTATTCCAGCTGCATTTTTGTTTAACCAGTCTGCTCTATGGGTATTGTAACTTGGAGGTAAGATTTTGCCAGTATTTAATTCTAGCTAGTTTTCTTTTACAACAAGTAGGTCTGGTGAGTAAAGAGCTAGACACCCGTGAATAAAGAATCTTATTACAAATTCTTCTAAGATACATATTCAGTAGGAGAAGTATGGTTCCACTTTTAGAAAGAGGAGGCAGATATGAAGTAGCATGTTTTGGAGAGCTATTGATGTGATGTGTGACTGCTGTATGGGACCTGGATTTGGGGGGAATGTGTCCCCTGAGGTTGAGTTTTGCTGTGTATTGATTGTTGGAGTGCAGACATGAATATTTATTTTTTAATCTAGTTTATTTAATATGAGTTTGTGGGACAGGTATCTGAATTTAAAGATGCCTGTGCTTTTATTTAAGTGTGATTCAGATGATATATTGCTCGGGTTAGATAAGATTTTTGTTGGTTGCTAGGTTGCAAAGTACCATCATATGCTGGTAAGATTTAGTAGCAGTAGGGGTGTAAATATGTAAAGAACAGGCATAATAGGAGAGAATAAATGTCAAGGAGATTGAGTTGGTTAAGATGGAGTATTATGACAGTCTGTGGAAGAAATATTCTAGAAGGAGGAGACAGAGCCATGTGGCACTGGGTGGGCTGATGATGTGTGTTGGCATGGAGTGAGGTGGTTAAATGTGAAGTAATTTGTGGCAGAGGGAGGTGTGACATTTAAAAATATATACACAGGACGTCAAGATAAATAGTTTTGTGTAGGCTGGGGCTTATAGCAGGTGTATAAAAGTAATCAGTGTAACAAAGTAGTTACCACTATAGAGATGCTTAAGATATTGATGTTTTTGGAGAGAAATCTGTATGGTAAAGCTAAAGTTAGAGGAAGAGAGAAGATAGTAATATTTATGGAGAGGGGCTGGAGAAAGTTGGAGTTGAGTACAGTTGTATGTGACTAGGTGAGAGCTATTCAGGTTTTGATTGGATGGGTTTTGTTAAGTGGGAATA
Source organism: Protopterus annectens (assembly GCF_019279795.1). Classification (NCBI taxonomy): domain Eukaryota; kingdom Metazoa; phylum Chordata; order Ceratodontiformes; family Protopteridae; genus Protopterus; species Protopterus annectens. Next base: position 1,070,086,528 of record NC_056730.1, on the reverse strand, counting down.
TGTTACCTCTGGTTGTATTGATTGCATGGAAGGAAAACTATGTTTTAAGTACAGGGGAAATGGGGGTGGGAATTACCCAACTGTAGTCATTTGACAAAGGAAAGTATGCCCAGTGCAGCTCAGTAAGTCATTTATATTTTTTCACCATAACATTGCCTAAGATTTGCAACATAAGAAGCATGTAAAGAAAGGCCCTGGGTAATGAGAGTGAATTAATGAGAGTAGATGGGTGAAGTCAGGAACAGTGTATGGCACCAAAGAGCAGGTCATGGCTGCCTTACAAGGAAGTCTAGCAATGTTACACTCAAAGCTGGTACTGATAATACATATGGTTTAAAAGTCTTGCAAGTAATTGTAGGTTTAGAGTAGGAGAAGAGTTCTTTCATTTTCTTTGCTTGGGTGGATTTTTTCCTTTTAAATAATACTTCTTGAGTGTCAGCACTTGTTATTCCTTCATCTGGGACACAAGCAGATATTTTCTCTGCTCTGTAAGCCTTTGCTATTTGTGCAAATTACTACTGGAAATGACCTAGCCTTTGTGTAGCTGTATTCTTCCCATTTGCTATCCTAACTAGAAAATGGCCCAGATAGGCTGAGATATTTTTGGGATGAATCTAATTCTTTTAAACTATGATTAAGCTGCATCATGATGAGGTACTTAACATAAAAAAGGAATATATCAATAGGTGAAAACTCTTGAATCTGCCTGTTGAATAAATACTCCTAAGGATATGAATAGCCTTATTACCCAAAGTTTTATTACCAGAAAAGACTGAATGTTCATTTGATTGAGCTTTTGCCATGTATACCCATAAGGCCACATGTGCATTTCATCAAATGCATGGAAATGTGAAGGGAGGCATGCATTTGTTGAACTTGAGGAGTAGTACTGTGTGTGTGTGTGTGTGTGTGTGCGTGTGTGTGTGTGTGTGTGTGTGTGTGTGTGTGTGTGTGTGAGAGAGAGAGAGAGAGAGAGTTAGGATTAAGGGAAGAGAAAGAAAGGGGATGGAGTGCTGGAATTTCTGTGGAAAAGTGTAAGTGCTGTGATTATAGTTGGGATTAATGTAGGTAATGGATGTGTTGTGTGTGTTTGTGTGCATATGTTAATGAATGTAATTTATGTCTGAGATGTTATATGCACTGTTAGCATTAGAAAAGGGTTTTCCTAAGGTCAAGTATAAGATTAGGGTTAGCCCCTTACTGCAATAAACTTGATAACAGGAGTTTAACATGCGACAATTATTTAATTAAATATTTATCACTTCATTTATTTAAACATGTTGTTACGGCTTTTAATACATTAGACTGCATATTGTGATGTGTTCACTTTAGGAGTTGCATTTGTTTGTTGCTTAATTGTGAGAGTGCATGACAGCTTTAATCTTTCAATGTCTGTGATTTATTTTGCAATTCTGTCTAATGAAGTCCTGTGTAAAGTTGCTGGTTAAAGGCTGTGTTTTTTTAAATAAGTGCTGGTCTTGGCACTACGCGTATATGCATATAACTGTGGCCTAGCTTCATTTGGTAGGCTTTGCATGTATGTCTATAATTGTTTATGACCCTTCTACTGTGCTCATTTGCCTACATACTGCACATGAAATTAATTTGTGTTGGGCAGTCGCATACTGTGCATAGGGAATTTGGTAAGAGACTACTTTACCCTGACCTCTCCTTTCCCCATAGCCTGCATTTAAGCAGCCAGGCATCTCAGGGGTGTTGTGGGAGATGAAGCTAGGAGAGTTACATGTATATCAATAAAATGGGTAGGCAGAGTTAGGATCAAGGAACAGGAAATGGTAAGCATGTAATACATGTTTTATAGAGAGACTAAACCACTGCCTGATATTATAAAGCTGTGGACTTTCCTAAATTGCTATTCAGCCTGTACTACTAAATTTGTTACAAGTACTTTTATTCCCTATTGACTTATTTTATAGATTGAATTAAAAAAAAACTACAGAGCTGAGCTACATAGTCAGAGCAAATGACTCATTGTGGTAGTGTGACATGAATGCAATCAGTAGCGGAAGGAGATGTCAAAGGCTAGAATGCTTCTCTTGTTAAAATTCAGTTCTGCAATTCTAACAGCTCTGAGCAAAAAAGCATAAGGTGCACTCCCAGTGAAGGATCATATTACATCCAGAGCTGGGAAGAATCTAGCAGGTCACGGTAACGGAGATTAGAAAATGTCTTATGAATACCATTCATTGCACATACTGATGAAGTACTGTGATAAACATATTAACAGATATAATCGTTTCAGCCTGTAGCAAACAGCAAAAGATGTGTACAAGCAATATGACAAAAACATATTACTTAAACAGTGAATTGCCCTTGTACTCAGAGAACATTTAACAAGCAGGGAAAAGATGAAACATAAAAATGTGCAGGGAGGATGTACGTTTACTATGACAGTCCATTAATTTATTTCCACTTTCATTTGGAAGCACATAGAGAAAGATTTTACAAGCAAAACAAAAGAACAAATAAGGAAAAAAGAAACTTTGAGGACTATAACCTTGGCTAAATTAAAATAGTAGTTAAGAATCATGGACAAGATATCACACTTTCATGCAGCCAACACATCATTTGCATACAGCAATATATATATGAGAAAACATTTAAGGCAGTACACGTTTAGTTAGCAAACAGGCCTAGAGTGACACTTGTATGGCATGGGGATTCCTGTGCGAGGGATACAAGTTGCCAAGGTGTTAGACACAGTGTTTACAAATGAGAATGGTAACCAGTTGTTCTGGGTAAGCATTTTTCACGGGGATATATTCGTAACATAAGCAAAATGTATCAAATACATGGGAATATCAAAAATAAAAATGGGAGGGGGAAATAAGGTAACATTGCATCACTTATCTCCCCTTCCTTCTTTTTCAACCACTGCACCTTGCTCCATTCTCCCACTGTCTTTTGGGAACATTAGATTTGTATTACATCAGAGGGTCAAACAGGCTTTCAAGCAGGTTACATTTATTTATTTTTATTTATTTATTTAATATTTCTTTACTGGCATAGTCCGACTGGGTGAAAAGCCTATTTTCAGCAGAGTCCCAGAGAGAAAAGCTCCACAGAAAAAAACATTTACAACATTTAGAGAAGGACAAAACAGAAATTATGAACATCCTAAGAACTCTTACATCATAGGGAAACGTATTATAGACATCATGAGAATAATAACATCACAGGTGCCTTGCTAAAGACAGTAAAGACTTAGATAGATATATTTAAAGAAATATAATATGGTAAGAGAAAGTAGAGAGAAGAGGAAAAAAACATTACCAAAAAAAAATCAAGAAAGGAGGGTGGTAATGGTTAGAAGAGGAAGAAGTGAATGGACAGGAAAAGTGGAAAAAGAAGGATGAAGAAAGGTGGAGAGATTAGGTAAGGGAAAATGTTAGGTAGAGAGAAGGGAAGGAAAGAAATGGGACATATATAAAGTAAATTATAAGTGATTGAGAATAGGGAAACACCTGGATGGAGAGGAGGAGAAGAGGAAGTGAGTAAGAAAGTGGTTAGATTATAGTAGAAGTAAAGTGCTAAATAGAGGATTGAATAGATTAGCCAGGTCTTGTACAAGGGCAGAGCCAATTGGTCATTAGGAACACTCTTAGTTGGGTTTTGAAGTGTTTTGGGTCAGTAATAGTTAATATGTTCTGGGGAATAGAATTCCATAATTTGGAGATGTAGTTAGAGAGAAGAGATTCCCCTGCTTTGTTATTGGATTTGGAGACTTGTTGTAAAGATCTGTTAGAGGACCGAAGATTATGGGTGTTAGTATAAGGTAAAAACATATTACGAAGGACATTTTTTTTTCAGGGTGATGAACAAGTCTGTGTGCAAGAGACAGCTGAGTGTAAGTTAAATAGTGTGGTAGTTCTAGTCACTTTAGTTGATGTAAAGATGAGCAGTGGTGAGATCTGTAAAAGGAGTTAGTGGCATATTTGGCTATTTTATTATAGCAGGTTGCACCCTTAGCCAGGGTAGATTTACTAATGTTAGTGAAGATAGGGGAGGCATATAGTAAGGTGGGGAGAAGATGAGTTCTAGCTATAGCTTGTCTTGAGTTGTTAGTCAGGAAATGTTTGATTCTATATAATGATCCAAGTTTAATGTGAGTCCTCTTGATGGACTGAGAGAGATGAATGTCAAAAGACAAGTTATTATATATTAGAATGTCTAGCAATTTAGTTTGAGTTATAGCTGTTATTATGGTGTCATTAGAGGAACAGATTTGGAAAGGTGTAGGGAGGTGTAGAGAGGTTAGGTAAGGTGTACATGCTAGTTTAACCTCATATAATCATGTAAGGAAAGTGTAGCTGAGCTATATATGACTGATCTGGATATGCTTGTTCTATAACAGCAGCAGACAGTAGTCGTCAAGAATATCTGGAAACTGTAGCATCACAGCCAGTGGCTTTCTTGGAGGAGATACACTAAGTCATAACTGAGTCCAGTAGCATCTGGCCTCGGACAATCTTTTGTACTAAAACCAGCCAGGCCCTGCTTTGGCTAAAAGAGTCAAAAACTGATCCAGGGTATAAGGGCAGCAAGTACTCCTGGGAGCAAATCCAGACCCCCTTGATATGTTAATTCATATGGGTTGCTACACAGTAGTACCTATTGACTGTGGTTTGCCAGAACAGTGCTCTGTTAAGCACCCATAAGGTTAGTCTGTGCATGCACAGCATGTTGCTATGTTGTTGAAGAAAGCATCGGTATTCCAGGGCCTTGTCCTCACTCAATATGTCACCCATTTTTTCTACTGCAGGTTCTTTAGCTCAAGGCCGTCCATCCACAAATCTGATTAAGAAGGCAGAGATGCGGCCTTGTAAGACTTCTTTGGGGTATATGTCTTTTGGCTTTTCCCGGTTAGGGGTCGCCACAGTGGAACTCTGGTCCACTAATGATTGGCAGTAGATTTTTACGTGCCGAGTTGCCAGCCCTGATGCACAACCTTCAACGAAGGTACGCCCATTCAAGCATGTCTCCACACAGATGACGCTCTAACTGAGAATCAAACAGGACAACGTCTTACTGTGACGCAACAACGCTACCGCAGCACCACCACCACAGTGGGGTATGTACAATAAAAAATAAAGAAAGAAAGAGATAGGGGAGAGTGGGAGGAAGATATTTCATAAGGATGGGCAACTAGTTAGAGGGTACATTGTGCAGTAATGTGAGTATGTCAACTAATCTGACTAATTTTTTTTTTAGAATAGGTTTTATCATGGTGTTCTCCCTAACACATTCTTTCTTGTTTTTGACTGACAGGAGAATGGCAGTGCATACTATGGGCAGACAGTTCTAATCTGATTTTTTAAAGTGGAAACTCGACTGGAAGTAATGGAAAGGGTGATGTTGCTTCAATTTCATCCCATCTTCAACAAGAAGAAAATGGTCAACTTCTGTTTGCATTATTTCACTTAGATGGTAATGATTTTTGCTGTGTATACAACAGAGAGTTACTATCACTAATGACAAAAGATCTGAAGTCATTACATCTAAGCTTTCTCAAGCCACAGTGATACTGTTAGCAATCAATGACAGGCTGGTGTGGAGGCAAGCTCTTAATCAAAATGGCAATAGAGAGATCTAGAAGATTATCAATCACAGTATGGCAAAAATGAAAGACAATTTAAGCTTTGTAGTCTAAGACTGTAGGAAATTTGATGACAGGGATTGTGTGTGTCACAGGGAAGATTGGTTAATTTAAATGATCTTGGTCTTGACTTCTTAAATGTGCATCTTTGGATGTATTGCAGGAGTTAATACACAATTGTCATGGTAAATATAATGGAGTCCATAACTGGTGCTAGGGGATGAAGAAGCAAGGAAGTAGATGAATTGGGGCGCAGTGCAAAGGATGACCATGGGGCAACAAGTTTCAGTTCAAGGAATGCAGCTTGGTAGGCAAAAAGGAGATCCGCCTACACTGGGTATTGTGCTGGGTGTTTTGACAAAGGAAAGGGAAGATGATGCCAAACTGGGGAGGAAGGTGGGTATTACAGCCTTCCCTGGAACAAGGAATGAAGTTGTTAGGTAAATTGGGGAAACAGAGAGCATGATCTTCTCTGGGAGTAATGAGTAAATGGGGGAGCAGAAGAATGCTACACTCCAAGAAGAGGCAGTCACGGCTGATTGGCAGGTTACTTAATAGGTAAGGCAAGGAGAATTGGAAGCCATGTAAAATCAGATAAGACTGAGGGACTGCCATAATATGATAGGTACTTCAGGTCTGTGGGACTGGGGAAGATAGTGAACTGCATGCATATGGATTTGACTGCCCTATGGTGTGGAAACTTGCAAATGAAGACTGGAAGCAGTGATAAAGACATGAAGAAAAATGAGATGCAGAAATGAGAATTTATTAAACCACAGAATCAAGAGGAAAAAACACAGTGTAAATGTGAACTCGTGTCAGGAAAATAATATTGCATATACATATATATATATATATATATATATATATATATATATATATATATACATATATACACATATATATATATATATATATATATATATATATATATATATCATTAAAGTCTAGTAGAAAATAGAGAGGTGCATTTGTCTTTACTGGAGACAGGGCATATGCTACATCTTTGCCATGCATTTCACTCTGGACTGACAAATTCCAGCTTATGACCTGTTGTCATCTTCTATTTCCACCCAAAATGTATTTGTAAAAAAAAAAAACATTAAAAAAGATTAATTGTGCTTTCTACATTTACTCATTTAAGTCTACTTCAAACCAATTATATCAGCCAAAGATTATGTAAGAGCTATTAAAATGACCTTTCTTTCTTAGGTAGTTCCTATGATAGCTTATGCATTTATTCAGATTTAAGTGCCAGGAGATTATTGCTGAGCTGTTTGGTAAGCATTCTGAATATTATTCCATCATCCATTTTACTCCCTGCATTCATAAGTGCACAGTAAACTTGGCGAAGTAAAGATACAATTAATTTTAATTGCATTCCAAAAAAAGGCAAGCAAATTGAAGTGCATAGTGGACTGTATGCATGGAGGAGGTGTGGATGCAAAGCAAAGTTGATATGAATTATCACATTGAGTGGTCTGATAAAATCAAATTAAATAAGTCTGTTTTAAAATGTAAGGCGTAAGAGTGGGCTAAAACCAAGTCTGCCTGAAATTAACTTAAATGATGTGACAGTGTTTCTATAGTAACATATATATTCAGAGTAATGTAACAAAATTGGTACTCTGTTTAGTACTTGTCTTTTTTCATTATTATAGGCCACAGAAAATGCACAGATGAAAGAAATAAATTATTTTTTAAGCAATGGAAAAGAAACTCAGCATGGCTTATGATAAACATAACAGAGTTGATTACTGACTCATCACATTAAGATAAAAGCAACTTAAAGTGTTTTTTGAGCACTTTTTGCCTCCTGTGCTTCATAGTACAATGTACGTAAGAGCCCCTGTTCATTGCCAAGAGTACCACCCTCTCACTTCATCCAGGACAATCTCCAATCTGGGCTGGGGCTTGCACACAACCTTATGGCATCCCTGGGGGTCATGCTATCAACTTCAGCCATTTTTTTTCACTTTTTGGCCTAACTCATTTCCCCTCCCATCTCTTCCATGTAGCATTAAAAGTACTTAACCTGTGTCTACTACCCAACAGCCTCTTTGGACAATGCCCATTTCTGAGTACCCAGCCTCCTCTGGAGATCAAAGGGAAAAATACCCAGGCAAGCACTATCCCCCAAGGATGAGAACTCGCATCGCTTCACTGCCATGTTCTCAGATGCCACTAGTCAAACCTGGTCATCTAGGTCATAGTCAGGGCTTTATCGCTCTACACCACAGAATTGTCTCTATAGAGCAGCACTAATAGTTAAGGCTTTCTTAGTGAATTGGCTAGTACTGTATTACCTGAAGCATACACTCCTGTCTCTGAAATTATACCAAATCTATATGCGTCCTTTAAAGCACATTGTTAAATTTCAAATGCATTTGGGATTTAGAATTAATTTTATTTCTGGATATAATCCTGATGTTTAAGGTGCAAGTGCTTTGAAGACAATACAAATATTATGACATAATTTTTGGTAATTGGTTTCACTGACATCTCAGTTTTTCCTAGTGATAACACCCTTGTAATAACATGTGTTGGCAATGATTTACATATACCAAAAACACATTTTGGGTAATCGAGAAACAGCATACTTTTTTTAGAGAAACATACTGCTACCTACATTACATATATTGATTTCAATGTAGGATGCTCCACCTGTAAAACATAGCTGACAATTTGTCTTGCTAGACTATCACTGCCCTGTTGCTGCACTTATCATCAAAAATATTAGCCTATACATCAATGTAAGTAGATAGGCATTGTGGATTTAATCTTTCATGATGTCATGTCAGGAGAATTTTCAGCTTCAAGAAACCTTTAAGAGAAAATCTTTATCTACAGAGTTTATTACAAAAGTAACCCACTTCTTAAAACATACCATACAAGTTGATATTGTACACGTAATAAGATTATTCTCATTGCTAAGGTTTTGTTATTCAATTTACTATGGAAATTGTGACAATACACTTTAAAATAATCCTGTTGGCATTGTTAGCATGCATACATGTAAAAAGATCTATGCACATTACATGCTAGTTTCAGTACTAAGTTATCTATTCAGCTTAATTATCAAACTGTCTAAAATAAGATACTTCATGGCTGTCACAAATGCAGCTTTTGTATTTTTTTCTGTAGACTTAAAAAAGGCCTTCAAAATATTACAGAGATATAAAACAAAATTAAACAAAATAAACTACTATGTGTAAAGTAAAACTATTATGTTATTAATATGGTATCATAGTACACAGATGACAACATGTGACTATTTCTTATGGGTAACATACAGAGCTGATTTCATGAACAGCTACACTAAGAGCAGCTACTGTGTACATTTTGTGCCACGCACACAATAGCATGCTATCTGGTATTCATTAAATGGCTCTGTAGAGCTTCAAAACAAGGTTAAACAGCAGAATATGCTAACAAGAGCATAAGTAGGAGAATTACATGCTTATTAGCCAATCCAGCAGGGTGGAGCTATTCAGTAACATATAAGGCAATCATGTACACTTAGTGAAGCCATTTTCTCTGAAATCCAAAACTCTTTGGATTACAACCATGATTACACTTAGAAAAAAATGTTATGTATCGTTCGTTGCCATCATTACATTTATATCTAACAGGCTTTAACAAGGTCAATACCGAGTAGAGTGGGAAACAGTAGAAAACATATACAATCTCTTCCACCATCATCTGAGGCCCAAGATCAGAGTGGAACGTGTTTGGAAAAAAAGGGTTAGATAATTGCTTAACCTTATATGCAAGTAGTTATATCTCTCTCTCATATGTACAGTAATGTCTGTAATAGTATATGACTGAAGTCTGCGATATTCAGCTATGGACTTTGCTCAATAGTGGGCATCAAGCACTTCACTTTCACACACGTATATGCAACCGTAAGTAAATGAAAAATGTGCAAAGGACAGGGCACATTCATCATCAGTGGAATTGTGTAGTGGTGGAGTGCATGAAGGCAAGCCTAAAACCAAAGAAGTGAGTGTGAATAATTCAGTTATATCCATACTTGGAAGTTCTGCAGTATACACATTTGTGTCGTTCTCTGTGTCAGAACCAGCATCAAGGATTCTGTGTGAACTCTTTACTGAGGTGTCAGTGATTTCTGGGAGTGGACAGAAACTCCTCATTTTCAGTCACTGTTAGTTTGTTAGCAGGATACCCCCACCCCAGGGCCATATGTTCCAAGCCAATTTCACATGCCCTACATATCATGTACTGCACCATTTACATAGTTAACCATCTGCCCCCAGATACTGTTATGGGGGTACTTGTCACCTCTGCCCCTTTTTAAGAGGAAGGAGCCATGCTGACGTGGTGTCTGGATGATAAATTCATTCTCCGAGTCACTGTATGCAGATGTCTTGGATGCCATAGCACTGTATGAGTTGAAACATAGAAGAAACATAAAATACACAAATAAGATATAAATGACTGTTAACAAAACAAATATGTATGTATGAATATATGAATCCATCATATACATAATAATTTAAAACTTAAAGTTCCTTATTAAAACATACATTTAAATACAGTCCCCCCCTAGAAACAAATATAGCATTTAGTAAATAACAGCAACATATCTTTGCATCAAGCCAGTTGTAAAGCTAGAAACAAGTTTTTCAAGCAAATAGGAGCATGGAGCTGTAATGATCCAGTTTCCCCTATCATGATACAATGATGAAATGCAGATTCAACTCTCTGAGCATGGTGGATATGCAAATGAGATATGGTTTCATTAACATTCGTGAATTAGGAAATCTGCAGTAAGTGCAAGGAATGTTAATATAGTGTAAGGACCTATTCAACTGCATGCTCATGCCCGAGTACTGAGAAATGTTACTTGCTAAGGGCTTGCAAGTGTGAATGATTCCTCTGACTACAGGAATTATCAGTATTTCAAGTCTGTTCACTTTGATGTACACTTATCCAGGATGTGTCAGGGAGAAGTGACAACACTAAATTTGAGGATTACATTGACTGAGTTAAGAGAGTAATATTCCTAATACTTTTTATGAATTGTTTATGACCACAGTTTGTGCCACTTGGTAACAATTCTTTCTAAGAATGTGCATTACTCAATAAGTAATAAACTCTTAACAGTCAGTGTTCCCTAGCAGCAAGCAACAGTTGAGTGCCCAAGGTAAAAACTAAAAATGTAATTTGGAATGCCATCAGCAACACAACTGAGACTAGCAACAGTGTGCTTTCATTGGCACTCTTCGCAGTACCGAGTGAAGAAATTCTACCTGCCAGCTAACTATGTCTGTGGCACAAGATGCAAGTGAAGTGATCTTGTAGAAAGAGGCCACATAATGCAAGGTTCAAATCAAGTTTACAGATATCTTTATGACGGGAGTCAGAATAAATATTGACACCTGATGCTGTATATGAAATGAACAAGCTAAAGACTGATAAATTATAAAAGTCCTGCCTGTAGTGTCTATAAATTGATATTACAAATGTGTTGTTGTAAACACACCTTTTCTCATTATTAATAACAGTATATATATATATATATATATATATATATATATATATATATATATATATATATATATATATATATATATATGTATATATATATATATATATATATATATATATATATATATATATATATATATATATATGCATGCTATGGACAATGTAACATATGACTTTTTGTAGAGTGTCATCATCATCTTCTTTCGGCTGCTCCCATTAGGGGTCGCCACAGTGGATCATCTGTTTCCATTTCTTCCTGTCCTCTGCATCATGCTCTTTCACACCAACCGCCTGCATGTCCTCTCTCACCACATCCATAAACCTCATCTTAGGCCTTCCTCTTTTCCTCTTACCTGGCAGATCCATCCTTAGCATCCTTTTCCCAATATACCCAGCATCCTTCCTCAGCACATGTCCAGACCAACGCAATCTCGCCTCTCTTGCTTTGTCTCCAAACTGTCCAACCTGAGCTGACCCTCTAATATACTGATTCCTAATCCTGTCCATCCTAGTCACACCCAGTGCAAATCTTAGCATCTTTAACTCTGCCACATCCAGCTCTGACTCCTGCCTTTTCGACAACGCTACCGTCTCCAACCCATATAACATAGCTGGTCTCGCTATCCTCTTGTAGACCTTCCCTTTCACTCTTATTGGTACCCGTCTGTCACAAATCACTCCTGACACTCTTCTCCACCTATTCCACCTTGCCTGTACTCTCTTCTTCACCTCTCTTCCACACTCACCATTACTCTGAACTGTTGATCCCAAGTACTTTAACTCATCCATCTTTACCAACTCTACTCCCTGCATCCTCACCATTCCCCTAACCTCATTCTCATTTACACAGATATATTCTGTTTTAGCCCTGCTGACCTTCATCCCTCTCCTCTCTAAAGCATATCTTCACCTCTCCAGGGTCTCCTCAACCTGGTCCCTACTCTCACTACATATCACAATGTCATCTGCAAACATCATAGTCCACAGGGCCTCCTGTCTAATCTCATCTGTCAACCTGTCCATCACCACTGCAAATAAGAAAGGGCTCAGAGCTGATCCTTGATGTAATCCCACCTCCACCTTAAACGTAGCTGTCACTCCCACTGCAGTCCTCACCAATGTCACACTACCCTTGTACATATCCTGTACCACTCTTACATACTTCTCTGCCACTCCCGACTTCCTCATACAATACCACAACTCCTCTCTAGGCACCCTGTCATATGCTTTCTCTAAGTCCACAAAGACACAATGCAACTCCTTCTGACCTTCTCTGTATTTCTCCAACAACACTCTCAGAGCAAATATTTCATCTGTAGTGCTCTTTCCTGGCATGAAACCATACTGCTGATCACTAATCATCACCTGACTTTTTGTAGAGTGTGTTAACACAAAAGCAGTAACATAACTTATGTGGACGGATCCCCTACACTACACTGACACACCACAAAGCCGACATCTAAAACACCGACACCAAAAGACCAACAACACACAATACCGACAACTCACAAAACCGACAACTCACAAAACTGAACACCATAACACCGATACACAAAATGTAAACTACACATTACACACAACTGTATATGCACTAACCTTAACCCAAACCCTAACCCTAAGGTCCGACACTACTGCACACTTACCCTACCTGCACCCTAACCCTAACTCACTTAACCCGCCCCTAAACCTAAAGTCCATCACTATCGCACACTTACCCTACCTGCACCCTAACCCTAACTCACTTAACCCGCCCCTAAACCTAAAGTCCGTCACTATCGTACACTTACCCTACCCGCACCTTAACCCTAACTCACTTAACCCGCCCCTAAACATAAAGTCCGACACTACTGCACACTCACCTTTCCCGCACCCTAACCCTAAATCCCTCACTATCGTACACTTACCTGTCTACACCCTAACCCTAAATCCCTCACTATCTCACACTTACCGAGTCGCGCTCACACGTTGCCCATGTTGGTGTTTCGGCTGTCGAGATTTCACTTTGTCAATTATCTGCGTCATCAGTCTTCTGGTGTCGGTCTTTTGGGCGTTGGCTTTATGGAGTGTCGGTCTAGTGTAGGGGACCCATGTGGACATAGGTCTCATATTTGCTGTAGAACTTTCTCTATACCTCACAAGTACTCATTATGACAGTAACCGTTAATGCCTACTGTGGCAAGAATGACCGCCTGTCATTCTCTATGTATCCCCTTTCAGAAAGATTGTAATTTCAAGATATCCTGATGATATGTAACCTAAATGCTGCTTTTGATGTCCCAGGTAGATTAAAAAAGGATGTATTTGTTCTTTGCAATATATATCCATTAAGTGTTACTTTGTAATACAAAGTTTTTTTTTTTTTTTCCTTTATAATACCTATTGCATTTGTTCTCTGCTTGGCATTGCACAAACAATTCTCTTCCTAAGGAAAAAAGTGAAAATTTTAATTTGGGTTGCCTTCTGTAGTGCAGAAAAGCCTGACACCATGGCACAGCCATCAGCACTCTGGTCGGTACTCACTGAAGAAAATGCACCAGTCAGGTAGTTTTCTTTATGGCACAAGCTGAGAGTGAAGTGAGTTTACAGAAATAAGAGAGGCAATGCAGGGTTCAAATCCAGTTAACCGATAATTTTACAGACAGGATTTGCATATACATATATATCTATATATCTATATATCTATATATCTATATATCTATATATATATATATATATATATATATATATATATATATATAGTTTTTTTTACAGGATTGCAAAGATATTAACTGTAATACTGCATGACATTAACAATTCAGTATTTGGGGTGGCTGCAGTGGTGCAGCAGTTAGCGCTGCCACTTCACAGCAAGAAACAGACCAGTTCGATCTTTGGCTGGGGGTGCCTTCTGTGCAGAGTCTGCATGTCCTCCCTGTGGTCATGTGGGTTTCCTCCAGGTGCTCCAGTTTACTCCCATATTCCAAAGACATGCTGTAGGTGGATTGGATACTCTAAATTGGCCCTAGGTGTGAGTGAGTGCGTGTGTGTGCCTTTTGTGGAAGGTTGGGCACTGGACTGGAAACTCAATACTGTAAAACTCCACTGCCAATCATGAGCAGATAGGTGTTCCACTGTGGCGACCCCCTAACCAGGAAAAGCTGAAAGAAGAAGAATTAACAATTCAGTATTTGCAAATGCAGTTGTTAGCTCTGAAAACATATATCTGATATGGCATAGTCAAATATATGATTCTATTTGTCATTTCGTACCATTGTTATCGATTGATTTTATGCCTTCCCATCATATCTGGATGTGACGAAGGTGTACATATTTATTTTACATATCGGTTTAAGTGTAGAAATAAAAAAGAGTAATGTGACATGCCATTGATCTAATTCTCTCTTTTTTGTCTCCCCCACTCCTCCCTCTCTGTCTTTTTTTCATTTATATTTCTTTTGTTTTGTTTAATACATTGCTGCTGAAACCAAAATGACCATGGGCATAGCAAGCTAGCCAGACCTCTCCACATCTCCACAGGTGGGTGAGGCAACACCACCACAGGCAGCACAGACACACAGCACATCTGGGTCACAACCTGTCTGTGTTGCCTCCACAACTCCTGCCCTACCTGCTACACCTGCATCAGGTTGGTCTGCCTTGTTTGATGGTTCAGTGATACTCTCCAGGAGCAGTAGTAGTGGAAGTGGTGATTTTGTCAGCTATCATGAGCTGACAGAGCTGATGAAGGGCATAATGGCGAGGGACTTCTGTGCCCCAATCATTATTATTGTCATCATCATCATCATCATCATATATTAACCCTCCTTTTCCCATTTTCTATATGGGATCAGAGTGTTGTGTCAAGCGTCACCATCTGTCTCTAATCAATTACACTCTTTTACCTTCTTCAACACTCTGACTGTTATGGGTCTGCTGTCACACAATCCATTCACCTTTTTGCTGGACTCCCTCATTTCCTCTTGCCTTCTTCCTGTCTGTCCCTAATCATCTTCATCAGATTGTCTTCTGCTTTTCTGCATGTATCTGAACCACTGTAATCTGTTTTCTTTGACCTTTTCTAGAAGTGGAACTACTTTGGATTCTGCTTTTATGTCCTCATTTCTTCTTCTTCTTCTTCTTCTGTCTCATAGTGTGCATCCTACCACCCATCTCAGGTACTTCATCTCCAATATCTTTAGCTTCCTCAACTGCTCTGTCTTTACTGCACCATTTTCTGTACCCATACCTATCAAATGTCCAAATTTTCACAGAATGTCCATATTGTTTGCCTCATATTTTTGGTCTATTCCTCTAAAAATTGTATTTTTCTGGCAAATCATTGAGGACTGAAGTAAAAAATAATGACAGAAATTTGAGTTTTAGACATCATATCCTTTATAAAAAATATGCTAATGCCAAGCATGTTATTCTATCAACTTTCTTTTTTTTTCAATAATAAATCTTTATTATTTTTCACTTCTTCATACAAACTCTTAACAGGGAAAATACAGAGATAATTTCCAAACAACTTCTATCAACATTAACACAAAATATATACATTATTTACATGAATGCTTTCACCATTTGAATAACATATCTATAAAAATTCTTCTGTGCAAAGATAATCTCTTGAAATAGTAAGGTTCTTACAAAGGTTATACTTTATAGTATAAAATAAAATAATAATGGGTTTTCCTGATTTCAGTGGATTAAGCTAATATAATGTTGAAAATTTGTTCCCAAATCTTTAGATTATTTGGATGTTTACTTTGGCTATTGATAACATATTTGTGGGCTAATATGTGTTTTATCGCTAAGATCTTAAAATTTTCCCAAGATGTTTGAGTTGAGTTCAGCCAATTTGTAGCTATATAGAGCTTCATTAATAGGAAAATATTCATAAGTACAATCACCTGGGATCTAGGTGTATTATTTGGAGGAATATGTAATATCATAAATTCCCAAGATAGCGCTGAATTTTGATACCCCATCTTTTGTAGTTGTAACCTTAGGGAATTCCAAAGTTTATATATACATTTGCAGCTCCAAAACATATGAAGGAGGTCTGCAGTTTTGTCTTTACAATATGGGCATTTTGGAGAATTCTTGGAGTTAAATTTATGCAAGCTAAGGCGTGTGTAGTATGTATTATTGAATATCATGAGATGGGTGAAAGTTAGCTTTTGGAGGGAGATTGATTTTGCTGTTAATTTAATTGCATTTATGAATTTACTTTCTTCAACCAAAGGTAATTTTTCTTTCCAATAGTTTGATACAAGAAGGTGATCATATTTGATGTCTTTTATCAGTTTATAGGTGGACGTTATATATTTGGTCATTTGTAATAGAGCTTGCCATATTGAGGTACATTTCGTTAAATTCTCTTTATTAACAGCTAAGCCTTTAAAGTAACCAATAGATAATTATTTAATCTGCCTCAATATGACTAAGTATGATTTGGGGAAATTCATTTCTTGTCTTAGATCATGGGCAGAATAATTCAGATATGGGTATATATCTTATAGACTTAAGTTTATTATTAGTGGGAAGTTTTTTAAGTCTATAAGTTGATTATTGATTCTTAGGTTACAGTTTTTATGAAAGGGTTGTAAGAACATCATATATTGAATAGATTTAATGATCTAAAGAGATTTTGTAATGATGATGATATATACATTTTTATATAATCCATTAGAGCATATGTTTTAAAGATATCTCTGTTTAGAAAGGGTAAAGCTTTGGGATTCATGTTCAAATGTTTAACATGTTTGTAACCCAATCTTATCCAGTTAGGGGACCAGTTACTATTATGTATGTCATAGTTAGCTATTCTTAGAATTCTATTAGCATTTATAATTAAATAATAACTTCCAAAGTCGGGTAAATCTAACCCACCTTTATTTTTCAGGGTCATCAACTTATCGTATGATATTCTAGTTTTCCTTGGTTCCCATATAAATTTAGCAAGTTCGATGTGGATTTGTTTGAAAAATGTATTGGGGATTAACACTTGAATGGATCTAAAGATATATAACATTCTGGGCAAGACATTCATTTTAATAATTGATACCTTTGCTAATGTGGGTAATTTCAGGTTATTCCATCTCCTTAGCTCTAATAAAATTTGATCCCATTTTAGTTTAACATTATTGAGATAGAAGTCCTTATTATCTGTGGAGAATGTAATTCCTAAATATTTAATCTTTTCTTCAGATTTTACTTGCCCTATCAGAGGTAGAAGTGAAAAGGGTTTAGGTGTTTTCAAAGGAAATATATTGGTTTTATTAAGATTTATTTTATAATTTGATATTAATGCAAATTCTTTGACCGCAGATAGTATTTTTTTGGTATCAGAGATGGGTGTTGTACAATATATATTAAGATCATCTGCAAAAGCTGCCATAGAGATCTTGGTACCGTAAATTATTGGGGCATTATGATATATATTTTGTTTAATATGCAGAAATAAAGGTTCTAAATATAAATTAAATAGTATAGGGGATAAAGGACAACCTTGACGGGTACCGTTCCTGATTTGAATTCTATTAGAAAACATTTTATTTATATATAAAATTGTATAAGGGCTATTATATAATGTTTGTAATGTTAGGATGAATTATTGAGGTATTTTAAAGTAGGGTAAAATGTTAAATAGAAATTTTATGTTAACTCTATCAAAGGCCTTTTGTGCATCGATAATAAGGGCATATATTTATTTATTTATTTATTTATTTATTTATTTGCATTTGTTAACCGGGTTGGTCCAGCTGGGTAAGAATCACCCTTTTTCAGTGGAGACCCAAGGGGAAAAGCCCCAAACAGAAATACAAATACATATGAATAGAGACAAATTAACAATTACAGAGGAAAACAATATTATGGGTACAATGGATAAGAAAAACAAACAATGAAAGTTTGAGAATATGAGTAAGGTAGGCCAGTGGCATGCATGCAAAAGATTTATGAAAAGGTGTTCTTAGCAAGATCTCTGAAATAAGTTAAAGTAGCCAAAGAAATTATGATTTAGGTGTGGAATTAGTATATATTTAAATTTTTTTGATTGGCATAAGAGATTAAGTATGGAGTGTTAAGGTGTTGTCACTAGCTTGCCAGGAAGTTAAAAACCCAGTTTGTTCATTAGAAATGATTAAATTCGTTATTTTCTTTAATCTGGTAGCTAAAATAGAGGTCAAAATTTTAGTATCGATGTTTAAAAGTGATATAGGTCTATAATTGCCTGGGTTTTGGAGATCCAATTTTTCTTTAGGTATAAGAATTGTTTTGGATGCGTTAAAATGTAAATCATTGATTTTGTTATTAATGATATAGTTTAAAGTATGTGATAGTATTTTAACAATCGTATTGCCGAAAGTTTTATAAAATTCTGCTGTAAGTCCATCTGGGCCCGGGGCTTTATGGGATTTCAAATTTTTGATTGTTGATGTTATTTCCTCCATAGAAATTGGTTGTACTAAATCTCTCTGGAGCTTCTCATCAATTTTTGGGAAGTTAATCTTTTGTAGGAAGTCGGTATAATTTTCAATTGTAGGTGATTCAGTTTCATCTCCATAGATTTGGGCGTATATCAATTCAAAAATGTTAATAATATCCTTAGATTTCGTATCTGTTTTGTTTTTGTAATATAATTCCGTAATTTGATAGAGTGATTTAGATTGATTAATAATTCTTGATAAAGCCCTTGATGGAGTTTGTATATAATTAGCGGAACTTGCCAGTATTTTAGTTTCATAGAATGATAATCTATTATTTTGGATCAGAAATAAATCCTTCTGACATTTTAAAAGTTTTGTTTCTGTTTGTGAGTTATGATTCTGCATTAGTTCTTGGTCTAGTGTTTTAATCTTAGACTCCAAAGTTTGTTCTTCCCTTAGTTGAATTTTTTTATAATAAGAGGCTTTTTAAGATACCACTTATATGTGCTTTCGCTGCCGCCCATTCAATATCAGGTGTATGTTGGTGATCGTCTATCTTAACTAGTAAAGACTTGAGAATGTCTTGTATTTCCAGAATAATTTCCCTTTTGTTTAATAGATTTGGATTTAAAGACCAATTATATCCCTTCTGTGATAAACTGTTTCCAGAATAGTTAGTAAAACCTAATGTAATTTTGGAGTGATCTGATAGGTATCGAGCATGAATAAATACTTGTGGGTCAAGATTGATCAGTGCTTCAGAGATTAGAAAAAAGTCTATTCTGGACCACATTTTATGACAGCTTGAGTAAAATGTAAAATTATTTGGATTAGGGGCATTATTAGAATATTTGAAGGGGTCATATAAGTTAAAGTCATACTTAAGTTCAGTTAATGTTAAAGCCGCTTGACTATTATATGTTCTATGTTGACTTGATTTGTCCAGATTAGGATTCTGATACACATTCCAGTCCCCTCCTATGATTATATAGTGGTTATTGTATTGATTTAATATAGGATAGAGTGCGGCAAAGAAAGAATGTTGATTATTACAGGGTGCATATATATTGAGAAGAATAATGGGTTTATCATATAGTGTTGTCGAGAGGATCACATAGCACCATCTTCCTTCTTTGTCCATTCTATATTCTAAAATTTTATCCTGGTATTGATTTTTAATAATTATCGCAACTCCCGCACTATTAGTTTTCCCTTCAGAGGCTATTACTTCTCTTATCCATTTTTTTTCTTTTTTATTTCTGTCTATTGATCATTGATCATATGTGTTTCCTGAAGTAGTATGAAAAACGCCTTAGCTTGTAGAAATAAATGAAGAAACAGTTTTCTATTTTTCAAGTTTTGGATTCCCTTGATATTCCATGAATCTATTTCCCACATTCCCAAAGTTTAGTTTTATGAAAAGCTATTAAAAATCTGGGAAAATATGACAGATTCTGTTGAGTTTTTAGTGTGTGCAATTTATGAAAGCATTCTAGAATTCCTGTCTCCTTCCAGTGCCTACCCACTAAACCTCTGGACCAGGAATTGAAGAGGTCCTTAACATAGTTCAGGATTACATTGATTAATATCATTAGCAAGTACATAACATCAAAGCTAGTGTATATATGATATGTATGGACCTGAATAAACTACTACTAAATCTACAAAGCCTATCCTACTCATTCCCTAACAAACACTACTTATCTTCTACATCTCTAGTTATTATATTGACTTAAATAAGTCAGACAAAAAACAAAAATAAACGATATCTGGACTTTGCTATAAGTCTCAAGTAAATTTTCACACTACTTACTAAAGTAATAGTTTAAGATATTACTAAATACAAGCTCTCCTATTAATACAACAACTGTGATCTTATAAAATATATCCACTTAACGTATTCCTCCTTTGTATGTAGTCCTCCTTTGTATGTATAGCTACCCATTAGATGCCCATACTCGTAATAGCATAGTAGATCCAAGAGAAACTGTGTAAGTTATTAGGTTTTCAGACCATGGTAGCAGTATAACAGAGATTCGGGTACTTAGTTCCTCAATGGTTAAAATATAAGATGATTACACCTATATTCATGAATCATAATGTTATGGAAGGGATAGTATCAGGTTTAGCATACTGGTTGTTTAAACTATTCCACATTTAACAAAAATGTGACACATGAGTTTTTGAATCAGACCATTAGATCTAAAATATCCATTTGTTGTCATATATGATCTCACATCAATGATACTACAGTAATTAAATAATGTTTGGAAAAAAATCATTATAGTCATTGTTACATATATTAATAAATCACACAACATTCATCTATAAAAATGCAGACATTTTATGGTATAATTTGTGTGTTATCTTGAACTATGGTATAAAAACAGATTATAAAGCAATACATCATTTGAAACTATTGTGGAATTATATGTGCCTACATTTTACTGATGTGGTTACTAAATGACTTATATATAAATAACATTAATTATGTTTATATAGGAATGTATTTTGTTTTAAATGTATTATCTGTGTGGAATTTAGAAGATTACCCTTGAGTAGTTTCCTATCAAGTATTATGGACATCATTTCTTTCTTGTATAAAATTGTTACATTCAAAGTATGGGATGTTATATGAACTCAGCTTAGGTAACCTTTTAAACATTTACAGGATAGTATTAGATGATTTAACATTCCTACACATGTAAATTATATGTTTGTGACAGTATATTCACTTATTTTAACTTATTTTTGTCATTATAGATCTTGAAGGCATTCCATTGGATTTGCGAGTAGATTTGCAGACTGCTGGGTTCGCGAAGGGGGACTGATCACACGAACGGACTTCCAGATGTGTCACATTAAAAATCAGCCCCTGGAAGCAAAAAAGTCACTTCGGCCATCCTCGTGACCAAGATGGATGAAATGAGGGCTGTAAATTCTCGGTTAGGCTTCTACCGAACCACAAAGCCCAAATTTAGGATCGTAGCTGTCCCAAAAATGGCCTAAATCACACAGGATACCAGATAATGGAAAAGTGAGACCACGCTTAGTAGAAGATTGTAGATCTGACCTCATACGACGTGCTAGTCGCATCGGAAGTTAAGACAAGCTCTCAGAGGCAGGTAAGGTTTTAAAAACTTTCATAAAGGTAGACATAGCTTCTTTTTTATTAGTAACTGTATATTTAGATCCCTCAACAGAGAATGATAGTGTATTAGGGTATTTCATCTGAAATTTTATCTGTTTGTCAATTAGAAACTTGCAAAAAGGAGATAATAATTGTCTGGCTTGTCTAATTTGTATGGGCAAGTCTTGAGCCAGTGAAATTCTGTTATTATTCCAGATAATAGAGCCTCCATTTTTCTTTGTAGTTAATAGTATTTTATTTACATCTTGAAAATTAAGAATTTTTGTGTAAACAGGTCTTGGCATATTAGATGTATAGGATTCTTTCAGGGCTCTATGGGCTCTTTCTATTGTTATTTGTTTTGCAGTTTCCGTGTCACCAAATAGAGTTGTAAGAATTTGTATGATAGCTGGGATTAAGTCATTGCATTGTATATTTTCTGGCATTTCCCTGATGATAATATTATTTCTTCTGGATCTTGCCTCCAGATCAATTATTTTAGCTTGCATAGATTGGATATCTGCTTCATGTGAATCAGTTATCTTAGCAAGCAAAGCTATTTTATCTTCATTTTCTGAGATTTTAGTATCAAATTTATCCATTCTTTCCAGTATTTGACTGCAGGAAGTTCCAAAGGTTTGAACTTGGTTAGCCAGGTCTTTTATAGCTTCTTGAATAGGAAATAATGCTGTTTTAATGTCCTCCATGCTTGTCAGTTGTTCCGGTTTAGTTTTATTCCCTGACTTTAAAGGCTCTTGTTGTTTTACAATCTTTTGTCTTTTCGAAGTTAAGTCTTTCTCAGGTGATGACAGTTCAGAAAGTTTAGTTTTTGTAGTTGTATCCATGTTTTTGTCTTCTTTCAACATAATACAGCAGTGCAAAATTGTGTTATTTTTAAGTATACTTGAGCAGGTTTTTCTGAACACACAGTTTCTTTGTTTGAGACTTACCTCAGGTTCAGGTAATCAGTTGTAATCCTGGAAGATTTGTTATTTTTTCAGGTTTATTCACCTCTTCTCCAATTCTAGACCAAGGATAGAGTTGTTATTTCTAAGAATTGTTGCAAAATAAGCTATGATATAATCTTTGGGTCAAGTTTTCATCTGAGTATTTGGAGAGATGTAGGCTTGCAGTGTTTACAGAACGGCAGCCATCTTTGAATCCACTGATTCTATCAACTTTCTAAGTTTGTAAGAACAATATACTTTTGGGCCTTTGTTCCCATTATTTATCGCTTTGTCCAGATTTCTTGCTCCAAGAGATTGAGAGGTATGTCAGTACCATACAGTAGTACTGGTCACATCACTGTTTTGTACACTTTACTTTTCAGGTTCTTTTGGAATTCTCCTGTCATATACTACACCTGACACTCTGTGCCAGTTGGCTGCAAACCCTCTGATTCTAGTTTTGACTTCCTATTTCAAACTTCCCTTCCCCTCAACCAGCCCTCTCAGATACTTGAAACTGTTAACCTGTTCAACTATTTTCCCTTTGATCTCAATTCTCACCTTTTTTGTGAATACCCCATTTGCTGCCATTACAACTGTCTTATATGTACTCAGTTTCATCCCATGTGTCTTCAGTTTTGCATTCCAGTCCCCTATCCTTTGCTGAAGTTCTTGCTCAAAGTTGGCTTGTAATGCCACAGTGTCTGCATACAGCAACTTAGCTGATCTGCCCCCTCTGAATTGTTTGCTAATGTATGTATGAACAGTAGTAGGCTCACAGATGAACCTGGTACACAGCCAGTCCCACTGGGAACCCATATGTGAGATCAAACACTGTTTGTACTTGAATCATTGACTCCTTGTACATAGCTTGCACTTATTCTAGCAATGTCTCTGGGACTTTGAATCACCACAGGACTGCCCAAATCAGCTTTCTGGGGACTTTGGCATATGCCTTCTCCAAGTGTAGGAATGCCCAGTTGGACTCTTTCCTCATCTCTACCTTCTTCTCAACTATCTGTCTCACTCCAAACTTTGGTTCACTTCTGCTGCATCCTGATCTGAATCCAAACTGCTCATATCCCTTCTTACTTTCTACTATTCGGCGTATTTGTTTAGCAGTCACCCTCTTCACAACTTTCATGCAGTGTAACAGGGGTTTGCTGCCTCTGTACTGCCCACAGTTGTTAATGTCCCCTTTGTTCTTGAACACTGGCACTAATATGCATATTCTCTGTTCATCTGGGATACACTTTTCTCTCCACACTGCTATGAGTACCCTCAGGAGCCATTGATCTCCTATTTCACCCAGCATCTATATCTTATCTGCTGTGACCTCATCTGAGCCTGCTGCTTTCTTTGACTATTTTCTTTATGCTGTTCTTACTTCTTCTATGGTGGACTCCTCCTCTTCTCTTATTGTAGGCTGTGTCTGGGGCAGTACAGCTTCTGTGGTGTTTTCCTCATCCAGAAGCTGCTGGAAGTACTCCTTCTATCTGCCTTTGATGTCCTGTTGAGTAGGTTGCTGCTGGCAGTCCTTATGATGGGTGTCTGAATATCTTGTTTAACTTTCTGTCTTTGCCTTGCAACCTGATATAGTCTCTTTGTGCTGTCTCCTGACTTACTTTCTAGAAGTTGGTAGAATGCTTATGATGCCTTGTTCTTTGCTATTACAACTCCTTTCTTAGTTTCTTTGTTAATCAACCAGTATTCTTTCATAGTCTGGTGATTTGTTATCTCTCACTTTTTCCTGCACTCCTTCTTTCTTTGGATGACTTTCTGGACTTCTGCATTCCACCACCAGGTTTCCTTATGTACCTTATTTCCATACATGGCTTGGCCACAGATCTGTTCTATAGCCCTCACATATGCTATTTTGAGGCACTGCCATTCTTCTTCAACTCCACCTATTTCCTTTTTCTCTTCAGGTGCTAGAGCCCTGAGTAATTCCTTGAACTTTGTGCTTTCTCTCCAGTCAACTTCCAGGTCTTAAGCCTGGTCTTTGTTGACCTTAGAGCCTTATCTAACCATTGCTTGCAGCTGATTGTGGCCATCAGTGGTTTATGCTGTGGGCTGACTGTTTTACTGGGGATGACTTTACAGTCACTGATTCTACATCAGTGCCCTTTCCTTACTAGGAGGAAGTCTACCTGAGGGGTTTGCTGGCCCATCTTGTATGTGATCTTCTGACTGTCTCTCTTTCTGAACCATGTGTTGGCCACTATCAAGCCAATTGCCAGGCAGAAATGTAAAATGCCCTCTCCTTCTTTATTCCTTATTCCTGTTGCCCCACCTATGTGAACCCAGGCAGTCTTCATATCTTGCTCTTGTCTGTCCCGATATGTGCATTCAAATCATCCATTAGCGATAAAAATTCATGTTGGCCTGCTTTATCCAGTAGGTTCTGCAACTGCTGTCTGAATGCATTCTTCACCTCAGTATCATGATCCTGCATGGGGCATAGGCTGTGTTTATGAATACTGCCCTATCATTAGGCTAGAGTCTAATTGCCATAAGTCTGTAACTAATTCTGATGACATCCCTCACTGCCTTCTGAAGCCTCTCTCTCATCAGATTTCCCACACCATTTCTAGACTGTCCACCTGATTAGTAGACTCTGGATCCTAAGCCAAGTGGCTTTACTGTACTGCCCTTCCATCTTGACTCCTAGATATATAGCATGTCCATCCTCCTCCTTATTTATTTATTTAACATTTTTTAACTGGGAAAGTCCAACTTGGAACAAAGCCAATATTTAGAGGAGGCCTGAGGAGAAATGCTCCAGATGCATGTCTTTGTAATGTGGGAGGAAACTGGAGCACATGGAGGAAACCCACATGAATGCAGGGCAGACATGCAGACTCCACACAGAAGGAAGCCCAGCTGAGAATTGATCCGGAGAACCTCTTGCTGTGAGGTGACAATGCTACCGCTGCACCACTGTGTATTATCATGCCATCCAGTTCTAAGCTGTGTCCTGCTAGTGTAACTGCATTGAGTGTAGTAATTCTTAGTTCATGTTTGGCAGTTTGATTGGTTTTACATCCATTTTTTGCTCAACAGAGCTATCCCAGGTAACTCAAGCTGTCAACTTGACACCAGAAGGTGAGTAGCTACTGAACCAGGACTGCTGTGCTTTATGATAGGCACAAGCTATCAAGCAGGGGCACATACACCCCCCACCACCATTCACATGTGTCCCTGGTGTAGGTTGGAGTAGTCCGGGTCCTCATCACATTTATCACTGTCAAATACCCATACCCATTTGGCAGTATTAGTCAACACAACTGAATCTTCTAGAGCCATATTTTACACCATCGAGTGTCTAGCCATTACACTGCAGGGCGCACAGTCTGTGATCCATGTTCTCTTATCTTGAAGATACTGTTCCCCAAAGCAGATGCCCCAAACTGTTGGTTTATATAACTCTTCTCCTTATAGGGCACCATGTAGAATGCATGCTGCTGCCTACAGCTCCATTCTCTGGTGAGTCCCTGAGAGGGAAACACCAAGCATGCTTTGTGCATGAGGTGAAAGGAATCTGACAGAGACACAGGGAGAAAATGCAGACTATAAACAGGCATTGGCCAGAGGTCAGGACTGAATCTTGTACCATGGGAGGCAAAGACCTTAACCATTATGCCAACTGGTCACTCTGTCTCTGTGCCCAAATCAGCAGAGGTCCTACATTGAATTGCCAAAATTATGCCACATCCAGTACTGACCCAGGCAACTGTCTCGCAAAACATTTCACCATATGCATAGCTCCCCATGTTGCCCAAGTGTCATTTTGACACACTTAATTTGGTTCAGTTGCCTATACAACATTATTTTGATGTAGTCACCCATCCCCGGTGTGGTGACTCTCCAAATTCATGAAGTTATGTGTACAATTGTACATTTGTGCTGTGAAGAAGTGGATAGTTATGGTACTCTCCTACCAGTGATGGCTGGTGACTTCAAATCAAAGAGGGGCTGCAGGAGACAGCTGAATGGGTGGGGCCAATGGGAAGGGGTGTGGCCAATTAGAAAGGTGAGGAGCTATGCTCAAAACCACAAAAACTGGAACTTTAATTAGATACACTGCCCTGGGTGCCAAGCCGTCATTCTGAGAGTCCAATCAAGACAAAATAAAGTGTAGAAGAAAAAAAATATTTCAATGCATTGGCCGCATGACAACTTACTTAATATTTAGATGAAAACAAAAAGGTTGTGAGGCATGAAAAAATAAATTACTTTTTAAATACATTGCTGGAATGCCAGTCAAAATCAAGTATAAGAAAAACAAGCAGCACTCAACTCAAACTACTTCTCCTTGCACTGCAGTTCTAATTATAATTCATATTCAGCTTTATAAAAGTACCAAGTAACATGCTGAAAGTAGCAATCTCTGTGATACTACTACTTGTAAAAATATTTCTTATCCAAAAAAGACCTGATGCCTGACTACAACTATCTACTTGTTTTATGGGGAAAACATGATCAAAGTAAAAAAAATGAACAGCAAACAAGAAACAAGCTCAAGATAAATTGCTTAAAGGATTACTGCACAGGTTATGGACCACACATAATAGATTGGCATTCTGTTTAGTTTACAGGTAAAGCCTGCAAAGATGACTGCAAATCTCCAACAAAGGTAATGAGCTTCTTAAAATATTGTAATCCTGTCCTTTATTACAAATACAGTCATATGCATTTCAATACCCAAGGCTTATACGTTATCTGGTTATGTAAGTATTTTCTGCATGGCAACCACAAAAAGGCTTTCAATGTTGGTAATTTTTTAAACAGTATGCTTATTAAAGCTTACTTGCATCTTACAATCTCAGACAAGCTTACCTGATACTCATTAAAGCATTGCTACTTAAACACAGAGCAACAGACACTTTCTGAATAATAAGCATAACTTAACAGTATAAAAATATGACATAAAAATCAGAACATTCTGCAAAATCAAGCTAGGACAGATGAAAAACCACTGTAGTACTTGTGTCTACCTTGGATGGGGGGGTACTCTGCACACTTACACTGCATAACTGTTCCGTGCCTTGCTTGGACACATCCAGAGTCACTACATGGGGGAGTGGGGTGCAACAAGTATGTCACAATTTGAAATGTCTCTGGCTAACTGTGATGGCCCTGACACATTTGTCATACCTCTCAACCTCAGAGCAAGAAATCTGGACAAAGCCATACATAGAAGTGGGACAAAGGCCCAAAAATAAGGACAATATTTAAATATTGCTCTTATAAACTTTCTAATAGAATAGTAGGTCTTGCGTTAGTATGAATTTTCTGAAGGGTATGAAATCTGAAACTCAAACGTCTGTCATTATTTTCTAACTTCAGTCTTTAATGATTTGCCACTAATTTGCCAGAAAAAACACAATTTTATGAAAAAAGGACCAATAATGTGATGCAAAAATATAAAATAGCCACACAATATAGCTGGGAACCTGTCAAAGAAGAGATACTTTTTAATATTAGTACTGTTAACTTGAGCATCTGACAAAATAAACGAATCTACATGCATTTCTAACTCTGAATATTATAGTTATTTATTAATTGTAAACCCTCCACATTTTCTTCCAAAACTGCCATTTTGCAGAGGGATTATTAGAGGGAGAGCAACATTTTGAGCCAAAATCGGGGACAGTTGAGAGATTTGGATATGCCTAATTCTATAAAGCAATTTATTTGCACGTACCTGTTAACTCAGGAAATCTGGACAAGGCCAAATATATTGGGGGAACATACAAACAGTACTAAAATTGCTCTTGTATAAACTTAGTTGATAGAACAACAGGTCTTGCTTTAGCATGCATTTTTCTGAAGGTTATGAAGTCTGAAACTCAATGTCTGTCATTATTTATTGATTTAATTCCTCAATGATTTGCCAGAAAACCACAAATTTTATGAGGAATAAACCAAAAATAAGAAGCAAAAATATATTCATTCTGTGAAAATCTAGACAGTTGAGAGGTATAGTTCAGCCGGGGCTGTCTTTGAGTTTGCCACCCTTCCCCCTCACAAAATCATGATTGAATAGAGCCTCCCTCCCTGCAGCCATTCCAGTGTCCAATTATTTGGCTATTTTGCCCCATTTACCATAAACACTGTAATGTGCATACTGCTTTACTTCTACTATGATTTGGATTTCATTTGAAAGTTTTATTTTGCATTTTACAGCTCAAACACTAAGACATCTGCTAAACAAAGCAATGCAGTCTCACAATGAAAATAGACGTTGCATTAAAACTTCTCTGCTCTTGAAACTCACATTCATTGAAATAGCATTGAAATCCACATTCAAAGAAAATACAGCTGGCTAGTTTAAAGATTAACTTTGGGCTGTTTTCAAATGATAGGCCCCTTGCACACAAAACATACATGTGTTGTGTGAATCCAGCTTAAAATGCCAGCACACAGATCAATCATATTAGCTACTTTCAGGATGGAACCATTAATATCACACCAGCAACAGCTTAATGAACTGATGACTTTTTATACAAATCTAACATAGGTGCTTCAGCACAAGTTGCATAAGTCTGTTCCTGTATTCAGGTGCCTTATCCCACTAACTTGTCTGATAGAAGTGCACTGCATATGCTCCGGTTTCCTAACCTGTGAAGAATTTGGCATACAGAATAAACCACAGTATTCCAAAAGAGCTCTTATTATGATCCCTACTAGTAAAGCATCATCATAAAATATTATTGATTAACCTATAACACTTTCTCAATAAAACATTTACATGAACATCATATTTTAATTTTTTATCTGCTAATACCCCCGAAATCTCTGATACTGTTAACACTGAGCCGAAACGAGTTGCCAGTAGAATATGGGTAAGCATTATTTTTGGTACCAAGATGCAACACAAAATATTTGTTGGCATTAAACTTCATATTCAGTTTAGAGGTATTAGATAGATTCTGGTGTTGCATTTGTTCTCATTTGTATTTAGTCTGGGATGGCTATAATTATTTCAGTGTTATCAAATACTAGAATAAGTGCTTGAAAATGGGAAGCCCACATGATTATGATTTAGTATGGATACACCTCCTGCATGTTTTGATGTCCAGTCTTGCCTACTTATGTTATAATCTAGTGTGATGTTTTCATTATCCTTGATAGCTGGTACTAGACATGTTTTTTTTTTCATATTAGGTGCAGTCTTTTCTGTAGCTATGAAGGAGAAGTATACTTTGAAATGAAAGAAGAACAGGTTGTGGTATTTAACTCTAGAAGGCAAAATATATCTGCAGGCTTAGGTACTTCAGTTATATTACAAGTCTAAATATGGTAGCACCTACAATCAAACAGAAATCCACCAGGATGAGCACTACAAGCAATATCTGTGTGTTAAAGCAGAGCATGACAGCGTTTTTCTTAAGGTCATACAAAAAACTACAAGCCAACCAAAGACTAATGTATGGCAACCATATATCGCCTCAACCACCCATTCCCCACAGATATTCATCTTTGGGGGGAAAAAATAAAAATATACCTTAAAAAGAGTAATTTGCCAACAGCTACATGCTTGCTAAGGTGTTTAAAATCCTAGACATCTTTCTTGTGTATGTTAGCCAAGTCTGTATACATGCCTCTGTACAGATAAGAGATTGATTATAATTTTTATATGCATTTACAGTGCAGAATAGACACCTACCTCAGTTTAATTCTGTTAAAAAGGTGACTGTGACTGTCTGACTCCATCACAAAGAAAGTTAAGTCTCTCTCTGTCATTCGGTGACTTCTAAGCAAACCACCAGCAGCAAGGCAAGGCAACACCAACACTGCAGGCAAGCAAGCCAAAAAAAAACCAAGTTGTTTGTTTCTTTAACTAGTTTTACTAACTGCGCAAGCAACCGGTCCGAGCTTTATAACACACATAATAAAAGTACTGTACTGTACTACAGGCTATTACTACTGATCTGATTGTTTCTCGCTCTCTTTTTCGAGAAGAGAGTGAGAACGTATCAGTAGCCATCCAGGCATCCATGTCATGTACGTGACTACGGACATGGCAGTCCGACCCCCCTTCTACTTTTTGTGCAGCTAAACTGCCTAGACGTTTGGGCATCACACTGATGCCTTCTCATTAATATATACTGTTTTGCCAGCAGTCCAGCACATTTAAAGAAGAAAGTAAATGCTAACTTGAAAAAAAAAAAACCCGGAACTCGACGAGCATGCGCAGTTCGAGTTCCGGGACTTTGCGAGTTGGTCGGACACAAGTCGCTAGAGCAGTGGAGCACAATAATAAATAAAATATTTAAATACACTGTTTTAGTGAATATAAAATAAATGTTCAAACTCTTTTTTTGCTGGGAGGGCTGCAGTCTGATGGCACGCGCCGTCACTGTCTCCTACCACCATCCTGTAAATTCCTATATTCCTTCACTTGTGCCCTACCGTCTTCTTGCCACTCACATTTTCACCACTGTCCTATCAACCCGTTTTCACAGATTCAGTATGGTCAAAAAATAGAATCACAAAGACACATGGCCAGAAATGGCCCAATGGCCCACTGAAGAGCCTTCACTTTTTGTCCTCAGCATTTGTGTGGAGGTTGGCATCATGCACCAATACTGAGTTTCAGTGAATGGCATTTAACTTCCTATGGCAAAAGTTGAATATTTTAATTTCAGGTACATTATCAATGTTCGCTTTGCACAGATGCACTTAAATCTACTGTGCATCAGGAATATAGAGTAAAGGCAGAGTAAAGACACAACTTTATAACAGTTACTTTAACAGTTCTTAGGCTGCTGAAAGTAATGAACTAGTAGTTCCTATATGGTATGCTGAGGTGATTCCTCTGTCTGGTGACTAATGTTTTTGTATAGTGTCATGGTTCAGTTATACCTATGTGTCAAATTACTACGTCATGTTTTTTCATATTCCTATCATATGTTTAACTGCAAACATCTGTATTTATCTCCAGTTACAACATGTCATTAACATGATATTTGAATAGTGCAGCAAAAATGCATTTGCAAAAGCATTCCATCCCCAACATGGAGACAAAGTAAACCATCATTATTCTGCTTATGTCTTAATCTTGTTTCTTTTCATCTACTCCTTCTTGCTCCTTACACCAAACACTTTATTGTACAGAGCTTCTTCTTCTTCTTTCGGCTTTGTCCGGTTAGGGGTCACCAAAGCGGAACACCTATCCACTCATGATTGGCAGTGGAGTTTTACAGTGTCGAGTTGCCATTCCGGTGCCCAACCTTCCACAGAAGGCACACACATGCACACACTCACACCTAGAACCAATTTAGAGTGTCCAGTCCAGAGCATGACAGATAAATAATGATGAAAACCTAAGAATAGCAAACCATAAAGATTGTCCTAATTGTACCATAAATAAAAGTCTTGATATTTCTCTCTCCATCTCTCTCTCTCTTTTTCTCTCTGTTCACCCCTTCTACTTCAGTAAGTTGTCACTGTACTTTAATTGTGTGATCTAAATGTGGTAATATAGGAGCTTCTTTGTGGTGTGCTGAGATAATGCTCAGATCTATTTGCTTTCTATCAAGGGTTCTAATGCAGAAATATGTCAAACTATTACTGATTGTTTTTATTACAGTATTTCATCTGTAGCTCTTGCCAAAGTATTACTTTGAGTTATTATAGTATTTCATCTGTAGCTCTTGCGTAAGTATTGTTTTGAGTTATTACAGTATTTCATTTGTAGCTCTTTTCTAAGTATTGCTTTGAGTTATTACAGCATTTCATATGTAGCCCTTGTGTTAAGTATTGTTTTGAGTTATTACAGTATTTCATCTGTAGCTCTTGCCTAAGTATTGCTTTGAGTTATTACAGTATTTCATCTGTAGCTCTTGCGTAAGTATTGTTTTGAGTTATTACAGTATTTCATCTGTAGCTCTTGCCTATGTATTGCTTTGAGTTATTACAGTATTTCATCTGTAGCTCTTGCCTTATTGCTTTGAGTTACTTTCATCTGTAGCTCTTGTCTAAGTATTGCTTTGAGTTACTACAGTATTTCACTTGCAGCTCTTGCCTAAGTATTACTTTGAGTTATTACAGTATTTAATCTTTAGCTCTTGCCTAAGTATTTCTTTGAGTTATTACAGTATTTCACCTGTAGCCCTTGATAGAGTATTGCTTTGAGTTATTACAGTTTTTCGTCTGTAGCTCTTGCCTAAGTATTGCTATTCCAGGTGCTAGAAAGTCTGCTCTTCAAAGTTTCCCTTAGAACTGCCTAATTTCTCAGTAGTAGCACTAAAATCTGAACCCCTGTGACTAGCACTTGCTCTGGAACCTGCTGGAAAGCACTAGGAAGCCTTAAACTGATACAAGTACTCATCTCTCCTTGTTAATAAGGAGAAAGTAATTGTAGGCACTAAACAGCCTATAATTGCAAAGTACCTTGCAAAGGTAAGGCAAAACAGCTTTTGTACTTTACATAAAAGCACCTAAACAGGCATATCCAATGGTCAACTTCCGGTGATTTCTCCTGTCCACCTGGTGAATCTGGGCATACTGGGGCAATGCAGCAACTGCCTCATGTACACAGACAACCCTCTCCTCTTACCGCCCAATGTTACAACCTGCGAGAGATGCACTTACATAGCCAAACTGGAAGCAAAACTGTCTCCAGCCAAGATTGTGCTAGACAGTCAGGAGAAGGTTAACACCTGCACTACACCTCAAGCAACACATAGCCCTTCAAAACCAACACCATCAGCACCCACACATAGCAACACTAAACCCACATACGTGGAGGCCCTTAACACATCAAACTGCCCAAGCAACAAGGACCTCCGAAGCTGAAATGCAAACAAACTCCAGTCACAACCAAAGTGACACATAGCTCACAACACCAGTGTGTCACCCAACAAAAGCCCCTAAGGCAAGACTACATACCCGGCACTTTAGCCATAGGTGACTCTATAATCAGGCACACTGATGTTCCACTTACCAGCCTGAACAAGGAGAAAATTATAGTCAGCTGCCTGTCAGGTGCAGTATCCGCCACATAACGCATGCACTCAAGTCACTCCACAACAAGTACAAATACAACTCTGTCATTGTCCATGTTGGAGTGAATGACTTGAAACATACCTCCCTGGACTACATGAAAAGAGACATGGCAGAGCTCTTGGATCATGTGGCCCAGGCAGGTATGATCCTAGCTCTGAGTAGCATCCTGCCTTTGCCCAGAATGATACCATAGTATAAGGACAAAATGATTGACTTCAACAATTGGCTAAGCTTCTGGTGTCATTCAAAGGGGATCCAGTATCTGTCTGCCTGGGACAACATGATCAACAAACCATGATGCTTTGCCAGAGATGGTCTGCACTTGTAACCCATGGGATTCAGGCTACTGGCTAAAGGTCTTGCCACCCCTATAGTGCCTTTTTTAGGCAGGTTTCAAAGGACAAAACCACCACTTGAACAGATACAAACATGCAAAATCTGAAGGTAATGCTACTCAATGGTAGAAGTCTAAACCTCAAAAGGCACTCTCCCAAGGCACTCCTAAAAATGGAGAACATTGATATCTGTGCAGTAACTGAGACCTGGTTCAAGGCTCCTGGGAGCACCCCTGCAATACCAGGCTACAACTCTTACCACACTTTTCGGCCACCAAACCAAGACCGAAACATTAAAGGTGGAGGAGTGTCCATATTCACCAAGGATATTCACACCTCCAGGCTAGTTGCCCAACACAATGCATTTGAAATTCTCAAGGTGCAACTAACACTAGGTAAGACTGCAATCCAAATTGTAGCTTGCTACAGATCACCTGCCATGCTCCAAGATTCTCAACACACCTTTCTAAACATACTGGAAAATATTAAGATACAACCAAGCACCCTAATACTGGGTGATTTCAACTACCCTGCCATTAACTGAGAAAACTACTCGGGTACCAACACTTTTTCCCAACGGTTCTTGGAATTCATAAATTCCAATGCCCTGGATCAACTAATCCATTGTTCCAACAGGGGCTCTAATATCTTAGACCTGGTCATTACCAACATGGGAGATAGATGCGCCACACCAGTGGTCACCTCCTCATTGGTCAGGTTTGACCATAAGCAAATCACCCTTGACATCCACATCCCACCCCCACCCCCACAGTAAGGAAACCTCCATAAAAAACTTCTCAAAAGCCAACTTCATGCTACTGAAGTCAGAAGTGAAAAACTTCATGACACCCATGCAGACGGGAGCTGAAAGTTCGACTGCTGAATCCTACACTAAAGCACTGTACAAGCACATCCACTCATGCATGAATCGTGCCATTCCAAATAGAACCAAGATACTCTTCTCCAAAAAAAAGAAGCCAATCTGGTAGTCTCCTGTCATAAACAAACTATACAACAAAAGAAAAAAAACGTTGCAGAAAAGATGAAAATCCCAAGATGCAAAAAACTCCCTTACCAGCCTCAGTAAGAAGCTGAGATCCCTCATAAAATCCTCCAAAGCTAGTTACGAAAATAAAATTGCCAAAGATTCCAAAGACAACCACAAGGCATTCTATAGTTATCTCAACAATCTAAATGGCAATGCTCAGATATGCTCTGAGCTACAACAGAATGGCATTAAATATACTGATCCCAAGGATATTGCCAATATCCAGGCAGATCGATTTAGTGCCAACTTCACCCCCCTCTCACCCCCTAAAGGGCCCATCTCAATACCAAAAGATTGCCAAATTCCAGTAATCATGACCATACAGGTAGAAACCGCACTCTCCAAAGCTAAGAATACAGCATCCATGGGACCAGATGACATCCCGGGCTGTGTACAACATGAACTACAAAATGAACTGGCACCTCACCTAAGTGTCATGTTTAATCATAGCCTCACCTCAGGCTTCGTGCCCGCTGAGTGGCGCACAGCTACAGTTATCCCACTCCACAAAGAGGGATCCACCTTGGATCCCGGGAACTACTGTCCCATCAGTCTAATGAGCCTGATCTGCAAGGGCATGGAACGCATTATCATAGAACTTATAAACAAAGAAATTGGCAACCTTCAAAGACTGGACCCTACCCAGTTTGGGATTGTGAAGGGCCGATCTTGTCTCCTGAACCTGATTGACATCTTTCAATCAGTCTCCAGAGCTGTGGATGAGGGTAAGACAGTCCACACAGCCTATCTGGACCTCACCAAGGCCTTTGACACCATATTCCACTCTGGAATCATAGATAAACTTACTAAGCTGGGCATAAATCCCTACATCACTCAATGGGTTGCCAACTGGCTTACTGACAGAACCCAGACTGTAA
Source organism: Protopterus annectens (assembly GCF_019279795.1). Taxonomy (NCBI): domain Eukaryota; kingdom Metazoa; phylum Chordata; order Ceratodontiformes; family Protopteridae; genus Protopterus; species Protopterus annectens. The sequence goes on along the minus strand of NC_056730.1, from coordinate 1,070,050,634 downwards.
AAGTAGCGAACTCCAAATCCAGCTTCAAACAAGTGACAAGTGGAGTACCTCAGGGTTCAGTCCTGGGACCGCTCTTGTTTGGCATCTGCGTCTCTGAAGTACAGGCCAAAACTAAGGGACTCTAGATAACAAAGTTTGCAGATGACTGCAAACTGGGAGCCATTACTGAATCCCCAAATTATGTGGATATTCTACAAAAGGGCCTTACAGAAACAGATGCTTGGTGCCAGAGCCATGGGCTCAAGCTTAATGCCAAGAAATGTATAGTTATTCCCTTTGGGAAAAAACATGTACCCATGAATTACCACATAGGTGGCAGTACACTAAACACCGAAAGTGTGATGAGAGACTTAGGGACACAGGTGGACAGTGGTCTCACCTTCGATAACCACATTGCCACAATAGTCAGGAAATCCTTCTATGTGGCACACCTCATCACTAAGAGCTTTTCATCCAGAAAAAATGAGGTCCTTGTCCCACTGTACTCATCCCTCATTAGACCCATTATAGAGTACAATGCCCCATTTGGTATGTACCTCACAATACATCTGCAACAGCTGGAAAGGCCACAGAAATACCTCACTAAAAGAATCACAGGCCTAAAGCAGATCCCCTGTGATGATAGTCTAAAAAACCTCCAGCTATACTCTGTGGCATATCATGTACTCAGAGGTGATCTCTGCTTAACATACAAGGCCATGTCAAACCCTGAGCTGTTAGACATGCTCCACTTAAAGAAATCTCAATCCCTCAGAGCCACACGCTGCAAGGATCTAAACCTTGTCATCACAATGAAAAAAAACATGCTGGATGGATACGTTCCTGATCCAGAGACTTCCCATACTCTGGAATAGACTGCCCATACATATCAAGCAGAGTGCCTCCTTGGCCCTCTTCAAAAGGAACCTTGATGATTGGATGGGAGATAGAAAATTCACCCCGGGGATGATGTCAGTCACCCTGCTAGACAGGGGTCCAGGGAAGTAAATATTGTGGGAAGAAATATCCAGGGAATTGTTATGGCTAGGCTTGTATAGGGCCTAGGGCCGATAGCCTAGTACCAACCTATGAACTTATGAGTTATTACAGTATTTCATCTGTAGCTCTTGCCTAAGTATTGCTTTGACTTATTACAGTATTTCATCTGTAGCTCTTGCCTAAGTATTGCTTTGACTTATTACAGTATTTCATTTGTAGCTCTTGTCTAAGTATTGTTTTGAGTCACCATTATTCTGATTCTGTTATAATCTGCTTTCTTCCAGCTCTGGTTCCCCCTGTCTATGTCTCTTCCCCCTCCTGTGTCATCATTCTGTCTCCTCAGCAGTTGTGCAACATCTGGCATGAGCAGCAGCTGTACCTTAGGGAAGTACACAGTTCTTGGGAATATCTTGTGAGTTTTGGCCTTCAGCTGCAATACTATGGTGCCGTTTGCACTACTGTGCTTTGCTACGCATGTTCAGGTTAATCTTCTCTTGAACAGGCTGAAGAGATGAATGTACACCATGTAACATGTTCCAGTTGCAGATATTGTTAGGAAGCATTCAGCACTGGATTATTTTGTATGCTTCTGGCTGTAATGTACACCTGATGTAATGTCAAAATCTTTATTACTGTGATGAAGCCTGATGCCTACATTATCTCTTGTCTCATTCTTTTGTGACTGTCCCTTCATATAAGTACATATAAGTTCATATAAGGTGGTGAAGTCATATTTCCTGTGTGGTGTATTGACATTCAGTTGTCCGTAAAATGCTTTTGGCATAGTGACAAGGGTTTAAAATCGGGTCTATATCATAACATTGAAGTTCTCTAACATTGAATGTTATAATATCGAACCCTAAACACCGAAGTGTGAAAACATTGAACAGTCAAAATAGCAATTTTTTTCCCAGGGAAAAAAAATTGCTATTTCGAGAAACATACACACAGCACAAACACACACAAAAAACAGCCATCCACACACATACACTTAAAATCCTACACCTAAACTAAACTTTACATACAGTACTAGCTATTCACTTACCTTAACCCAACACTAACCCTAAGGTCCGTCACTATCGCACCCTCACCTCACCCGCGTCCTAACCCTAACTCACCTAACCCGCCCCCTAACCCTAACCTACACACAATCGCACACTTACCTGACCCGCGCCCTAACCCTAACTCACCTAACCCACCCTCTAACTCTAACCTACACACAATCGCACACTTACCTGAACCCGACCCGTAACGCTCCAACATATCAAACGCTGAAAACAGCGAAGCCACAGCAACGGCCCACCAAATTCTTTCCCTAGGAAAGAATTTGGTGTCCTGCACCTTCGATGTTTTCAGCGTTCAACATTACGGGTTCGATATTATAACATTCAATGTTAGAGAACTTCAATGTTATAATATAGACCCTTTAAAATCCATAAATCCGCAAATATGAGAAAGTTGTATATAATGTTTTATTTATATTACTATTATGTGTACTATATGCTGTCTACATATTTTAGTAACTTACCATTATCCTGCTTATGTTTTAGTCATGTGTCTACTTTCTGACTGTCTATTGGAAATATTTGATTGTACATAGCATGACAGATTACTTATCATGAAAAATGTAACAGTAACATGCCACAAAGCATAGAACATTCTTTGTCTATCCCTGTCTCCATGTCTTTATCTTTTCCCACTTGTGTATCACCACTTTTTGCTGGATAATATTTATTATGTTACAGTATATAATGTGCAGGTTATAGGATTTTACAAATGTCATGAATGCAATGAAGACTAATGCACTCATTCTCCTATTCTTGAATCTGTTCTCATTTTTGAATGTTGCAAAGCAGGAGTTCCTATGTCTTGTGGTTAGCCAATGCACAGGTCTGTAGATTTGTGGAATACTGCCAAGGTTTGAATCCAGTTGCATGTTAATGTTTTATATGACTCCTTTGAGTGTAAATGTTGGTTCCACATTTTCTGAACACACCATTACCCTGTTGCTTTATTAATGTGCTTGCTTCTTATTGGGAGCACTGTCTTGTACAGGTCTTACCCAAATAATTAAGAGTATCACAACACAAATATATGCAGAACTGAACCATAAACTTACCTCTTAGTATGTCTATATGTGTATTGCTGTCACAAACTGTACACCTTTTCCTACTCCTTCTGTGTCATCAAACAAACCACCTTGATTCAAAACTGTTTCCATAAGCCATATTCCCACCAACAATAACATGCTTTGTCCATCATGTGTTTCATAACCTGTATCATACATATTAGGAGTGAAGGACTGTGGCTGTCATGACAAATATGTAAATCATGCCACCTAGAACATGACCCTAATACATATCTGCTCTGTATTCCACCAGGTTCAGGCATGGTTGTATGTGTATTCTGCTTATTTACTCGAAGGTCAATATGGAGCACTATAGATTGCTCCTTATTCCCATTCTAAGTTTAACACCTCAAGATATGATTATGCGTGCACTATCACTTTGCCATCAACAGCACAATTGAGCTTGCCAGCACTGCACTTCAGGAAGTGGGTTAAAAAATTGAAACAAAGAATTATGTGAGTATATAGTACAATTCAATATGTTACTGAAATTATGAATCCAGAGTACCTTGATTTCAAAGTGATGTTAACTCAATTCAGTCAGTTAATGCATGTCTCCAGTCCAATGGTTACACTTGCAACTTTGTCACAATGGTGTGAACCTTTTTACACATAACCCAACACTTTTATTCAGAAGTGCACTGCCATATTTAGGAAACATCTGTTTGTATTGTCAATGTACATTGTGCAAGCATGAGCCAAGACTACTGGCAGTGAGACAATAAATGGTTATTATTTGCATGCAAACAGCCTGGGATGAACTGTCACGAATGCTTGCTTGACAATCCACTGTTATAAAATTGTTATTGTCAGTGGCACCCCATACTGTGAAACAGAAACATGTCCCTCACAAGAATGCAACGTACATGAATGACAGTATAGAGGTGCTAGCAGAGAAGTATGTAATTATATGGAACAAACACAATCCTGTTAAACAGGCCTGTCCAGACACATGCATTTGTCCTAAAACCTGGGCATTGAACAAAGTGAGTATTCACTGCATATGTAAAAGTACTTCCACGGAGGCATTCAGTAAGGCATGGGATAGATGTAGAAAGGCAGAGGAGGGAAGAATGGATGAAGCAAAGTTATCATTTTAAATGCATTTGATCATTTGATGTGTGTTCTAGAAAACTGAATTAATCTTTCTTCCATAAAAGAAGTGTAATATAAGCTAAAGCAATGGTCTTCAAGACACCCAAATATATATCCAATGCATGATACCTATCAAACTTGGACACTGACTTACAAACATGCTATAGGATCTGTGCTTCTCTGTGACCTGGGTACTTCAATTATGGGTGTTAAGACTGTACTGGAGACAATCAATTGAACTGCAATCACACAATACGTCTTCAGCAGGTCCCACAATAACAGTAAAATGTGTGAGATCTGTCCGATTATGCCAAAGGCTAGTAATCTTATACTTCAGAAGAGACAATAGAGTGCTGAAAGGTCACATGTACATCCAGCCTCCAACCTTTTTATAGAAGAGGGATGCATGGCATTTGTGATCAGCTCATTCAGCAAGTCACTTTGAACCTGATTGCTGTGAGTAAGCATGGCTGCAGCATGCACATTTTTGGATGTAGGTTAAATGATGTGAGAAAAGACCCAAATATGGACATATACCTTAGACCTGAAGCTGATAGAAATAGGTAGGCAAATGCATGCTACACCACAATTCCAAGATAAAGACTGTTACAGGATGAGGGATTCTTGACCACAGTTCTTCTTGACTGTACAGGTGATAATATATAATGGTGTAGTTATGAGGTCAACAAACCATGCTAGGCACATGTTAGTATATTGTGTAACATCACTGATCGTTATGATCATGCAGGTAGTCATATATTGACAGTGACATCATGCACTACAAACTATGGAACATGTGCTGCTTTAACAGTGTTGGCCAATGAATGGGTGCTCAATGTTGTCTATCTCTGTACACTGCTGCATGCATCACATATTTTTCATGCAGTTGTGAGTTTTAAGGGGCGTACACTTATGGAAAGTGATACTCATATTGGTACATGACGTAGCTGTCATTTAGCATCAACATACCATTGGGATGTTCCTACAACCTCTGATGGTATAACATATAATACAGAATTGTTACAGGATTTTATCTGATTTTCATATATTTATTCAGGCAAGTAGATGTGATCATTGGTTCCTTTTTCAGCCATAATTGAGTTGCAGCAAATAAAAAACAAACATTCACTCCAGCTGGATACAAACAGAATTGCAAGTAATTTAAAGTATCAGCTGTAGTCTGTGCATAGTCACTTAAATACCTTATATTTGTTATCAGCATTGATATCGTTCTGTTGTTAAGTGATTGTATGCCACACAGGAGAAACATTCTGTGTGTTCTGCATTGGCTCTGTGTTCATTATAGGATCATGTATAAGAGCTTACTGTTAGGCTACCAGTCCATTCATGACATGGGTTCCTCATGCTTAAAGGAGCTGGTAGTGTCCATTTGCCCTACCCGACTTCTGTTCCCAGCCTCACAGGACTTGCTGGAAGTTCCACAGGTATATCTTGAATCCTCTGGACTTTGCCCATTTTCTTGTCAGGCTCCTCACATGGGGAACCTGCCACCACAGTGACTTCAGAAGTACCCATCTCTGGAGGGATTCTAGTCGACATTAAAAAACTACCTGTTTGAAATGGCTTATAGCTGGCTGGTGTGACCATGTTTGTTAAGCCTTTATTTTATTAATAAAACCAAGGCAAACACTCCAAAGGCAGCAATGACAACAAAATAAAGTAAACCAGTTGATCTTTAATTTAGCTCTTTTGTCAGGTATATGACTTCTTCTTTATAAAATTCATACATAGACAAGACTTCCTTGTGCCCTTTGTTGAGACTTAAATAAATGTTCATGTTATGAACTATGTATGAATTTTATAAATGTTATAGATGGTTTATTAATATTCATCAATATTTGTATTAATGTTTTAACAATAATAATTTTAGATTTCTTGTTTTTATTCTATGTATTTTCATACTGTTTGACATGAATACACACACACACACACACACACACACACATATATATATATATATATATATATATATATATATATATGGATTCACTTTATAACCTCGAAATACTGAAATATCGAATTTCATTATCTTGAGACTATAAAACCGAATCCACAAAACACCGACACAAAAAAACCCACGAAATTCACAACACCGAAAAAACCGCACACACTATACCACACATACACCACAACACCCACATCACAACATAAACAAACAAAACTACACACATACACAACTCATACACACATAAGCAGGCAAGCCCCTGCCACACCCCTACTTATATATACTAACTCCGAGATTGCACAAACACAAAACAAAAGCCAACTCACACACATTCTCCGACCCCTCACACACACATCAAACACATCAGCACACTCACACACACTCTAACTCCCACTCAAAACCCTTAGAAAACACTTACCTGACATAACACCTACATCCACACACGGCACCGTGCACCATCAAAACACAATCCCGGACATTACGCAGCGTAAGGTCATAACCCTAAATTCGACATATATTCGAGTTCGCGATTATGACCTTCGCTATTAACATTCGGCTTTATAGTCTCGAGATACTGAAATTTGACATTTCAGTAATTCGAGGTTATAAAGTGTTTCCATATATATATATATATATATATATATATATATATATATATATATATATATATATATATATATTAATGTATTTTTAGTATGTATTAGTATTAATGGCACTAAATGGTGAGGAAATGATGTAATGTCTATTGCAGTGATTGGACAGGGGGGTATTATTTAAACTGGGATGTTTTAACATGTTGTATTCTGAAGACGTCATATACCTGACGAATGCGCTAAATTAAAGATCAACTGGATTACTTTATTTTGTTGTCATTGCATTGCTGCCTTTGGAGTGTTTGCCTTGGTTTTATTAGTTTTTGGCGTAACATTCTTAGTACCTTTATTTTATTACATTTCCTTATTAATTCATTTTCTTTGCCTAATTTGAATTATGTTTGTTGATGTGATATTGTTAATGGTGTTATGTACTAAACACTGAAATAAATTTGTATTTCAAGTCAAAAGTATTGCATAACCACAGATCTGCTAGCTAAACAAAGAAGCATTCTAAGTGACAACAGAAAATGCATCTGAATATGGATTCTGAAACACATATGATTTTAAGCTGCATGTAAAAATTACAGAGAGTGAGTGAATTCCATACCACTGAATAAAAATTGAATAATCTTTGCAGTAAATCTCTAATGTGAGTACGGGAACTGCAAGTACTGAGATTGAGGCAGATATAGAACAAATAGATTTCATGAATATTGTGGGGTGTAGTTTGATAAACTGATAAGGACGGGCAGTCTACAAGGTTGATTATTTCTTAACTTTTGTGTACAATTTAGGGACAGATTCCAGAACAATTAATTCTTGTGTATACAACACTACATCAAGGCTGCAAACATGATCACAACTGTTGCAGTTCCAATAAAATGTTTGCACTCTGTGTATGCAAATAAGGGACGAGTATCTGCTTGCTAAATCACAGTATGCATGATTCTGATGCCACATGATTGCAAGAAGTCCTCCTATGAAACAGATGTAAAAACTAGAAGAGTGTATAACAATTCTCAGACCAGAGAAAGATTACATAATTTCTTCCAACCATGGCAACCTAGATGAATACGATGTTGGACGAAGAGCTGGTAATAATGTAACAAACAGGCAGAATCATGGACTACAGCTTGGCTTGTTCTGTGACCAGGAGGTTCATGGAAGCAACTATCTGGACAAGGAGCTGGTGCGGGTTGTGTGCAAAAGAAGCAACTAGATTGTGAGGAAATCTATTCCCACCTCCAAATGAAATAGTCCTTTTGAGGGGTATGTTAGCATCTAGGTAGGGCATTCTAACATCATCTGAAAAACACTAAAAAATAGTTAACAGATGCAATCTCCCAAATTCACAGCTATTCTGGGAACTATATAAAGTTCCCAGCAACAACAGCTGAGTACCAGAAGTGTGAAAAGATTTTATGGAAATAGCACAACTCCCAGGAGGAATTAGTGCAATTGATTGCCCTAGCATTGTTATAAAGGCCTCCTCCATTGAATATGTTGAAAGGTATATATGCCATAAGGACTGTCTTTTCTTGGATTATCAGCTTGTGATAAAGGCAGAAATCATAACACAAGTATTGACACAGAATTCTGGATCTGTGAATGATTTTTTTAATTTCATAGGTTCATAAGTTCATAGCTGTTTACTAGTCTAATGACCACATGGGCCTTTTTAAGCCTAGCCACGCATCCCAAATCTCTTAAAAGTTCTGAAACCCTTTATAAGTGTAAGCAGGGGTTGGGAGATGAAACATTTACATGCAGGGGCCTGGGAGATGAACCATTTACAGGTTGCCTGTGTCCATTAATGATATATGTGCCAAACCAGGGATGAATTTCCTGTTCCCCGTCCAATTGTCCAAACTGCACTTGAATTGGGTTAGGGAGGAACTATGCTTTACATGGATGGGGAATCTGTTCCATAGATGGGGTATTTTCTGGGAGACATACATGTCTCTCCAGCAGGTCCTATTTATACCACAGGCAAGGTTTAAGTCTTTAGAAAGGATAACTCTGGTGCTGTTTGTTTTGTGGATATGCAGCAGGTGTATCAGAGTGGGGTCTGACAATGCCCTGTATGCCAGGCATAGATCTCCCCTCAAAAGCCTGTAGGAGACAGAATATAGGAATAGGACACTGAGTAAGTCTGCACAGGACATTTTACTTATGCCCTGTATTCTTTTAGTGAGGAACCTTTGTGGACATTCCAATTGCTGGATATGCCTGGTGAGGTGCATACCAAAGGGGGCATTGTACTCAATAATATTTCTGATGAATGCCAAATACAGTGGAACAATGACTTCCTTGGACTTAGATGCTATACCTTTGTTTATAAGTTGTGCAACTTAGAGTGATTTCCTCCCTGCTGTAGACATAGGATTGTCAAAGGCTAGATTTCTATCTATGTGTGTTCCTAAGTCCCTGACTACAGGGTCAACTTTAAGGGGTGTGTTGTCAGTATGATAGTTACCAGAGGTGGATGACTTCCCAAAGGATACTATTATACATTTCTTAGCATTTCGTTTTAGTCCATGGCTCTGATATCAGCTGTTTGTCTGTGTTAGTCCCTCCTAGAAAGCATTTGTGTCAGTATGAGATTCAATGACAGCTCCTAATTTGTAATCATCTGCAAATTTAGTCAGCCAGAGACCATTCATATTGGCCATGACTTCAGAGAAGTAAATGCCAAAAAGGAGGAGTCCAAGGACTGATCCTTGACCGACTCCACTTGCGACTGGCCTCTTTGTATAGGTGGACTACCCAGTTCTAACTTCCTCAGTGCTGTCTGTGAGGCAGCTGGCTATCCCCCAGGTGATATATGAGTTTGTTCTAACCTCTTGAGTTTGTTAACAATGTCTGAGTTGGGTATTGTGTCAAATGCCTTAGCTAGGTCAAGTTAGGCAGTGTGAACCATTTTTCTCATCCATTGCTTTGGTTACCTTCTCAAAGAAGTCCACCAGGTTGAATAGACATGATATGCCCTTGATTTCAAAAATGTGTGTTCTTTGAAGGCTTTTTAAAGAAGGTCTGATAGAAGTCTATGTGCTGTGGCATAACAAACATGCATTCACACACACACATAAACACACACACACACACACACTCACACACACACACACACACACACACACACACACACACACACACACACACACACACACACACAAACACACACACACACACAACAGTAAACATCTGAGCACAGTTCTTGTTGCTGTCATGTGACATACAGAGAACATGCTGAATGATGTCTGCCCTAAATACTTATGATATCAGCCAGTGACATTAATTAAAGTATCTCAATCAGGTTATCTGTAGCATGATCATTATCAATTAGACATGAAACAGCAAATGCACTTGACAGAGATAAAGCCCTGGCTTGGGAAGTGGCTGAAGAGGTCCTCAGACAAATTCAATTACCCAGTTATCGAATTAAATAAAGCAGCAAACAAACACACAAATGAATAAATTAAGAAATAACTGTTCTATGACCATATCTTAATCCAGTATGTCCCTGACTAAGAACATGCTCAGGTGTAATGTTTTCAGTGGTATTTAGCCTAACAAGAGTGGAGTATCTTGCTTTCACTGCATGTGATTGTGTGAATGGGTCTGTAATCCAGGCCCAGATCTGATGGCATAGTCATAACTTAGTGTACATGGAACTGTCATTTGATGAGCTGAATTAGAAAGACTGAGTGAGCCACTGTATATGCCACCAGTGCAAGATCAATCTATAAAGTTCCATGGCCTCAAACAGCACAAAGTTTATATCTGGCATTACGGAGACTGAGTGGCTCACGAGTGCTCTTGCAGGACATTAATGAGCTTCTCATTTTGCTAATGTGCCATTCCCTCCATAACTTTCAACCATTCATCATCATCACATATGGTTGCTTGCATGCAGGACACATTATGTAAAACACCAGTGCTGTCAGCATGGAAAGCAATGATCTGTCTGGACATGTGCTCCCAGGACTGCTGCAGCATCTCAATATTCAAAGACAGTTCATTGATCCTGCATAACTCATTGTCCATATGTATATCATTACTATCCAGCTGATCCTCTCTGCTAGCCCTTTGCTAATCATTCATCATAGGAGGAGCATGTTGTTATGTAGATGCATTATCACCAGCATGTCTTCATGTTTATGCTTATCTTCAGTGGATGAACTTGACAAAGGGTCCTGCTGACCTCAGCATAACCCAACACCATAGTGTTGACCACCACCCAGATGTGTGTAATGAAATATCTTCTGTGTGCCAGTGGTTGTGGGCAATGCATTCACATCTCACCATGAATATTGTTTGCAGCATTTGCAGAGCATCCATTTCAGAGTCTGCATTACTGCTGACACCCACTGAAGAATGGTTAGCAGCACTTGCTACCATACCTATAGTATAAGCAAGATGAGCTATAGTTAAACCTTTCAAATGTGGCATTGAAGTTTTTTCCTTAGATTAGCACTGCAATAAACAGGCACCATAATGTACAATGAAAATAGCTCCATTTCTCAGCCTCAGCATCAGTTGTATATCTCCAGAAGTTTCAAGTACTAATATAAACATGAAATGCAGTTATCCATAGTATGTGTCTCTGATAGTACAACAATATGATGCATAGTTAATCTGCCCCATATTCCTATTAGATCCTCACTCTGACTCTTGATAGTATGGCCCATATTCCTTGAAGGTGCTATAAATGCATAGTGAGCAGTGAATATTCACATCAGTAAGCTACTGATACAAAGTATGTAAATAATAAGGTATTCAACAACTGTATCAACAAACCACCTTGTATGGGCAGAATGCATCAGTGTAAAAAAAAGGACTGCTTTCAGCACTAATTACTTCAGTAAGTACGTCTAAGAGGAGAAAACTATAAAATGGCAAACATGTTCAGCGATGCATTTAATGATATTCTAAGGGGCATACTTGCTCAAAGGATCAGCAAGGAAAGCAGGTTTATATTGAATGTTTTAATGGCAGATTACCTAATATGGAACAACTATGAAAGAAAAGCATAGATCTCAACTTTTTATGTCCAGAATTAGGGACAAAATAAAAAAGGGATAGGGATGACACCAAATGAGGGACACTTTTTTTAAATATTGATACTGCTTCTAACTTAGACCTTAATGAAATAGTGCATAATAAAATTCTGAGGCAGGGTTAGGGGTGCCTGTACAAAATTACAGATGATTCAGCGATACGGAATAAGCAGCATTGTGCTTGCTAGACAATGAATAGTTGAAAAACAAATGCAGTATTGGTGAAGGAAAAATGCTATTGTGACTGACACATATTCTTATGTTCATTCATGGATTGAAAATTAAAAAAAATAAAATACATATATATATATATATATATATATATATATATATATATCTGCAGGCATTCTTTCATGATACGAGTAAAAAAGGAAAATGCATTGTATCCTTTTGAGTTTTGACTGTTAAATTCCATATTCTCTACAGCATCCATTCTGTGTATCGTTTGATCTGAGAGATGTATTCCACTAGCATCATTTTCCTTACTAATGATTTATGCAACACTTATTTTGATCAGTGATATGAGTACTTCATCATATTTTTTTTTTTTTGGTCAGTGATATCAGCAATTTATCATATATTATTAGCTTGCATTTGACTAGCCAGTAAATAGGTATGCTTAAAAAACATACCCTGGGATTCTGAAACTTCCCTAGCAAGACTACAGGTTTCCTTCTATTTACTCCCTACTTCTTGCTTGGCTGCTGTGTGCCTCCCATCTGTGCGGATTTACACTTCCCTTCTCACGGGACCCAGCCATACCAGAGAAAAGAAGCTCTGCCCTCCTTGAGGACCTGAACTGTGCCCAATTAATCCCAATACAAGATTTTTGTCGGAACAACTGATATTAAACTAAAAGACTGCCTAAATTTACACTACCCTTCTCACGGGACCCAGCCATACCAGAGAAAAGAAGCTCTGCCCTCCTTGAGGACCTGAACTGTGCCCAATTAATCCCAATACAAGATTTTTGTCGGGGAACAACTGATATTAAACTAAAAGACTGCCTAAATTTACACTACCCTTCTCACAGGACCCAGCCATACCAGAGAAAAGAAGCTCTGCCCTCCTTGAGGACCTGAACTGTGCCCAATTAATCCCAATACAAGATTTTTGTCGGGGAACAACTGATATTAAACTAAAAGACTGCCTAAATTTACACTACCCTTCTCACGGGACCCAGCCATACCAGAGAAAAGAAGCTCTGCCCTCCTTGAGGACCTGAACTGTGCCCAATTAATCCCAATACAAGATTTTTGTCGGGGAACAACTGATATTAAACTAAAAGACTGCCTAAATTTACACTACCCTTCTCACGGGACCCAGCCATACCAGAGAAAAGAAGCTCTGCCCTCCTTGAGGACCTGAACTGTGCCCAATTAATCCCAATACAAGATTTTTGTCAGGGAACAACTGATATTAAACTAAAAGACTGCCTAAGTAGGTTTATGATATATATTTATCCCTGAATACTTAACCTCTGTACCTAGCCTACCTACCTGCCCAGGACTACCAGCAGCCAGTGACAGTCCCCTATATCTTGCTGACCAGACTCTCATACCTATTCTGTTAGTACTATCACTAGTATTCCTACCTTTCCTCCTTTGAGTTCTACTGAATTTCCTACTACTATTCCTATCTCTATCTTATTTTTTCCAGTTCTTATCTGCTTCTATAACTCTGCCTTCTACGAGGCCCTTTACACTCCTCTGAATCTTTGCCCAGCTTACTGTTTTCAGCCTACTACCTGGATCTGTACTCTGGTATATTCTCCATTCCTCTCCCCTGCCCACACTTTCCCTTCCTACTATAGCTCTGCCTACAACATACCCTAAAACTTCTTATTATTCATACTAGCAGGTTTAACTTACCTGCGGTTTTTACACCTGACTGTTTCCTCTCTGCTATTTACTACTCCTTTGGCTCTGCCCGCTCCGTTCACCCTTCGGGCTCACTCCGCTCCCCTCCCAGCCCCCAAATCTTACCCGCCCCGGGACCTCTACATTTATCCCCACATAACCACATCCACCACATCCCCTAGCCTATCAGAATATATTCTTCTCTCCACCCACTACATAGCTGACTCCTCCCTTATTGATCCTTCCCTCTCTGCACATAGACCTATTTTATTCCATCCCCACTCACCTCATCATGTCCTACACACACCTTCCTCTCCTACTACTAACTCTTTTAACTATTCTTACCTCCACCTACCTCATAACCTACTATGAACAACCTTTATATTCAACCTTTTGTACGCCACACAAACATACCCTAGCTACCCCCACAATCATACTCACAAACCATAGCTGTCCCATATACAGCAACTCTTATCTTGAACCTAAATATCATAGGCTCTCACACATCAAATACCTTATTCTTCAAGTCACAAAACACTGGCACTGCATCGACCACCCTCAACTAACTAACCTTTACCATGGTTTATCATTAATTTATGGGGACATCCAACCCAACCTGGGCCCTAACATAGACATACCACCCCATAATTCCCAAACACTGAATCACATGTCTGCACCACAAACTAAACCTCCCAAATCTCTTACAATAGCTCATCTAAACATCCAAAGCATTTGCAACAAACTTTCTGCTCTTCATGCCCTACTCGAAGTCCAGCAGTATGACATTCTCTGTCTTACTGAAACCTGGCTCAAACCCACAATAAAAGATAATTATCCCCTGGCTATAACATCCTAAGGCAAGACCGTCTTAATAAAAAAGGGGGAGGAGTAGCTATACTTTTCAAAACAGGACTGGAAATAAGTAAATCAACCCTTACCCCACCACATGACCCTAATGTTGAACTAATTATTTCCAAACTCTCCTTAAACTCTCACAAGACTATTAATATCATCTGCACGTATCTTCCCCCAGGCAACAATCCCCCCATATTAGAAGACCTACTAAACTGGTTTTCAATAAATCTCCTTCAAGAAACAATACTACTAGGCGATGTTAATATTGATTGGAACGTATGCAAACAAGCTAATCCATCGACCATTATAAACTTACATGGATTTCAGCAAACTATTACCTCCACAACTAGAACAAATAAAATCAATAACAAAGAATCCATACTCGACTGGATCTTAACCAATAATACCCAACAAAAGTACTCTACAGATACCCTCCCTGATGATCTTAGTGACCACTCTCTCACATACATCATTAGGCACAAAACTCATCTAACAACACCCCCCCCCCAATTCGCTTATCTTGCAGCAAAAAATACTTTAACCTTCAGCAGTTTCAAAACGAACTCAGCTTAATCAACTGGTCACCTCTAAAAACTCTCCCTATAGATGAAGCTGTCAACCACTTTAATAATACCTTTCTTACTATTCTCGATCACCATGCCCCCACCCGTTCTATACGAATGAAATCTATAACTGCTTCATGGCTTTCAACCAATACCAAACAACTTATCCTAAGTAGGAATAAAGCCTGGACCAAATGGCGAACCACTAAAGACTCTTCTGATCACATTAGCTTCAAACAAAAAAGGAACATGACTAAGCTTGCTATCATACAAGATAAAAAGAACTATTATACCCATCTACAGCAATCCTCCCACCACCAACCACAAACATTTTGGAACTCAATTAACTCACTGCTATAAACTCCAAACCCACTCGGCTCCTGCCCTGACTCCCCACTACAAACAGCTAATGCATTTAATAACTTCTTTACATCAACCATACTTAAACTGGCCAACCAACAAAGCCCTGACCCCTCATTACTAGGGAACACTAGCTGCACTCCACCTCCATTTCTGCTTAAACCCATACCCACCTCCTATATTCTACACTTACTTCAGAAACTCAAACCCTCAACCCCCTCAGCTGACAAATTGCTGAATATCTCCAACTAGGCGAAAGCTATTGCCTACCCCATCTCAATTCTAATCAACAGAACCATAAAAGAAAGTACTATACCCTCACTCTGGAAAATCTCCCACATCATCCCTCTCTTCAAAGGCGATTCATTTGAATACTCAAACTACCGCCCTATAGCACTGCTATCTCCTATTGCTAAAATAATGGAGAAATGCATCCACAAGCAGCTTTTAAATCACCTCCTATCCAATAATCTCCTAGCTACTTGCCAACATGGCTTTCGTCCCTACCACAGCACCACCACAGCCTTATTATCCTTCATAGACTCTATTAATATAAACCGGAATAACAATCTTCTTTCATCAGCATTCTTTGTTGACCTGTCAAAAGCCTTTGACATGGTGAACCACCAACTCCTCCTACACTGCCTAAAATCTCTGTCTCTCAATGATCTGGCCTTAAACTGGTTCACTTCCTATCTTCAGAATCAAAAACAAGCTGTTTTATGGAATAACAATCTTTCCGAACTTCTCCCCACCACTTTAGGAGTACCTCAAGGCTCAATCTTAGGTCCTCTTTTATTTTCCATCTTTATTAACGACCTGAATCTTGCCACCCCATTAACTACTTGCATTCAGTACGCAGATGACACCACCATCATCTGCTCTGCCACAACACAAGCTGACCTCCACTCACTTACTCAAAAAACTTTTACCACCATTGAACAATGGTTCTCTAATCACTGCCTTCTCTTAAACCCTAAGAAAACTAAACTGCTCCTCTTTTTACCCACACACCTGTCTCCCACTATTAGTTTCACACTCATTTCTAACAATGGCACCCTTATCTCTCCCGACCAAACAACCAAACTTTTAGGAGTTACCATTGACAACCTACTTAAATTTGACGTACATATAAACTCTATCATAAAAGCAACTAATAGAAAATTAGGTTCTCTCTACAGAATCAAATCTTTCTTAACACCTGAAGCAAGAACTACCATAGCCAGAACATATCTTCTCTCTACCCTACTATATGCAACCCCCATTTATACTAATCTTTCTAAACATAACATCAATAGGCTTACTACAGCCTACTGCAACATTGCCAAGTTTGCCACTGCCTCTCCATATAAAACACATCACTGCCTGAACCTCCATAACCTAGGATGGCTTGAGTTACCTCACCTAATTCAATACTACCAACTTATAATTGCCCATAAAGCCCTTCACCACCCGGATAACATTCCTGTGCTCTCTACTCTGATAGTACCCTATAATAACCTAAAAACCCTAAGATCCTCCAATAAATTACTGATTCAAACTGTTCGAGCAAAGAATACAGCAGGTGACTCTATATTTTCCAACTCAGTTGGAAAACTTTGGAATCAACTTCCTCCTGACCTTATAGCCCAAACTTCTATCTCACTATTTAAAACTCAACTAAAACATTTTCTTACCAATCATTGGCTTTGCTCATGCAATTTCCCTAGATGAGCACTTACCTCCTACAGTCTCCCACATCCTCTGTACTGTCTACCAATCTCTATTTCTACATCTCTTTTCATCTCTTCAAATGAAATTGACTCTATGAACTACAAAATATTTATTTTCTTTTTACTCTTCTTTTAGCCCTCAATCTACATATTTACTGATGTCTTTATTGTATATACCTGTACTGAAAAAAAAAAATTTTTTTTATATTATGCATTCTCTTACTGTAAAACTTGCCTAAATGCCTGTTTTTGATGTGTGTTAAATTCCCTAGGCATTTTCTAATGCCTATTTTAATTGTATTTTAAAATGCCTATGAACCTTGAATGTATGTTTATTACTTTGCATTAGATAGTGGAGCTTTTCTCCTCGGGCCTCCACTGAAAATGGACATATATCCAGTTGGACTAGCCCGGTTAACAAATGTAAAATAAATAAAAATAAATAAATAATGCTCTTAATGAAGAGTATCTGCAAATATATAGAGCTGAGTATATTTTTCTGTATTATAGAGCTAAATTGTTGCTTAGATATCTGTTGTCTTACTGTTCTGCAAATATACAGAGATCACTATATATTTTTTTGGTTTTATAATTTGCACTCTGATTCCTCATTGTCCCCCCCCCCCTCATGTTGGTTTCTATAGCTTGTGTGTTGTTAACACAAGGTTCCCTTAATTTGACTTAATAGCAGCAGCCTGCATTTAAAGTGGAACCTGTGTGTTGAGAGACAGCCTTACAAGACTATCTGCAAATATATAGAGCTGAGTATATTTTTCTGTATTATTCTGTATTATAGAGCTAAATTGTTGCTTAGATATCTGTTGTCTTACTGTTCTGCAAATATAGAGATCAGTATATATTTTTTTGGTTTTATAATTTGCACTCTGATTCCTCACATCTCTGTTGAAACTGTCTTCCCCACCCCCCTCATTTTGGTTTCTATAGCTTGTGTGTTGTTAACTCAAGGTTCCCTTAATTTGATTTAATAGCTGCATCCTGCATTTAAAGTGGAACCTGTGTGTTGAGAGACAGACTTACAAGACTATCTGCAAATATATAGAGCTGAGTATATTTTTCTGTATTATTCTGTATTATAGAGCTAACTTGTTGCTTAGATATCTGTTGTCTTACTGCTCTGCAAATATACAGAGATCAGTATATATTTGTTTGGTTTTAAAATTTGCATTCTGATTCCTCACATCTCTGTTGAAACTGTCTTCCCCACCCCACCCCCATTTTGGTTTCTATAGCTTGTGTGTTGTTAACTCAAGGTTCCCTTAAGTTGACTTAATAACAGCAGCCTGCATTTAAAGTAGAACCTGTGTGTTGAGAGACAGCCTTACAAGACTATCTGCAAATATATACAGCTGAATATATTTTTCTGTATTATTCTGTATTATAGAGCTAAATTGTTGCTTAGATATCTGTTGTCTTACTGTTCTGCAAATATACAGAGATCAGTATATATTTTTTTTGATTTATAATTTGCACTCTGATTCCTCACATCTCTGTTGAAACTTTTCCCACCCCCCCCCTCCCTGTTCTTGGTTGTAGTTTAAATTTGGTGGCTTTTGCAGTGCCCGCCCCACTGTAGATTTGATCTAGGACACTCCCCCAGTCCCATCTCTTT
This sequence comes from Protopterus annectens, assembly GCF_019279795.1. NCBI lineage: Eukaryota > Metazoa > Chordata > Ceratodontiformes > Protopteridae > Protopterus > Protopterus annectens. The sequence continues at coordinate 1,070,031,835 of NC_056730.1, read as the reverse complement.
ACCGCATTCTACCTAATAAACCCTTTCTGCACTTGCTTTTAGTCCTTTTTTAATTTAATTACATTTTTTCAAACTGTGTGGACTAATATTGCTACATACTCAAGTGTGCCAGCTTGCACTGCATGTGAATTGTTTTTACTACTGTTTTTGATACTTTTCTGAAAACAAAATGTAAGCCTGTTCCCTACCTTTCCTGTAATTAGTGTTCCAGATACAGATTTGCTGTATCCAGGACTATTTGTAAGCTTCTGAGCGCCCAAGCCTTTGTGTTGGAGGGAAGCCTTCTAGCTTATCAGTGGGAGTGGTAAGCACTAGGCAACCTGTCTACCACATAAGGAGTGGTTCTGGCCCAGAATTTGTAGTTATTGGCCATTTGGGCAGTCTTCCATCTCTCTCAACTTTCTGATTTGAAGGCCTGCATTTGCACTTGTTTCTGTCCTGTAACTCCTGGGTCCATCTCATTTTCTCACTCAAAAAAAAATTATCTGCTTTTACTGTATTTGTGTTTCTTCCTACTTTATTTTGCTTTTGCGTCATGTTAAAAGTATTCAATTATATTTATTACTGCTTGGTGTAACTCATTCTAAGCCTTTTAGTTTAAGCACTTGGGCTTCAGACCAGTTGTTTTACATTAAGAAGGTTTGTGGTCTGCACTGTAGTGGCAGAACAGGTAGCTTACATCTTTTTAAGTTCAGAACTGCTGATTGAGGGCTCAGTGTCTGTTATTCTAAAAGTGTATTAATTCTGGTTTAAGCACTTGGGCTTCAGGCCAGTTATTTTACATTAAAAGGGTTCGTGGTCTGCACTCTTGTGGGAGGAGAGGCTGGACTCTGCCCTTCTGAGCTGGGAATTTCTGGTTAGAGGCTTATAGTGCCTGCATATTTGAACTGCTTCATACTGAAATTGGTACACCTTGTTTCCTGTAGCATAGACTAGATCCAGGACTGCTGAATCTAGCTTTGTTTGTATAACTTGAGCAGTAATCCAGGTATTCTTTAAAGTACTAAATTGTATTTATTACTGCTTGGTAGTAACTTGATTAAAGTGTAGCTATCATTCTAAGTCTTTTGGATTAAGCACTTGGGCTTCAGACCAGTTGTTTTACATTAGTAAGGTTTGTGGCCTGCACTGTGGTGGCAGGGCAGGTAGCTTACATCCTTCTAAGTTTGGAACTGCTGATTGAGGGCTCAGTGTCTGTTATTCTAAAAGTGTATTAATTCTGGTTTAAGCACTTGGGCTTCAGGCCAGTTGTTTTACATTAAGAAGGTTTGTTGTCTGCAATGTAGTGGCAGAACAGGTAACTTACATCCTTCTAAGTTGGGAACTGCTGATTGAGGGCTCAGTGTCTGTTATTCTAAAAGTGTATTAATTCTGGTTTAAGCACTTGGGATTCAGGCCAGTTATTTTACATTAAAAGGGTTCGTGGTCTGCCCTCTTGTGGGAGGAGAGGCTGGACTCTGCCCTTCTGAGCTGGGAATTTCTGGTTAAAGGCTTATAGTGCCTGCATATTTGAACTGCTTCTTACTGAAATTGGTACACCTTGTTTGCTGTAGCATAGACTAGATCCAGGCCTGCTGAATCTAGCTTTGTTTGTATAACATGAACACTAATCCAGGTATTCTTTAAAGTACTAAATTGTATTTATTACTGCTTGGTAGTAACTTGATTAAAGTGTAGCTATCATTATAAGTCTTTTGGATTAAGCACTTGGGCTTCAGACCAGTTGTTTTACATTAGGAAGGTTTGTGACCTGCACTGTGGTGGCAGGACAGGTAGCTTACATCCTTCTAAGTTGGGAACTGCTGATTGAGGGCTCAGTGCCTGTTATTCTAAAAGTGTATTAATTCTGGTTTAAGCACTTGGGCTTCAGGCCAGTTGTTTTACATTAGGACGGTTTGTGGTCTGCACTGTAGTGGCAGAACAGGTAACTTACATCCTTCTAAGTTGGGAACTGCTGATTGAGGTCTCAGTGTCTGTTATTCTAAAAGTGTATTAATTCTGGTTTAAGCACTTGGGCTTCAGGCCAGTTATTTTACATTAAAAGGGTTCATGGTCTGCACTCTTGTGGGAGGAGAGGCTGGACTCTGCCCTTCTGAGCTGGTAATTTCTGGTTAAAGGCTTATAGTGCCTGCATATTTGAACTGTTTCTTACTGAAATTGGTACACCTTGTTTGCTGTAGCATAGACTAGATCCAGGCCTGCTGAATCTAGCTTTGTTTGTATGCTTGTTGTTTGTTTGCTTGTTATTTCCCTGAAATGCTAATTCCACCTAAAACGTGGCTTTTCAGTGCTTCTGTGGATCCCTAGTGATATCTGCATTGCTTACTGTACTTATTTCCTTGTTTCACTTGAAAGAAAGTTACTGTTTGTCATTTTTGCATTTAAGTTACCTGTAACACATTGCATTTAAGTTATCTGGCACTTGCTCACTAAAGCAATTATATAAGTCAGCACTAAAAAATTAAAAGCACTACACCCTCACAAACTCCCCATTGAGTACCTTGTTCCCCATTGGCCCTTTTTTTTCAATTATAAAGGAATTCCCAATACTATTCTAGCATGTCCAAAGGTCAGTTGTCAATCTCCTCTCCGGTCCAGCTGGTGAATCTGGGAATCTTGAGGCAATGTTACAACTGCCTCATGTACACAGACAACCCTCTCCTCCTCCCAACAAATTCCAACACATGTGAGAGATGCAACCATATAGCCATACTGGAGGCTAAGCTCTCTCAACTCAGTACTTGCGAAACCAGTCAGGAGGAGAAGGAAACCACACTCACTACAATTCCAGTCTCACATAGACCTACCACGACAGAAAACCAAACACATAAACACACAAAAACATACTCGAAGGCTCTAAATAAAAATCTGCCTAAGCAGCAGAGACCTCCAAAGCAGACACCCAAGCAACCGCTACCCCAAAACAAAACACGTGCAACACATAGCTCACAAAGCCAGTGTGCCGAACAGTCACAGCCCTTAAGGCTAAACAACACACCTGATAAACTTGTAATAGGTGACTCTATCATCAGGCACACTGATGTCCCACTCACCAGACTGAACAAGGAGAAGGTCACGTTGAGCTGCCTGTCGGGCGCTAGGATCCGCCACATAACACAAGCACTCAGGTCACTCCAAGGCAAGTACAAATATGACTCAGTCATTGTCCATGCTGGTGTGAATGACCTGAGACGTACCTCCCTGGACTACATGAAAAGAGACATAGAGCAGCTATCTGAGCATGTAGCCCAGGCCGGTATGACCCTGACCTTGAGTAGCATCTTACCCTCACCAAGAATGATGCCACAATATGAAGACAAGATGATCAATTTCAACAATTGGCTTAAGTATTGGTGTCATTCAAAGTGGATCCAATGCCTGTCAGCCTGTGATGACATGCTCGACAAGCCACGATGCTTCGCTAGGGACGGCTTGCACCTGTCACCCCTGGGCTTTAGGATATTGGCAAAAGCTCTTGCTACCCACACAGTGCCTTTTTTAGGCAAGGCTCAAAAGACAAACCCACCTCCATAGGTATCACAAGGGATAAGAAACTAAGAGTAATGCTACTCAACGCCGGACGTCTAAACCTCAAGATGCACGGACTCGAAACTCTCCTTAGCATGGAGAACATCGATATCTGTGCAGTAACAGAAACCTGGTTCAAGGCTCCTGAGAGCACCCCAGCACTACCAGGTTATACCTCATACCATGCATTTCAGCCCCAAAACTTGGACCGAACCACAAAAGGAGGGGGAGTATCAATATTCATCAAGGATACCCTCACTTCCAGGTTGGTGGCACAGCACGAAGCATCATAGACTATCCATGTGCAACTAACAGTGGGTAAAACTGCCTTCCAGTTTATAGTCTGCTACAGACCACCCACCCAAACCCAGGAACCCCACTCGGCCTTCCTGAGACACTGGAAAATATGAAGGTCTCTCCAAACACCATTATATTGGGCGACTTCAACTACCCAAACATAGACTGGGAGCATTACTTTATCTCCAACACCCTAGCCCAAAGGTTCCTATAATTTATAAACTCAAATGCTATGGAACAACTTGTTACCAGTCTCACAAGAGGGGAAAACATACTGGACCTGATCATCACCAACATGGGGACTCTATGCTCCAGACCAGAAGTGTATCCCTCACTGGTAAGATCAGACCATAAACTAATCTCACTGGATATTCACATCCCGACTCCAGCCCCTGCCCTGAAAACCACAGTGAAAAACTTTTCTAAAGCAAATTTTACACTCCTCAAAACCGAGGTGGAATCCTTCAAAGTCCCCGGGCCTGTGGAAAATATGGCCCAGCCCGCAGAATCCTTTATAAACACATTCTATGAACACTTTCTGGAATGGATGGATCATGCAATCCGAAATAAAACCAAGACCAAATCCTCCAAAGGCAGACATCCTGTCTGGTGGACCCCAGCCATAAACAAACTATACAATAGAAGGAGGAAGCTACTACATGATAGAGCAAAATCCCAAAAAGGGAAGGCATCTCTGATCAGTATTATCAAAAAACTATGGGTACTCATAAAATTGTCTAAGGCCAGTGTCGAGAGAAAAATAGCACAGGACACTAAGGATAATCACAAGGCTTTCTTTAGTTGTGTTAGAAACCTGGGTGGCAATTCCCAGATATGCTCAGAATTAGCCCAACATGACAAAAAATACACCTAACCCACAGACTTTGCCAACATCCTAGCTGACAGGTTTAGCGCAAACATCCCCCCCCTCCCCACCAAAAGGGCAAATATCTATCCCAGCAGAGTGCTGCCCCCCTGACATCTCAGATGCTCAGGTAAGAGCTGCCCTCTCCAAAGCAAAAAACACAGCATCAATGGGACCAGACAGTGTCCTGGGCTGCGTCCTACATGAACTCCAAGAAGAGCTAAACCCAAACATAAAACTACTGTTCAATCTCAGCCTTACTACAGGATATGTACCCAAAGAGCGGCGTACAGCAACAGTGGTCCCCTCTCCACAAAGGTGGTGCCTCAACGGATCCTGGAAACTATCTCCCCATAATCCTGACTAGCTTGGTCTGCAAAGCTATGGAAAAGATCATCATGGACCTCATAAATAAAGATATTGGGGACCTACAGACACTGGATTCTACCCAGTTCAGCTTTGTTAAGGGCAGATCCTGCCTCTTAAACCTGGTTGATTTCTTTGAAACAGTCACCAAGGCCATTGACAAGGGAAGGTGGTCCACACAGCCTACCTGGGCCTCGCGGAAGCCTTCGATACAATACCCCATTCGGGCATTATAGATAAGCTCACCAGCTTAAATATAAACCCCTATGTCAGTAGATGGGTTGCAAACTGGCTCAAGGACAGAACCCACATGGTTAGAATTGCTGGAGCCATGTCAGACTCCAAACCAGTTACAAGTGGCATCCCACAAGGCTCAGTCCTGGGACCTCTCTTGTTCGGTATATATTTCTCGGAGGTACAGGCCAACACGGAAGGACTGCGGCTGACCAAGTTCGCAGATGTCTGCAAACCAGGTGCCATAATCGACTCTCCAGCCAACACAAGCATCCTCCATAAGGCCCTCATAGAAATAGACAACTGGTGCCAGAGCCATGGCCTCAAGCTAAACGCCAAAAAGTGTATAGTCATCCCCTTTGGAAAAACAAAGTGCTCACAAATTACCACATAGGTGGTAATCCATTAAGTACAGAAGAAGTAATTAGGGACCTGGGGACCCAAGTTGATAGCAATCTCTCATTTGATAACCACGTGGCCAAAGTGGTTAGAAAAACATTTTATATAGCCCACCTAATCATGAAGGGATTCACATCAAGATCAGGGGAGGTCATCGTGCCTTTTACTCATCCCTCATCAGGCCCATAATTGAGTACAATGCCCCTTTTGGGATGTACCTTACCAGACACCTGCAGCAACTGGAAAGACCCCAAAAGTACCTCATCAAGAGGATCAAAGAGCTCAAACAGATGCCATATGCTGCCCGGTTAAAGAAACTCCAGCTCTACTCAGTGGCATACCGCCTGTTCAGAGGCGATCTGTGCCTAATGTATAAAGACATGTCCAACCCGGAATTAATGGGCATGCTGCACCTCAGAAAATCCAAATCCCATCAAGCTACGTGCTTGAGAGACTTGATCCTCAGCACTGAAATAAATAGGACATGCTGGAGGGACAGATTCATAACCCAGAGGCTCCCTTCACTCTGGAATAAAATCCCAGTCCAGGTTAGGCAGAGTCCCTCATTGACTCTCTTCAAGAGGAATCTTGATGAGTGGATGGGAGATCGTAGGTTTACCCCGGGTATCACTTCTGTGTCACTGTTAGACAGAGGCACAGTATACTAACCTCGAAAAAGGGCATAGCAAAATTAATTTAAAATGGGTGGCAAAAGCCAAACACACTCTGGCTAGGCTTATAAATGCCCTAGGGCAGATAGCCTAGTATGAACCTATGAACCTATGAACTCACTATCAATTAATTAAGAGAGAACTTGCATTTTTGGTTGCTGCTAATTAGTAATCCTGCTTGCGCCAGTAAAAGAACCTGTGGTGAAAAAGAGAAATTTGCAGTTGCAGATAGGGGGTTAGATGGGAAAAACTGCTGCTCAGACAGTGTATATTCTTCTTAGTGCATACATGTGGTAATACACCAGAATATGGGGAAAGGTTCATGCTACTCTAAAAGGACCACTGCACTGCTTAAAATCTGCTTTTTGACTATAAAAGGAGTTGCAATGGGAGAATATGAATATAGGACAATAGACAAAGGGGCTACAAGAAGAAGACACTACATAAGGGAAGTAGGAAAGATAGATATGGGAATGGGGAAATGGAGGGTGCAGCCTTTTATGTGGCAAGTGTCCATTTTTTTCAAGAAATTAAACTGGGGAAGGATGTAAGGGAAGATGAAGGTATGATAGAAAGTTGAGGGTCAGTTGCAGGGGCAAATATATATAGGTTTATAGTTGTGTACTAGGCTAATGGCCACTGGGACCTTCTTAAGCCTAGCATCCAAAATCTCTGACAAGTTCTGGTAACCTTGGTAAATGCAACATTTACAAGCAGGGGATTTTCTATAGGTGGCCTGCGTCCATTAGAGATATAAGTGCCAAACCAGGGGTGCATTTTTGGTTTCCCATCCAGTTATCGTCAAGTTACACTTCAAAAGGGTTAGGAAGGGACTCTGCTTTACATGCATGTGGAACCTGTTCGAGAAAATGGTTAGTCTCCAGGATATATTCCTGTTTCTCCAGCAGGTCCCTTTTATATCACGGGGAAGGTTTAAGTCATTAGAATGGGTAGTTCTGACACTGTTTGTTTTAGAGATATGCAGGACTGTGTCCCAAATATGCCTTATATGCCAGACATAGATCTCCTCTCAACAGCCTGTAGGAGACAGAATGCAGGGATAGGGCTTTGAAGTGGTCTGTAAAGGGCATGTTACTTACAACCTGTATTCTTTTAATAAGGAGCCTGTGTGAATATTCAAATTTTTGGATGTGGCTGGTTAGGTACATACCAAAGGGGGCATTGTACTTGGTGATAGATCTTATGAATGCCACATACAGTGAAACAATGACCTCTTTGGTCCTAGATGCCTTACCTTTGTTTATATGCTGTGCAGCACAGAATGAGTGCCTCACTACCATAGACATCTGATGGTCAAAAGCTAGATTACTGTCCGCATGTGTCCTCAAGTGCCTGACTATTGGATCGATTCTTAGATGTGTGTTGTCAATATGATAGCTATCAGGGATGTCCAGCTTCCCAATGGATACTATTATGCATTTTTTGACATTTAGTTTTAATATATTCTTCAGGCACCAGTTATTTATTTATTTCATCTCTTCTTGGCCAACACTAGTGCTGGTGAGGAATTCTGTGACTGCTCCTAATTTACAATTATTTGCAAATTTGGTCAGCCTGAGGCTCTTGACATTGGCCTTTAGTTAAGAGAAGTAGATGCCAGAAAGGTGCTGTCCCAGGACCAATCCCCAAGGGTCTCCAGTGGTGACTGGCCTCTTAGTAGAAGTGGATTCTCCAATTCTAACTTCTTGGGTTCTGTCTGTGAGACAGGTGGCTATCGACTGGGTGACATAAGAGTTTTAACCTAACCTCTTGAGTTTGTCAACAATGTCTGAGTAGGGTATTATGATAGATACCTTGGCCATATCAAGATAGGCAACAGGAACCATTTTGCCCTCATCCATTGCTTGGGTGACCTTCTCAAAGAAGTCCAACAGGTCAAGTAGGTATGACCTGCCCTTGACAAAACCAAACTGGGTTGGATGCAGTGTCTGGAGGTTTCTTATGTCATTAGCGATCATTTCCATGATAACTTTTCCATGGCTTTGCGTATGAGACTACTGAGACATATTGATCTGTAGTTTCCAACATCCACAGATGGCCTACCTTTGAGCAGAGGGATAGTAGTTGCCATTCTCCATCAGTGAGTCATAAATCCTGTTTGGAAGCTACAGTTCAATAGTGATTCTAGAGGTTCTTAAACGTTGTGTTTCATGCTATTTAGAAGGCAGGCAGGGATATTGTTGAGTCCATCAATGCAGTGTCCTTGGCCTTATAGAGACCATTAAAAACCTCTCCAATAATGGTAGTCAGGGGATGGCATTTCCTGAGGGAATGTTTTGGGCAGAGAGGGGTAAATTTGGAGCTGAAGTTGTCAGGCAGTAGGTTTGCTATATCTTTTGACTTAGTGTAGGTGGCGCCATTAACAATGAGCTATGCAACACTTGTGTATTGCTTTTGAGGTTGCATACATAACTAAAGAATGCCTTGTAGTTTTCCTTGTCCTGGGAATCTGGCTTTACCTCAAAGTTGGCTTTGGTAGAGTTTATTTGTCTTCCTGAGTTTTTTCTTTAGTTTGATGAGAGCACTTTTATCCTGCTGGGTGCTGCACTTTCTAATTTTTTATGTGATTTTATTCCTTCTGTAATGCAGTCTATCAATGTCGTGATTCCATCAGGTTTGCTTGTTTTTTTCTTATTTAGTTCTGTAGTTATTCCTGGTGGGTACAGATGCCTCTATGCAGTTGTTAACATGTTTGCACACAGTTTCTTTGAACAGTTTTGCATAGGTAGCAATGTTCTCAAGGTTTAGGAGGACTTGAAAATTTTGCCCGGTTGTCACTTAATAGTAGGAAGTTAGCCTTAGACTAATTCCTAAACGTTCAAGGGTTAGCTGAGATTCCAGGTTTTATATTTTCTTCAAAAGAGACCTTTTTTGTTGTCTGTTCTTATCAGAGAAGACATTACACTAGTGGCTGTGCAGTGCTTTTCCATAATAGGCAGGACCAGATCCATTATGTTTGAGCCCCTGGTTGGTGTATTGACAATCAGGTCCAAGGAGTTTGTGTTATCAAAATCCTGGACTCTCTGTGCTTGCATGATTGGAGTTGTATATGACTCGCAGTTATTAGTGGGTTAATTAAAGTCATGCATGAATATGGTATTGGTTGGATGGTGAGTGTCTTCAGTAAGCTTAAATATATGTTATGAGTTTCATAGGTAATAGAGTGGGACCTATAGCTTGCAAGGAAGTGGTATGGGATTTTGCCTATGGTGATCAGAATGTTTGACCAACCGTAAGGTATATTTATTTTGATGTAAATCAAGACACCTCCACCTTTAGTCTCTGCCTGTGTAGTAGCTAGTCAAAATGTGTGACATATGACATAGACAAAGACTGCCAGAGAGCTACTGATATAGTTAGGAATATGGAGAGCAGTGGATTAAGAAACATACATACAGATGTAGGTCCTGAAGCGTAGTTAAGGTGAGGTGAATGGGGAAGCTCCCCCCAGTGCAAGATATTACAGGAGGCGATCAAAAGATGCAGACTGGTTGGTAGTGCAAAACTAAGGTTAATTCCATACAGGCTGTAACATTCCTCCTCTGGGCTAGTGATCAAGGAACCTCAATCCTCACCACTGCAACCAGTAGGCAATGCTCACTGTGAGGAAAAATGTAAACATACAGTATTTCAGATGCAGTCTTCTGCACCAAGTACAGTTTTCCTAAAGAGCACAAAGGAAATGCACACTCCAGTCCTGGGGCTGGACTTTATCTCAGGGCTCCAAATAAAACTGCTCACTGACCACAATACAGCTAAATCATTAGCTGGGTGTTCCATGCCAAGCCCTTCACCACCTTCTCTGTGAAATTGATGTTCTCAGTGTCTCTGTTCAAAGTAGCTGTCACACACACACAACCACCTGGGAAAGACTGGCACAGCTTATCGCTCTGCCACCTACACCCAGACTATAAGGTAGGTTTGCTGTCGGCAGAACACCTGAAGCCAGCTGCTTTAAGGCTCTTACTAGGGTACCCAATTACACTTAGCAAAATTATTAGTTATACAAATGGTAGTGTTTAATAAAGCAGTAAGAATTTCAGGAATGTGGAGCCACAGTACCACTTGATAAATGCAAGCACTCTCAAATGTTAAATGTTGTTTTCTAAAAGATCAGCCAAAATGCAAGGTTTAGATAGATTTAATAATAAATAATAAAAAACATGAAAATGCTGAAATCTATTTACAATAAACACCAGAGTTTCAATCACAGGAAATATATAAAAAAACACGGATGGAAAGACTCACACAGATATGACAAAAAAATTTCACTAATCTCATTATATTTTTTTTAACTGACTGAAGAATTACTGTTTGCTAGTCACTTACTAAAGCAAGGCAAGATGAAAGTGGATAAGTATCTTGTAATGTCCAATAACAGAGTGCGCACTTCACATCTCTTACTAGTATTCAAATATAATTTCAGTGCTGGCTACAAAATGACATCACATCTGGTCACCTGACTTTGTGGTTCCCACACTAACTTCTCACTAGAAACTAAGCCAGGATTTGGCACTGATGTGTCAAAATACACACATAGAACTTTAGCTAAGGTTTATTACAGCATCTGGAAACTGTAAAACAATTACAACACTTTCACCCTTCCTGCACAAACTAAAAAGCCATTCTCTGGCACCCCAGGGTAGCAATTAGTTCATCACTAAGGACAATAGAGCAATATCCTTGCCTAGGTTTCTCACAGACATTGCATCCCTGGCTGTATTCAGACCTATGAGATAATCTTTATGGCCTAAACCAAGTCATTTAATTTCTGGCTAATTTTTAAGGTTAGCTGGGCTGAGTTTAACCCCTTCCCTTCCAGTATTCTCTTTTAAAATATATACAATTCATCAGTTGGAACAATGCAGTCTGACATATATGTATATTTCTTTTCTGTCCAGCAGGATCCACTGTTGACAATTTTTTAACACAAGCAACTTTACAAATACATATTTAACACAAGCAAATCAGTTTGATATTCAAATGATTATAATTCTCTATAAAAAATCCAGCTAGCTATGCTGGCATATGTTACACATGCACTGCCCTATTCCCTCTGGCACAGCTGGCACTACCTCACATCATCACATCTCTCCCCACTTTAAAGACTCAAGCTAGTTTTTCAAGTGACCCTGGAGGAACTTTGCTTGAAAGAAATGAGCATGTCTGGGAACACATTAACCCATACTCTGTCTTGAGAGCTCATCTGTATTAGCATTTTTGAGCTCACAGTGGTGCTGCACTGTCATGTCATATGCCTGAAACCCTAGGATCCACATTATTAACTTGGCATTTTGCTAGCTGGCGTGATGTAGTCATGTCAAGGGACTGTGGTCTGCAACCACAGTGAATTTCATTCCATACAGATAGGGCTGACATTTTTGCAGTGCCCATACTATGGCTAGACATTCTTTTTCTACAGCTATATAGCATTCCTCCCTTGGTTGGAGTCTACAGCTGAGATATACAACAGGGTGTTCTTCTCCCTCTGAGGAAACCTGGCTGAGTACAGATCCCACCCCATGGTGTGAAGCATCGACCTGTACAACTAATTATTTGCTGTAATCTGGACTGGCTAGAACAGGAAGTTCTCCCAAAGCCCCTTTAAGCTTTTGGAATCCCTGTTTTCAGAGTCCATATAACCTTATCTGACCTGTATTTCCTCATCAGGTCTGTGAAGGGAGCAGCTATTGTACTATAATTGGGAATTATGCTTTCTATAGTACCCTGCTGTTCCCAAGAATTGCCTGACCTGCTTTGTGGTAACAGGGGAAGATCATGCCTGAATACCTTCCATTTTAGAGGCTCTGGCCTGATTTTACCACTCCACATTCTATGTCCCAGGGTAGGAGACGTCTGTCATAATTCCTCGACACTTACTGGGTTTAATGATCAACCCTGTCTTTTGCAGTCTGTCCAGGACCTCCCAGACATGATGAAGATGCTCTTGCCAGGAATGGCTGTAGATGGCAGTATTGTTCAGGTAAGCAAGGGCATAATCTCCTGCTCCTGCTATGATGCAATCTACCAGCCTCTTGAAGGTTACTGTGGCATTTTTCATCCCAAAGGGCATCTTTGCAAACTCTTATAATGCGAACGGAGCCAGAAAAGCTGAACTCTCTCTAGCAGTGAGAGTCCAGGCCAATTGTCATTAGCCTTTAGTTAGATCAGTAGTGGTCAGATACTTAGCCCCATCCAACTTCTCTAAAGTGTCATCTATCCTAGGCATGGAGTAAGTACCTGGTTCTATGTGACTATTTAGTTTTCTGTAGTCCACACAGAACCTGATGCTGCCATCCTTCTTTGGTACCATCACCAGTGGGGAGGCCCCGGGACTGCTAGACTCCTAGATTACTCCCAGTTCCAACATTTCATGTATCTCCTCCCTCAGAGTCTGTCTGACTCACTCAGGCACCCTGTAAGGAGCCTGCATTATAAGTCTTTGGGGTCCTGTATCCATACTGTACTACACCAGGTGGGTGCACCCAGATTTTCCAGTGAACATTTACTCAAACTCTTGTAACACTGCTCAGACTTCTTGCACCTGGGGAGGGGATAGCCTCTGGGACAATGTTACCACTTCCATTGAGGTGTCAGTCCAAGTCACACTGAGAAGATCAGTCACAGATCCCCTTCAAACTCCTCTTGCTACCCACTGCAAATATTCAGCACAAGGGTCTCCCTATGATGTTAAGGCTTCATCATGTTAACAGGTACAAGTTTGTTCCCCTGCCTATTGCCTAGCAGTTTCATCATGTAGTTGACATCACTAACCTTCCTTACCACTTTAAAGGGTCCTTCCCAAGCTGCCTGCAACTTATTGTGTCTGACATGAATGAGCACCATAACCTGCTGTTCCACAGCATATTTTCAGGCTTGGGCATTCCTGTCATACCAGACCTTTTTCTAGTGTTGGGCCCCTGCCATGTTCTCCTGGGTCAAGCCCATGAGCTTCCTGAGCCTTGTCCTAAGGTGTAGGGCATATGCCATAACAGACTCCTTGTGGGATTCATACTCAACTCCCACTCATCACAAATCAAATCCAAAGGCCCCCTTGGCTCACCTTCAGGCTGCCTTCTGCATACAGTAACTCAAACAGTGTAAAACCTATGGATTCCTGGAGTACATTTCTATATTCAAACAGCAGATGGGGCAAATATTAGTCCCGCTCTCTGTTAAACTGGTCTGCAAATGCCGTTAGAATGGTCCTCAGTGTAGAGTTTACCTCTCCATCAGACCATTAGTCTGGGGATGGTAGGGGGTGGTGTTTAACTGCTTCACCCTACAGCACTTCCGCAGACAAGCCAGCAGGTACAACATGAAATTGGCACCTCTGTCAGTCAGTATTTCTCTTGGGAAACCTAACCTGCTGAAAATATTTAACAAAGCATTTGTCACTTTCTCTGCCATGATGGAAGACAGAGCAGCCACCTCAGGGTATCTAGTAGCACACTCTACTACCACTAGGATGCATTTCTTCCCTGTGGAATTTGGAGTACTCAGAGGCCCCATAATATCCATAGCTATCCTCTGAAATCACTTCTCAATCACAGGCAAATGCATCAAAGAAGCTTTGACCTTCTCTCCTGCCTTGCCTACTTTTTGGCACTGTTCATAGGTTCTACAGTATCTTGCTACATAACTTGCAATCCTAGGCCAGTAAAATATCTGAATAATATGTCTCTTGCTATGCTTTATGCCCTATGACCTACAAAAGGAATGCCATGGGCTATAGCTAGAAGAGCCAGATGGTAGTCTCTGGGCACTACCAACTGCTGTATTACCTCACCTTCTAGCCATCCCTAAGGGGTTAGTTCTCTATACAGTAATCCCTTGTTCAGTATACAGAATCCCCTTTTTCAGCCCTTGGACCCTGTATTATGAGGCTTGAGAGGTAGCTGAGGAGGCACCTGATACAGGGTCCAAGGGCTGAGCCTGTCTCAACTCTACCTTTTTTTATGCTTCCCAGCTCCCCTTCCAGAGGAAGCCTGGTATCTTCTACAGTGGTGCTTCACTATTAGCCTGTGTACTACCATTCAGCTCTGCACTTGGAGTCACCCTGTCCAAGGAAACATCAGTACTTATCAGTAGCTATGGCTCACCTTCAGACTCAGTGCTACAGCGTAGCTCCCTCCCTGAAATAGCTATACCACCAGCCCTGGCTTAATGTATGGGATTCCCTGGGTCTCCCCCAGGCTACTAAACCCGCATGCCTACCTCCAAGCCTAATTGCATGTAATTGCATGCAGACAAGGTATTGCATTATCAAAGTCATACCCTGTCAGGACATCAGCAGGGATATCCTCAAACATACCTACTTGCTTGCTTCCTTTTCCACCCTCCCAGTCAAGGTGAACCCTAGCCAAAGGTATTTGGAATGGGGTCCCTCCAAAAGCTCTGACTGGAGTGGACTTCCCAAGCAAGTTCTGTTCCTCTTTATCCACTGCAGGCTTCACAATGGTTATGTCAGGGGCTGTGTCTCTCATGGCAGTGACCTGTTTTCCATTTACTAAAATAGGATACAAAGTCTGGTGATAGTTTGCTACCCCTGTTATCTCCAGACAGCTTATCACTAGCGTGCTGTTATTCCCACTTGCTGGCTCCCTCACCTTTTGTTCCCCACCTTGCTTCAGTGGACATTTCTATGCTACATGACCTCTCTGGTTACATTTAAAACATCTAAACCTTGATTCTGGCTCTGTATCTGAACTAGTGACTTCCCCCTTTACTGGTGGATTCTGTTAGGATGGTTTAGGCTGCCCACCATGGGTTTCCTTATATCCATGTGCAACACTGAGTGTCCCCTTCTTGTGCAGTGATGCCCTGCTTGCCAAGTACAGATCCCATTTTCTCCCCGATTCATCTGCAGCATTACACTCCTGGTCTGCCAGCCAGATTCTCATGTCCCCAGACAAACTGCTAAGGGCTTGTTCCTTCACTCAAAGGTCTTCCAGCCTTTCAAAAATGTTGACCTGACACCCACGCACCCACCTATGAAAATAAGGGCTTAGCTCAGCAATATAATTATAATTTAATCTGCCCTACGTCTATGCTCATGATATTTTTTTGTAAGCTTCAGCTGTTAACGTAGAACATTCCAATAAACATTGTTTAACCTTGTCATAATTTAAACAATCAATATCAGACAATTTAGAAACAGCAGTTGCTGCTTTACTATGGAATAAGGGGATCAGGAACCATACCCAAAGCCCTTGGTCAACATTTTACTGTTTACATACTCTTTCAAATATATGAATAGAACTATCACAATTATCACATTATGTATACTGTGGAAGGATTTTACTGACCTTTGCTGCTTCTGGGGCCCAGTTATTCCCTTCCCAATGCCACCATGTTCTTGTCAAAGTGTCAACATCTCCCTCTCATGTTGATGCTGTTTCTCATTTTCTTCAGCTTCCAAATGCTGCAGTCTCTCTGCTGATTCTAATTCCATACATTCTGCCTCCAGTTCAAGTCTCTTTAACTCCAAATGGGTTTTTAAGTCATTTGAGGAAAAGGTGAACTGCCCTGTTTCTGAGGGCTGCACATCCCCATCATCAGACTGGCTGTCTTCCTGGTTGCTCGTATGTGCTGCAGCTGCCACTAAGGCTGAATCATTTCTTCTTTATTCCAGTTGGCATGCATCAGTCCTTTGGATTTGCACCCTTTGGCCAACTGGTTCACTGTCAGCTTGCCATAATCCTCTGCTGACATCATTGCCTGCTTTCCCAGACTAGACTAAATTAAAAAAATAATAATAAAAAAACTGTTGTGAAAAATTAAACTCTGTATGTTTATCTTGTGGCTGCTGAGAGTACACATACCTTTAGTGACAACTGCTAACAGGCTACATAAGTTCAATTAATATCCACACCACTGCTCACCAATATGTGATGTCCTCCTCTGGGCCAGTCATCAAGGAGCCTCAGTCCTCACCACTGCAATGGGTGGAGAATGTTTACTGTGAGAAAAATAGACAAAATTGTATTTTCAGATGCACCCCTCTGCACCAAGTACAATTCCCCTTAACAGCACACAGGGAATGCACACTCTAGTCCTGGAGCTGGGCTTTCTCTCCAGGCCCCAAATAAGACTCCCCACTGACCACTATAGAGCTGAGTCCTTAGATGGGTATTCCAAGCCAAGTCCTCTACCACCATCTCTGTGAAATCAGTGTTCTCAGTGTCCCTTTTCAAAGTAGCTGTTACAAATACTCTCTTTGAGATTTGATTTTCACACACACACACACATGCACACACACACACACACACACACACACACACACACACACACACACACACACACACACACACACACACACAAATACACACACACACACCACATGGGAAAGGCTGGCACAGCTTACCCATGCTGCCACCTCCACCCAGACTATAAGGTATATTTGCTGCCACCAGAACTCCAAAAAACAGCTACTTTAAGGCTCTTACCAGTGTATCCAATTGCATTTAGTAAAATTAATACTAATACACATGGTCATGTTTAACCAAGCAGCAAGACTTTCAGGAACATGGAAACAGTGCCAATAAATAAATGTATGTACTCTCAAAGGTTAAATATTTTCTAAAAGACCAGCCACAATGAAATGGTTAGATATATTAATAATAAATAATAAAAAAATGAACATACTAAATATATATGTATAATAAACACAATACTTTCAAACACAGGAAATATAAAAAGCACAGATGGAAAGAATTAGATACAGAAAACACAACATTTAGATAATCTCACTATATTTTTTAACTGGCTGAAGAATTACAGTTCCCTAGTTACTTACTAAAGCAAGGCAAGATTAAATTGTATGAGTGTCTTGTCAGGTTCATAAACAGAGTGCACACCTCATATCTCTCACTAGTATTCAAATACAATTTCAGTGCTGGCTACAGCAGGACATCTCATCTGGTCACCTGACTCTGTGGTTCACACATTACCCTCTCACTAGAAAATGAGGCAGGATCTGCCACTTATGCCACAGTACACACATATAATTTTAGCTAAAGTTTATTACAGCATCAGGAAAATGTAAAACAATTCCAACACATCCACCCTTCCTGCAGAAAGTAATAAGCCATTCTCTGGCACCCAAGAGTAGCAATTAGTTCACCAATAAGGAGAATAGAGCAGGATCTCAGCCAAGGCTTTTCACAGATATTGTGTGTCTGGCTGCATTCAGACCTATGAGATACAATTTTTATGGCCTAAACTAAGTCATTCAATTTCAGGCTATCTTTCTTAAGGTTAGCTGGGATGAGCGTAACCCATTCCCTTCCAGTATACTCTACTAAAATATATACATTTCATCTGTTACAATAATACAGTCTGACATGCATTTATATTTATTTTCTGTCCAGCAGGACCCACTGTTTATACATTTTTAACACAAGCAACTTTTCAAATACTTTTTTAACACAAGCATCTGTACAAATCAGTTTGATATTCAAATGACATATAATTCTTTACAAAACTCTAACTAGCTATGCTAGCATATGTTACACATGCACTTTCCTACTCCCCCTGGCACATCTGGCACTACCTTACATCATCGCATAGGCATTTCTGAATGCTCATACTGTTTTTCAGTCAAGTCAGTGTTTTATCTATGGTGCAATTCGTAGCAAGCCACTTGCTACCTTTAAATGCAGCACAGTTTGCTACAGTTGTTAATAGTAGAAAGAGACATTTTTGCTTCTGCAGCAGTATTTTTTTTACTTCTGAACTTGAGGAGTGTATAACAAACATGGGTTTGGTTTTCTCCTTAGGAAAGAAGTGGCAGATTGAGACTCAGTCCTTTTTTTCTGCTTCTCAGCATAGATTTGAGGGGAACCTGATCAGAGAGCAGTAGTGGACATGAGATAAGACACCTGCAGCTCAGGGAAGGCACTAGTCCTGGGGAGGACTGGACAACAAATATGGAATGATATTAACACAGAATGGATAAGAATATTGAGATGGTGGGTATTGTGGGTACATTCCTTCCATACATTACTGTATGGGTAATAAGCAGGAGGAAAAGATCAGACAGTACTCTGACAACCCTCCCCACTGGGCCCTGCTATAAGTGTTGCTGGCAGAGGCAAGCAGTGATGTGACTATAACTGTCACAATAGGAGCATTTTTGGGAGGCAAATATGAACTTCCAGCTGCTGGCCCAACAGCTCTCCCAGCACCTCCACCATCTCCCTGACAGTCACAAGTACACTCTCCCTGGCAGTACCATTTGAAGGAGCAATGGAGCTTTCAGATGATGAAGCACCACTAGGGACAGGAGAGCTTCCACTGCTGCATCCACTGTGGTGGCAGCCCAACTTGTAGTTTGGAGATACACAGGGGATAGCTGGGCCTGCTGGGGACTGTGGATTAAGGCCTAGCCACCGACATCTTATGGCAGTTTCTATACAAAACTGCAAAATAAAGGAAGATAAATAACATAACAAAAAAAGGTAGCAAAAAGGAAGGGAGGAGAGGGAGAGAGAGAGAGAGAGACAAATGGGAAACCATCAGTACAATAAAGCTATGAAACACATGACTAAGGATATCATAGGAATATCTAAGCACTGCTGCATCAGTCTAGAAGTCTGACAAGCAGCATGAGTGCATGACAATATGCGGACTCTGTGCTATAATGTGCTGTCCTAGCAGGGTAGTCACAGATAGCCATTCTGATAGTTTAGTAGTAGTGGCTATGATAGTTATCTGCAGGAACACTAATCTGCCTAGAAAGTGCTGGGACAATAGGGTGAGTCAGTGACCACTTACCATTCTATATATATTCTGTACAGGCCAAAAACTGCAAAGGTCACATACAGATGACCCGGATAACTGTATTTCTCATATTATGAATAGTATCCAAAGTACACTAGAACTACCTGTACATCTTAACATACATACACTTACCAGTCCTGGGTGTCTCATACATGTGTTGCTGTCATATTACTAATGCAATAATTTAATTTCCCAATAGGAATTTAATTGCACATAGAAGGTAGCTAATACACTTAACTGAGCTTGGAAAGCCTTTCAGTCATTCTGTGGTATAGAAGACGATTCTCATGTATGGCCTCCTGATTTGTAGAATACAATATAACATTTGGTAATATGTTCATAACCCAGTCTGTACTAAGTGAACAGATAGTTACAGTACTTCTCAGGTGCCCTTACTCTAACCTTGTCTTCCAACCAGCTTAGTTGGTCAGGATGGTGCTACCACAGGTCACTGTTTTTGTGCCTACACTGGTTATCTGAGATGGGCTATACCAGTGACATCAGTGATAGCCATTCATCTCATATTAGGAACCCTCAGAGGAGTCCCCAGTTAGATGCTTCCAGTGGTCTTTATGTAGCAGATACAGGAAAATCCCCCATGGGAACATCCTGCCCCATAGTGGCATCATGTCATCAGATGTCATGGCCATTCAGTAAGTCTAATCGCAGAGAATAAAGGCTGACCTATTGCTACCATACCTGTTGTTTTTTGCATGTCGCACAATAGAAGTCATTTTAGTTGGACAGCCTGTGGTGGGGTGTCCTTTATTTAAGTCAGAAAATGTTCCCTGTATCAATGTGGCATTAAAATGTGAAATGCAGTATAAAATGTGTATACTATTTGTGTGGTGCTTATATTTTAGAGTAAATTTGCTCTTTAAGGTCTCCATTGGCTGCAGAACTAAGAAATGTTGCAAGACACCCATGTTGGGGTCACTGACTTGAAAATACATGCTCAATGTGCTCGACAGGTACTCATGTTGTTGCTTGAGATCAAGAGAGTCTCTTAGCATGACTATGCCTACAGGTTCAATGTGTAGGAAGCCTACGTATGTAAAATTCATAAGGTAGACTCTCATTAGCATAAGCACCACACTCATAGCTTCAGATTTACATGATATAACCCCTTCCTACAGTGAAGAGACTCACTACAGTATGGAAGGCTGCAGACAGTTAACTAAAAACGTCATTAGCACAGGTACACAAAATGTGTGTAACTGAAGATACAATTCTTGTTTGTGAGGAAAGCCTGTACTTTTTTCAACTTTTCAGTTAGCTTCCCTACCTCCATATAGCACTGTCTTGTAAAACTGTCTAGGCAATGTGTTTGTATGAAAGGAATGCTACCATTTTTAAGCTACAGCTAAAGGAAGGTGTAGTCATGTCAGGTGTGTCAGTCAAAAGGAGGTTACCCAGAGTTAAACTGCTTGAAATGAATGAGCAATTCTGCATTAAAATTTCAATTCCTACATTTTGACAGTATCGTACTATCACTGTGAAAGTTAAGTAAAACGAACTTTTCACTTCAGGCGTGTCTGCTGTTGTTCTGTTGTTGCATGACTCAGTGTACATCTTTCTTTTTTTTTTTTTTTTTTTTTTTTTTGTACAGGTTGCAGTACAGGTAGGCCGTGATTGCTTTATGTGCAGTCTTGTGGTCATTCCTGTATGTAAACTGCACTGGCAGTGACAGATTTTTTTTTTTTTTCAGGGAGGGGCATACTTACACACAGCAGCATGATGTATCTCAGGTATACATAAATGCTGATGGAGATAATTATTAAAGCTTCATTTTATTTATTTAGTTTATTTTATTTACATTTGTTAACCTGGAAAGTCCGACTGGACACAGGTCCTTTTTCAACAGAGGCCCGGGGAGAAAAGCTCCCATTACTAAGCATAGGATGCAAATACTAGTAAAATTATAGAATACAAATACCTTAGGTTTTGACAATAATAAAAAATTACAGGATTGGATGGCTTTCAAAATAGAGCCATAGATGTTGGGAAACAATAATACACAGTAGACAGTAATGATAATACAAAAGTAAAAATCCATAGGTTTTGACCACTTTTCAAAATCCAAGGATTCCGATGTTTTTTTTTTTAAGAATGAGCATTGGATGTTAAATAAAACAATTAAATGGATATATCAGTTATAATTTCTATGATCTGAATCCTTAATATAGTTGACAATATTAACCTGAATCAATAAAAGGTGAAGACTAGAAAGAAATTATTATTATTGTTAGTGTTTGCCAAGAACAAGGAAGAGACTGGAGATCTGTTACTGAGATTATTAGATTGTGAGTATGGCTAGGGAAAAAGTTGAGTAGATGCAATAGTTTTGGTGAATTACCCTGGGCTAAAGCAGGAGAATAGCCATGAGATTACTAGATAGGCTCTTAGCGTTTGTTTAAACTGGGGTAAGGAGAGCTGGGATACTATATCGTTGGGTAGTGTGTTCCATAAATTGGCTATATAGTTAGAGAAAAGTGATTCACCAGCTGTGTTGGTAGCTTTTGTGGTCTGTAATAGTAGCTTATTGCATGAGCGAAGGGTCTGTTATGTGAGAATAGGAGTATTAGATTTTGTAGAACTGGGGTGTTATCAGGTTGGTGCAAGACTTTGTGTGCAAAAGTGAGTTGCTTATGGAGGAGGAGGTTGGGAACTTTGAGCCAGTTCAGTTGTTTCAGAGCTGAACAATGATGGGACCTGAAAGGGGCATCACAGGCAAATTTTGCTATTTTATTATAGCAAGAGTCAAGTTTTGTTTTTTCACGCTTTCTGATATTTGTGAGAATTGGGGGGGCATACAGGAGGGTGAATATAAGGTGTATGTGTGTGTGTGTGTGTGTGTGTGTGTGTGTGTGTGTGTGTGTGTGTGTGTGTGTGTGTGTGTGTGTGTGTGTGTGTGTGTGTGTGTGTGTGTGTTTGTGCAATAGTAGACTTAGCCTGGCTAGTAAAGAATTGTTTATTTCTGTAGAGCATTCCCAATTTTGTATGTACTTTTTTATAGTCTGAGAGATGTGAATGTCAAATTTCATGCTGCAATCAATTTCAACCCCAAGACATTTAGTGTGGGTAATAGGGGTGATTGTGGTATTATTATTTATGCTTTTTACACCCAGCTGAACTCATTATTGCCAATTACATTCTTAACAGTCATAAAACCATAACAGTTGCTAACATCTACCTACCCTCAGGTGACAATATATCTTTATAAGAACAAATTCTCCACTGGATGTCAGAAAATATATCCAATGAATCCATTATACTAGGTGACTATACTAGGTGACATTAACATCAGTTGGTAAAACCTCAACTCTCACTCCCCTAACACCAGTATTAACCTTTATGGCTATATCCAACTGATCTCTTCCCCAACCTTTCACCATAAAGCTACTAATACTTGCTCTACACTTGACTGGATTCTGGTCTCCCGCCCTAACCTCTATCACCACCCTGAATCTCCTTAGCCAGAGACAACAATAAGCTAGTCTCCTGTCTCTTCCTAGACCTCTCCAAAGCCTTTATCACTGTCTCCCACCTCATCCTACTCTCCAAACTCTCTCAACTCAACCTATCCTCATCAACTATCATTTGGTTCAACAGCTACCTCACAGGAAGACAGCACTCTGTCAAATTGCTTTCTGTTCTCTCTCCCTTTCTTCCCATTAAAATGGGTGTCCCTCAAGGCTCAGTTCTAGGTCCCCTTCTTTTTAACATATTTGCTAATCAGCTCCACACTTCCTGTCTTCAGTTTTCCCTCATACAGTACACAGAGGACTCCACAATCATCACCATCACTGACAACCCATCAGACCTGCTTACCATGACACAACAATCTTTTAACCTCACAGAAACTTGGTTCAATAACCATAAAATCCTACTAAATCCTAAAAAGACAAATCTTCTTCTCCTCCTCCCCAAATCTCTCTACCACCTCATATCTTCATTCACCATCTCCTCCATTAACAAAGCATCTATCACAGTTGATACCCATACAAAGCTCCTTGGAGTAATCATTGATGATAAACTTAAATATGACCACCATATACGTCACTGTATCAAAAAAAATGACCAAAAACTTGGCCTACTCTTCAGAAATAAACGGTTTCTCACACCTGTCTCCTGAAACTCACTCGCCCAAGCATACCTTCTCCCTAACCTTCTCTATGGCTCACAAGTCTTAACCAACTTACATACCTCACTACTTTGCAAACTCGAAACCACCTACAATAAAGTTGCAAGATTTTCTGCTAATCTACCATCTAAATCTCACCACTGCCACGCTCTCAGGACACTTAACTGGCTTGAATTTCCTAACTAACTCCTACTAACACAACTCCCCATCATCAATTCTATTCTGAACAAACCCACCTCCTGCCCTAGCATTTCCTCACTAATGTCCCACTATACTCTACCTCGGTCCCTCAGAAGCTCAGACCAACATATCTTACAAATTCACAAACCTAAACATTTTATTGGACAGAAACTCTATAGCTATTTCCCTGCACTGTCTTGGAACAAACTACCTATGTCCATTCAAATCATTACCCATACCCCTGACTTCAAGAAACCCCTCAAAAACTATTTACTTAGCTCCAGGATATGTCCTTGTAATCACCTCACCTGAATCCCATCCTCTCTCCTCAATTTCTTACCTCTCTCCTCCCACTCCCTCCTTTTCCTTCCTTCCTCTTATTCCCTCTTTATTGCCTACATTCTATTATCACATGTCAATCACCTACTTTTATCTGCTAACTTCAATTGCTTGTCCAGTTAATCAGCTACATCCATCTTCTTGGCTATATAACCATTATACTAATTATCTACATCAAGCATTGCTCACAAAACAATATGCAATGAATATTACTTTTGTGCACTGTTGACAATCCTACTGTATTCACCCTTACCTTGTAATTACCTGATCATATTATTTTTACTTTGTGAAAGTGTAATATGTGATTTTGTACTATTAACAGATACTTGATTTGCTATATTACACTATTTTCATATAATTTTCATAATTATATTGTGGAGCTTTTCTCCCTGGGCCTCCACTGAAAAAGGGCAATTGCTCAGTCGGACTATCCCAGTAAACAAATGTCAAATAAATAAATAAATAAATGCATAATTAATTATGCAAATAGTAAACTACTAGTCACTTACTATATTACACATCGTTATGGAATCCCCACAGAAGCTGTACAATGTCACTAATTTGGAGAGTGACATAATAAGTTTGTGTCTACATGGTACAACTTTTATCTGAAATACTCATTTGTCTCTCACTGTATGAAATATGTCTGCTGTGCCTGCAGGCAGTCTGCTCTACAAAGATTATCTTAGTTTCAGTACATATAATCTGTATCCATAAAGGGACTAACAGTAAGACACCTATGCATACAACCCATGCAGTCAAGTGCATGTCATATGCTAGGTCAGCCATGGTCGATCGTCACTCATGTGATAGTTGACAGATGTATTTGAATAGAGACCCTTGTCTGCTGATGTCATCTTCAAGGTGAACATAGCATACATACCGGCTACCTTTGTACATTTGGAGGGGTCATGACAAAGGTTTATGACCTGTGAGTTTAGTAATGCAAGTACAAACAAAAGACACCTACCAGTAGCAGCATAGAGGTTAGAAACATGAGTGTAAGAAATATACAGATATATGTATCCTCAAAAAAGTTTTTTACTTAAACAGCATTATGTTTGTCTCATGAAAGCTTCATAAATGGAAGCTCTTCCATGCAGAAAATTAGATCTTGTTGCAGGTTGTCGGTCTCCATATTTGATGGATGATCAGCCATAATAAATCTGCCTGGCCCTATCACAGTCATGCCTACAAAATGTGATTAATGATAAAAATGCTGTCAGTGACCAGGACAGAGACTACTAACAGGTTAGACACCATGCCACTTGCTTGATGGAGGGGACTCTGGCTCTGTCAATGATGCAGGAGAAAATCTGGCATGGTAAGGGGGTGCAGTGTCTGTGCTGGATAGAGGGAAGTGGAATTCAGCTGCAATACCCAGTCAGTGAAGATGGCCTTTGTGTCTGTGGAACCCACCTCAGATACACAGGTAGACAATAAAGGACAAGGAATCAAAGACAAATCTAGCTGGGGATGTCTTCCACTGTGACACAGACCTCCTTGTTTGAAGCAAGGTCCACTGAGCATGGTTAGGACAGGGTCACTCAGCATGCTGGTGATCAAAGATGCATCAGGTACTACCCCACCAGTCTAGATGGCTGATTGTTTAGGAACAGCAAATGTGCAGGGCCATCATACAGGCTACCGACACCTCAGCCTTGGCTGAGATGGAAGATGTTTTACAGGGGGTCCAAGATGACTTGAGGGGATTGCATGATCCATATGTGTGACCTACTGGACATGTTCTTCAAACATCTTGAATTACTCCAGTTCCCTTGTACTCCTAGATGCATGTCACACAAGTGGCATGTGAGTGATCCACTTCTGCCTACAGTGTTCAGTGAAAGTATGGGAGGGGGAGGCCTGGGTCAGGTACATGCACTGACAACAGCTCTATCTCACCATGTAGTGTGGAGGTGATTATGGTAAGATGTGGACGTCCAAAATGGTGTGAAGCTTGTGTCACAGACACATCTGTTATGGGCCATCACTCTTATTCATGCAGCATACATGGCACTAGACAAGGTCTTGTTACTGGCTGTGACCCTCCCAGGAGAGGAAACTATCATGGATAGAGAAAGTTTCAGAATGCTGACATTTCTTTAGTGAGGGTCCTGCACCTGTCAATACAAGCTTACCACAGTGCTGCAAGATCTGCTGAGGCTATGTCCTAGTGGACACACACACACACACACACACACACACACACACACACACACACACACACACACACACACACACACACACACACACACACACACACACACACACACACACACATGGAAAAATGCCCCCTGTCAGTCCAGTGTATGTTAGCCACCACCACCACATATTAAACACACAACACAATGGTCATCTCAGTTAGAACATTGCATACACATTTACCTGTGGAAGGCACTGCACACTGGGTCCATCTACCACCACCTGTTCAAATAATGATAACTATGTCCTTCCCTATGTACTTTGTTGCATAGGTAGCCTTTCTTTAATGTATAGTATGGCCAGTCTATGCATGGGTGTGCACAATCTGGTTTTTGGTTTGCATGTATCCCTCCTATTGTTATGTATATGTTTTAATATGTCCTATGGTTATGAGCCATCCACTGCATCTTAGCCACTGCCCACCTTCATCTGGCATCGTCCTTCTCCGCTGCTGACACATTCACTGTTTCCTTGTCATACTTGTCTTCCACTTCTTGATATAGTGGGACTTGTTCCTCTAGCATATGCTCTTCCAGCATTATATCACATCCAGAGAATATCTAGACACGTGTGCCAGGGTTGTAGTGAATAGCACCACAAAATGCATCCGGGCAGTGAAAACAGGCCTTCAGCAGGACTAACATGGTTAACGATGACCCAGGTTTGCTAAAAGGCATTATTATAACAAACGTCTGCCACAGTCTGTGGATTTTTTGATAGATGTCATCAAACATGGCTCCAGTGATTTTCCAGTATCACCAATAAGACGTCCCTGGGGAAAATCACCCCTTATGAACCTTTGATATAGGTTGCACATCTACTATACATTTAAATCATGGATGCTGCCTGTGTGACCTTCAGAAAAATTGCAGATTCTACCTTATTCATTACAGACTGCTTGACAGTTGATGAAGTGATGACCTTTATTGTTAATATACCATCCTCCCAGCTTTTTAGCTCAGGCTGCAGTCTATGGAACCCAGTATCTCAGGCTAATGGACTATGTCATAAAACTCCTGCATGTTGCTAGCTCTCTATCCTCTGTGCTATGAGGAAAACACATGTACCTCCCACCACATATGCTACGTATAGAATGGCATTTAGAAACCGCTAAAATATCCTTGAAGCAGATGTCTGGGATACCTCTAATTCGTCCCTCAATGGTGTCTGAAAGGCCCCTGTAGCTGGCATTCTCAAATCTGCATATGCCTTGGTGTCCACAGAGACAGGTACTCCATGACTCCCATGGGCCTACAGACATGGCTGTGACATCTCAACCAGCTCCTGCATGATGATTCTATCTACACACTAGTGGTTCACAATTTCAATGTCATGAAATATTACTGCAGATGAATGACACAGTGCTAGGACGGCAATAATGTGCAACACCATGATGACCAGTGACAAATGCAGCCTGTTACAGATACATGTTTGCTGATGCCGTAGCAACCTGATATATTCTGCTCTCCCTCATTTCACTCCAGGATTTTATGGGAGTCAGTGCCTCCACTCATGGAATATATACTTTTTTGAATTACTAACCACAGATAGATACTGAAAGCCAGAAACACTAACCAAATGCGAAAGTCAAAAGTTTATTATAGCGCTATACGACTATAGATGGTTGAAGCCTGTATCACAGAAGCTACGTAAGCATGTGGCAATGATAAAATATTTTATGAATTTCCAGTGGATCTTTTCATTGGAATTTCAGACAGATCATCTG
This sequence comes from Protopterus annectens, assembly GCF_019279795.1. Lineage (NCBI taxonomy): Eukaryota > Metazoa > Chordata > Ceratodontiformes > Protopteridae > Protopterus > Protopterus annectens. The sequence continues at coordinate 1,070,004,077 of NC_056730.1, read as the reverse complement.
GTTATTGGTTTCTTTTATGGTGGTGTTGTTTTTTGAATTACTGTTTCACATTGTTAACCCTCATTTGCATCTGTAGAGTCCCTCATTGCAATACTGCTGATCATTATCATGTCACTATACCAGCACTGGCATACAATGCAGGGAGCTAGACTGCTCATCCTGCACTACTTGTGATCACTGTGTCTAGGAATTGTATAGATTCTGCATATGGGTACTCATTGTTCACAATTTCCAGTCATGAAACAGAGAATTTTTTGAATCCCAGCCATAATACCAACCTGTTCACAATTTCTAATCGTGACACAGAGAATGTTTTGGATCCCTGCCTGCTCTCTTAGTCTGCTTCCTCTTTCAGCCAGGAAAACACCATCCTAGATGATTTTAACCTTGACTGGCTCTCCTGCTCCTCTACCTGTCCCACTAACTTCATTAACCTGTAGTTCACCCAAACTATTAATAGCCCCACCCAGACCGATAAACATTCAAAAGAACTATCAATACTCAACTGGATACTAACCAACAAGCCTAACCTTGGGCACCAAGCTGGCTGCTTACCTATCTCACTAAGCAACCATGCTCCCACATTCCTAGTTAGAAAAAAAAAATTCATCCCAAACATACATACCCTTCAAATGCACTCAAAGCAAGAAAATCTTCTCCCCAGAGACATTCAATTTACTACTTCAACATTGTGACTCATCCCCATTTAAACCCCTACAAATAAATAATCTCACCCCACCAGGAAAATTCGTATCAAAGTCAAACAATTATCATGGCTATCTAATGACACTAAGGCTCTAATCAAACAAAGGGACAAAGCCTGGTCATGTTACCATTCCACCAAAAACAAAAATGATTTCACCATATTTCAGCAATTAAGAAGTCAAGCTAAGAAAAAATATCCAGTGACAAAAAAAACTTAACTTTCAATACACCCAAAAAAAATATCTGAACAACTCACAAAAGTTCTGGCAAAACATCAACTACCTCCTTATCCCTGGTAAAACCACCAGCTCTGCCCCCACCACTTGTAATACCTCTGAGCCCATAACATTGCAATTCAACTCCCATTTTATTAACTCAATCACCACCCTCCTAGACAACAAACAATTCTGCCCACTAAGCATACTCCCCACCATCAAAGACACAAACTCTTTCTCCCTCAAACCCATTCAGACTATGTACATAAAAAACTCCTTAGTAAACTAAAACCCTGCTATCTTGCCAAAGACCAGCTACCCAACGAATTCCTGAAAATAGCTGCTCCATCCATAACCTACCCCATATTCACCCTAATCAATCACTCTATCTCTGAACACTATGTCCCTCACCTCTGGAAAATTTCTTACATCATTCCCATTCACAAGGGCGGCCCCTCTTGAGAAATCTCAAATTATCGACCATTGCCATCCTCTTTCCCATAGCTTAAACAATATTGATATACCATCTTGAAAAAATATGTATCTAGAACAAACTTCCACAATTAATCACTGACTTATTCAAACACACAGCCTTCAAAAATGAACCTGAACTGCAATTTAAAACCGAAAGTTATGCAGCTACTAACATCTAGCCAAAATACATAATAATATGTGATATTCGCTCAATATCTGTCATAGTTTAATTATTTTCACAGATAAATTTAGTTCTAAATCACTTTAATTCCAAATATGCATGTAACTTAAAAACAAACAAACAAACAAAACAGTTAAAGGAATGCAAAGGAGTCACTAGACAATAAATCATTGTTCCAATGTCACCTGATAATCAAAAGAAAGTGAAACGGAGTATCACATAACCTATTTATTGTGTCCACACACTGTGCTTTCATTGCTCTATTGTTAGGGACTTCCTCAGAGTAAAATACATAATGATACAACTTCCTTATAAATGTTCCCAGGTTAACATCCTCTTGGTAACTATAACAAAAAAACTAACCATAATTTAAAATTATACATTACTTAAAATTCAACAATCCCTCCTTAAAATAACTAAAAAACCTAAGATACATGTCTTTTAAAACCCAAAAGATTTTTTTTACAATTCATTCACTTTCATTTTAAGAATGCTCATGACAGAAGTGCTATCATTAATTCCTGGATTAACAGTGAAATTCAAATATATTTGCCAAAGAAGCTGTTTTAATTCTAACAAATTCTTGTAATCACCACCTGTCTCATTACTATTCACCTTATCTGTTACAAAAAAAACCCTTTTATATCCTCTATAATCCAGAGATTGTTTATATAATGCATTGCATTCTTTCTTTTTCTGTATATAACATCAAATGACATCATCACCATTCTTTTTCTTTTCTGATGTTTTCTTCAAGTAGCTCTGATTACTATAATACTGATTTTCAGTTGTAATGCAAATGTTTTAAGTGCAGAATGCCCTTACCCCAAACTTTGTATCACAACAGCATACCTTTTAAAATGTTCCTCTAAATTACTAAGAGCACCACTGCAAAATATTCATCTCAGTCTTCATATGTCTATACAGTAGTTGTTGAGCTTAAAAAATGTGGAGCACAGAGAGAGAGAGAGAGAGAGCAGATATCCAAAGCCATCCAATTTACACTATTACAGACTATGAAATCAGCTGTGGCTTTAGGCTGGCATTATCATAACAGGTGGAGTTCAACCACAAAAAACAACTCCAAAATCCAAATCAACTCTTCCAAAGAAAAGAAGTAAAATACAGTCACAAAGTTAAAAAATATATATATATATATATATATATATATATATATATATATATATATATATATATATATATAGCACATTTTCCATTTACTTCTGTTTTAAAAAGTAATTTTACAAACAAAAAATACACACAAAAACAAGAAATAAAAATGCCCACCTTAATCATCACTAGAAAAAGGTGTTTGCTTTTCAGTGAAAATGTTAAAATAATAAAAAAGTAAAAAAGTAAAATAAATAAATTATTAAATATCCACTGACCATGATCAGCCATTTGCAAAAATGGACATGTCTCAGAGCCTAGACATAGAAAAAATAGACTATCCAAAACAACAAAAAAGTGAACTTGGGAGTCTGTACTCTAATGTTCACACTTTATTGTGTAGTATTTTTTGTCAACAATATCTCTGAATATATTTCTTGATAGTAAGTTCAAAGTCCTTAATCACACATCAAGGATAATATCAATGTCCTCTGGCTGACTAAATTTGCAGATGGTTTCAAATTGGGGGCTGTTATTGCATCTCCCACCAACACAAATGTTCTCCATGAAGAGCTAATATATTCAAACAACTGGTGTCAGAGCCATGAAAGAAAACTAAATGCCAAGAAATGCATAATTCTATCTTTCAGGAAGTCATCCACCCCTAGTAACTATCATATTGACAAAACAGCCTAAGAGTGACCCAGTAGTTAGGGACATGGGGACTCAGTGACATGCAAAACCAGTAATCTAGCCTTTGAACATCACGTGTCTAAGTACTGAGGAAATCATTCTACATTGTGCAACTTATAAACAAAGGTATAGCATCTAAATGCAAGGAAGTCATTGTTCCACTATATTCAGCATTCATCATACCTGTCACTGAGTACAATGCTCCATCAGGAATATCCAATAATTGGAATGTTCATACACGCACACACACACACACACACACACACACACACACACACACACACACACACACACACACACACACACACAGACCCTTGTGGAACATGCCTTTCGACATCATCATCAGAGGATACTGATACTCTGACGGCAGGCAGTAGTAATTTCACAGTGCCACTGGTAAGATCACCCATGATAACAAGTAATCAACAAAAGAAATAAATTGGATAAACAGTGGCTAATCTTATGTTATGTGAAATGTATATTAAAAATTAAGCAATGTTAATATAATCAAAACAAATAACTTTCAGTTACACATACATCTATCTTTTGTAGATTAATAAGAATATAGAAGGTGTGATTACCATCTGCAGGTGGTCATACAAAAAAAGAACCAGATTAGTCTAGATATAACAAATGGAGATGAAACATGGATGATGAGCATCACAAAGTTAACGACAGATGAAACAGAAAACAATTCCCTTTACATTTGTGGAATAAGACACATCTCAGACAAATCTTTGCTGTCCAGTTGACCCCCCTCTTCTCCCTCTCCCTCAGCATTTCTATCCCTACCCTTCTTTCTGACTCTATATATACATATAACATATGACATATGACATATAATCACTACTGAATGCCGAAATTCCACAATCTTGAGACTATGAATCCCAGAGACCAGAATCTCAAGATTGCGGAATCTCAAAACTTAAAAAAAGAAAAGTAAGCATACAACAAACTATTCTAATGTGTATGCAGGGGGCAAGCCCCCCCCCCTGAACCCTCTACACCTCCTGCAACTTAAATATACCAACTTTGAGATTGCACTACAGTGGAGTGAATTGCAAAGTTCCTGTTCCACACTGTACGGCAATCCCCATTTACTACGTTCAAGATTCTGGTCCTCGGGATTCAGAATTTCAGGATTATGGAGTTTTGGTATTCCGTAGTGATCTATATATATATATATATATATATATATATATATATATATATATATATATATATATATATATATATATATATATATATATATACACACACACACACACACACATAATGCCAATCATTTAATTGTATTGTGTTTCAGGAAGTTCTATAGTAGATGCACTTGTGTTGTCTTCCATATCAGCCCTGATATCAATGATTCTGTGTGAACCCTATGCTGAGTTTTCTGGATGTCTGACTGTGGGCAGTAACTCCTCTGTTTCAGTCAGTGGTGACTCCAGGACCCCCTCACCTTGTAGCCGTATGTTCATGAGTATTTGCAGCTGCTTAATGTCTGGCTACTGTAATCATATCACTGATCCTATTATATATTTTGGAAATTGTACACCCATGACCCCTGACCACAGTAAAATCATTGGCCTCCTGCTCCCAAGTGCTGTCATGGGAGGACTTGTCACCTCTCCCTGTCTCTAAGAGGAATGACCCATAGCAATGTAGTGCCTGAATGAGCACATCATTCTCATTATCAGTGTATCATGGTTTATGGGTTACAGATGTGTTTGGCACCATAGCCTTGTATGACAGGAAACACAAAGGAGAAAAAGTACATAAGTAAATCAAAAATTATTGCTCAAAAATAAATTTCTGTTAATGTATCTAGCCATTATACACAAAATAAATGAAAAATAAGGCTGCATATAAGTACATACAACTTAATACAGATGTATCCCCCAAACCACCAAACAAAGAAGGGAATTAATAAAAAAATGCTAAGAGGCAAACATTTCTGTAAATGTGTAGTACATTGCAGCATTAACAAAAGTAATATAACCTTTCAAGGAAATTGGACAGCATCTTTGAACGATATCCATTTCCATGGTTGGCAGTCTGGTATACATCACAGACCTAACACAATTTTGGGTGCTAATAATGCAAAAATCTATGACTTTGCTAATATGTGATACAGCAGTCTTCTGCACTAAGTGATCAGCTCTCCTTATTAAATTTCCCATTATATGACAGGTAACATTATTTAGAAACATTTTAAGGGTCAAAAAATAACTAGTATGCATGGCTTTGGTAGCAGCTACTGAGAATAATGCAGACAGTAAACCAATATTTGTATTGTGAAATGCAATCCATCAGTAAGATTAAAGTATATCAAGTTGCAATAAATAAATAAATACATAAATACATAAATAAATAATTAATTATATAAGCTTCATTTGCAGCAAGTCAGTTATTAAAGGTGAAACATGTTTCTAAAGCTAATAGCAGTAATGAGCTTTGTGGACCCAGTCTCCTCTAAAGTGATACAGGTCCCTCACTTACAAATTTACCTTTATATAGTGCAGGTTCAGTCCTATCAGCATTGTGGGAATGCAAATGAAGTGCAAACTCATTAGCATTCATGAATTCCACAATCTGCACTAAGTGCAGGGCAGGTAAACATGGTCTAAGGACCTACATGTTTGCATGCACACAGCATAACAGTACAAGTATGAGTATTTTGAAGTGTTAGCTGCTAAGGGCTTGCAAGTGTGAATGATTAGTCTGACTTCAAGAGCAATCAGGGTTTCACAGTCTTCTGTCTTTGATATATACTTACTAAGGGTATGTCAGGGAGAAGGACTTACAAGATAGTCTATGAGTATATTGTCTGATTTTGGAGATCAATATTCCTAACATTTCCATGAATTATTTATGACCACACTTTGTGACTCTTAGTAAATTGTGTCTGCATTTCTAAGGAAGTGCATTACTTATTGAACCATATCAACTGTAAGGAAAATTGCATAGCAGTCTTGTCTGAGAAGCATAGATAAGGGAATGATGCTAAAAAATAAAGAGAAGAAAACAGCTGCAATCTTGCAATTTTTTTATTTTAGACTGGGTATGAAAAGATTACCTTAACTGCTGCCAAAATCACAGGCATCCACATATCTTGCTGCACTTTACATATGACAAATTTTGGAACTTGGTTCTGCTGCACCTGTAATGCTCATTGATATTATGTTGCATCTTGAATATACCTATTTTGTTCATCATAGTATATGTATTTTTCTGTGGCACATACTAATAACAACCTCAAGTGAGTGGAAGTTCAAATCTAGAGAGGTTGCTGCTTGTCTGAACATAATCAGGAGTATATGTGCCTGTTGCAAAACAATAAGGTTGAGAAAACATCAGAAATATACACATTTACTATTTCTTTTATAACATTTCATCTGTTTAAGTATTTTTCTTCTCTCTTCATCATTTGTGTGTTGTTTGGTAGTGCACACTCTTGACTGGCAGTTGTCCCTAGCAGTGAACAACAGTTCATTTCCTAAAGAAAAAAGTGTAACATTTAATTTGACCTGCTTTCTGTAGAGCAAAGATGTCTGGTGCCATTGCACAACCACCTAACTTTTGGATAGTACTCAGTGACCAAATTCCACCTATTAGCTAACTACTGTTGTGGCTCAAAGTGTAAGTGAAGGGAGCTTAGAGAAAGAGGACACATAATGAAGGGTTTACATCCAGTTTACATAGATTTGTATGACTCAATTTAGAATAAATATTAATTCCCAATGTTGTACATGAAATGAACAGGCTAAAGTCTGCTATACATACCACAAATCTTACTTGTAGTCCCTGTGAATTGATGCTACTCAGGTACTGTGATAAACTCACTTCTTCTCATTAATAATAACAATATGTGCTATGGAAATTGTGGTATACATTTTCTAGAGTGTGCTAACTCAACATCAGTAACATAAGTAATGTGGACATATGTCATATATGCTGGACAACATATCAGTATCTCATAATTATTCATCATAACTGTAATACAATATATTGCAAAGTTTGATGCCATGAGTAATTGTATGTACTGTGACAAGAATGACCTCCTGCCATTGTCTGTGTCACCTTACAGAGCAATTGTCTTTACCTGAAATCCTGATGCTGTGTAACCTAAATACTACATGTGATGTTGCAAGCAGATGTGAAAAAGATGACTGTCATGCTAATGATATAACAGATTTGTTCCTTACATACATACATCTATTAAATGTGTTACTTTGCAATACATGTTAATGTTTTGTTTATTTTTTTCTTTTTATGCCTTTTGCATTTGAGCTCCACTCAGCAGTGCACAAACAGAGGTCACTTCCTAAAGAAAATAGTGAACATTTTTAATCTGGGCAGACTTATGTGGCTTTAACAAGGCTGACAGGTGCAGCCATCAGCAATCTGACTAGTACTCACTGAGGAAAATGTACTTGTCACCTAATTTTCCCTATGGCACAAAGTGTAAATGCAGTGATTGTAGGGAAAAGAGGTGATGCAGGGTTCAAATCCAGTTTATAGATACTTTTACAGAGGTGGACAGAATAGTATTTCTCACAACATTTTGATTAGGAATGTAACAAATGCAAATGAGTATCATAGTTATGTTTATTGCAACAGATGTGACATTAATGCTTGCTGTAAAAGCTCAATATAATATGTGTAAGCTATGTTTAACATGACAAAGATGACATTTAATGTTGAATGCACATGCATAGGTATGATATGCTCAAGTTTTTATAATTCTTATGAGTTATCACATATCATAAGTATGTATTTAGAACATTATGTCTTCTGAAGTATGTATGTAACATAACAGACCCTGTATTACTCAGGTCATGCAACTGCATGCATGCAACATGCATTCACAAACACAAAAAACACATTCTGCATAGAAATGAAGTCCCATGATTAACTAAATTGATAGTCATACAAGCATCTCAGAAGTATACCTCTAATCATTGTTACATTACTATAACTTTACATTACTATAACTCTAACTGTGATGTTAAAATTAAGTTCGACTGTGACATGACAGTTAATAAGCAATGTTTAGCATTTTATCTTTTTTCTCATGGGTTCAATTCCCAACTTGTACTACTCAATCTTACCAGTGTGTAACTTCCAACAGGCCAATAAGTCATAAGTCATACCATTTTTCTTCCAACCAACCATGATAATAACAAGCACCATAAAGCAGTTCATTGTTTAATCCTGGCATCTTTCAGCATGACACTTGGCCAGATATCACCACCATTTTTCAAAACCTCTGTGCTATTTGTTATAATTAGTGCCAATGTTATTTGCCAAGCCATTGCTGTGCTTTTATTTGTGCAGATGCAGTGTGTAAGGCTGTGTGTCTTTGTGCACAAGCTGTTACATACAATATCTAAATTGGTAGCAATTCAGACACATATTTTAACTTGACTACTGCAGACATGGCGTATAATGATAGGGATGGTATACCATTTGGAGTACAAAGGTATGGTGTGGAGGTCTCCAGGATTTTTGTGGCATTCCTTGTGATATGCTACAGCTGGAGACTGCTACAGAGGGAGTATACTAGGCCTCGGTATAAGGATGAGGCTTGGAATAGCTTGGCCAAGGCTGTCTCCAGGGCATCTGACATTTCATGCCATTGACATGAAAAGGTGCAAGTGTGACCTCCAGAACTTTTGGGAGATTGAATTTATTGCTGCAAACACCCCTCAGTTGTGTAAATAATACTGACCCATCACCTACAGTATCTATAATATGGCATTAATTATCCCACCAATGCATTTAGTCTTTATGCTTTCATATGTCTTTTTCCTTTCCTGTACTGTGCAACTGTTGCAGATATAGCAGAAACTGAGAGGTACATCAGGATAGACTAAATCACCCCAGAAAGTCATGAGGTAAGTATGCATCAGGTCTGAATGAATGGCAGGAAAGTATTTTCAGTCCATCACTCTGTATCATCTTGAGCAGGTATATCTTAACTTTTATATCAAGCATACATGACTACCCGGATAGCTCTTGATGATTGCATTAGGAAATTAGTACATCAGCTCAATTGTGTGTGGAGTCAATATCCAAAATCAGACATTATATTTTTTACAGAATAGTATTTATAAAATATTGACCACAATACTGCATAACAGTTCATTTTATACAAATTCAGTTATTAACTTTGAAAGCTTATACCTGATATGGCATAGTTAAATACATGATTCTATTTGTCATACCATACCGTTGCAACTAATTGATTATATGACACATTAAGGCCTTCTCATCATATCTGAATGTGGGCAAGGTTTTCTTATTTTTCTCATATTGGTTTATATATTGAAATAATGTTACATGTCATTGATCTAATTCTCTCCTATTTATCTCCCTCCTCCACACTATAGTTCTGTTTATACACATTACTGCTGAAGATAAAATGACCATCAGCATAGGGGGCTGGACAGAACACTGCAGCTTAGCCCTCCATACATGCAGAAGCACCACACACAGACAGAACAGACATCCAGAACATCTGGTTTGTAACCTGTCAGCATCGCCTCTGTAATGTCTGCACTACCTGCACCCACTGCTTCAGGTAGCTCTGACACAGCTACTGGTCCAACACTACCCTCCAGGAGCAGTAGTGGTGGAAGTTGAAATTTTGTCACCGATCAAGAGCTCACAGGACTGTGGAAGGTATAATGAAGAGGGGTCTCAGTGACCAAATCAGTTAGGTTGAAAAGGTTCTGAGTCATATTGCTAATACTGACCAGGCAACTGACATAGGAGACACAGATGGCAGTTTTGAGGGTGAGGACTAGATTCACACTGTCCTCAAGTTGGACCTTGATACTCCACTGTGGTTCCCTACCTGTCCTCAGTCATGGTGTCCTCCATCCTTTTGTGTTTTCACCATCCATGTCTGTTTTGTATTTCATGTATGTCTGTATCTGCTACCTAATCTATCCTACCTGCCTGTTCTACTCATGCCCAATCACCTTACCCAACATTCCCCTCACTCCAAATAATATAAAGAAATAAAAATGGGCACTTGCCCCACAAAAAAAAATACATCCCACGCATAGCTCTCTACTTCGCCTGTGTGTCATATTGACAAATGTTATTTTGGTCCAATTGGCTATGCACATTATTCTGTTGTCACCCACCCCTGGATTTAATCTGGTCAGAAAACAAAATCACAGACAACACACAGCACATATGTCCAGAAATGGCCCATCAAAAACCCTTCAGTTTTTGTCTCAGCATTTGTGCAGAGGTTAGCATTGCACACCAATACTGAATGAAGGTGAATGTCATTTAACTCCCTATGGCAAAAAGGGGAAAATTGTAATTTCAGCTTCAGTAGCAACATTTATTTCATGCAAATGTGCTTAAATCTGCTGTGTTATAGGAATAGAGAGTAAAGGCAGCACTTTGAAACAGCTACTCTAATAGTTTTTAGGCTGCTGGATGCAACACACTACAAGTCCCCATGTGGTGTGCTGAGATAATTACCCTTTATGTAGACTAATGTTTTTGTGGGTCTATATTATATTTTCAGATGATTGCACACTCATATATAATTGTTGCCTAGCAAAGTATCTATTAAAATATAGGTACAAGAGTATGTACCCTCTTATTGATGAGCACAGACCATGTCTCAGAACCAAATGACAAGTTTTTATTCAGATATTACCAAGAAACTGGTATATGTAACACATGTTGTATGTGAGCCTTTAAAGAAAGAATATGAATAAATTCAACCAGATCAAGACTAACCCATCCACAGCTAACAGAAATGTTTCTACTGTCTGTTATACTCACTCGGTTATCCATAGGTCTGCAAATCTCTTGCTGAATGTGTGTCATAGTTTGCTACTCTAGAAGACAAAAAGCTGGGCACTGTTATATATTCATGTGGCACTAGTAAGATATGCCATCAGCAAGCAATATTATATTCCTTAACTACTTTGGATTTGGTGAAGTTCAGTCTGATCCAGAAGCACAGCATTTAAACTGCTAATTCATGGGTGTTGCTGCACAGTGTAATTATCCTCATGGAGTTCTAGTGACTTGTAAATGTACATCTGTCTGTAACACACATTGTTTCATTAGGTACAACAATGCTGAAGGTATGAGCTATAGAGAGGGAAAGCAGTCAGATATTATCTTGAGACCCAGTGGGGTTTAAGTGATAGAGAAACATGACATGAAAGCTGAGACAGTACCAGAAAGGGAGGTATATAATCTGGCCAGTGGACTTCTCTAATATTGATGCAATTCTAATCCTGGTACACTCATATTACTCAGTGCATCATAGCCATCTATATAGCCTGAAATGCCAACCTGTGTATGGGGCTATGTATATGTATAATTGGTACTAGGTTAGGTTCTCACCTCCTCTGCCTGGTAGTTCCTGCAGCAAAACTCCATATTCTGCAGAAATACAGACTTCCTGCACATACCTTTCAACTGTACAGATTTTTGCAGAATGTCCAGGTTTTTGCCTCATGTTTTGGTCTGTTTTCATAAAATTGTGCTTTTCTGACAAATTAGTGGTGAATCATTAAGGACTGATGTTAGAAAATAATGACAGACATTTGAGTTTCAGATGTCATACCCTTCAATAAATTCATGCTAATGCAAAACCTATTATTCTATCAACTTTCTAATTTTGTAAGAGCAATATTTACAAATTGTCCCTATTTTTGAGCTTTTGTCTCACTTTTATTTATGGCTCGGTCCAGATTTTTTGCTCTAAGAAGGTGAGATGTATGCTCTTGTGCTATACTGTTCAGAAGCATCAGTGCAAGAATCTGTGGCTGTCTAACACTGACTACAGCCTGATATTCACCATGACATTTCACATGAAACTCTCACTACAACCTTGGCCTCCTCTATGACATTTTCTGTGAAGATTTGGTCTAAACAACACTTGCCTGATGCCCATGGAAAACAGTTGTGCACTCCAGATACAGGGCAGGAAATGACAGCGACCACTGTCACCTTTTACAAGCAAAATGACTAAAGAATAGAGTGCCTTCCATTCTTCTTTCCTACAGATTCTGTGTGATGTTGGGAACAAAAGGATATTATTATTACTACTATTATTATTATTATTATTATTATTATTATTACTATTATTATTATTATGCTGCTGCAAGGGGCCATAACTGAATTAAAGGAAAATACTAGGCTAGTTGCCTTTATGGGATATTTTAAGCATAACAAAGTTTCATTTTAAACGTGATACTCAAATCCTGTACCCTCTGTATGTGAGATAAGCACCTTAACCATTACACCAACTCCCACCCCCTTAAATACTATGCTAAATGCCCTGAAGAGTTATTTTAAACCTAGCCAAAAACCCAAGGTCAGAATCAAATCCTTTGCCTTGTGTTTACAAGGTGAAGACCTTAACCATTATGCCACTCCCACTTACAGTTTCAATTACAGAACATGCTGTGCATGAGCACAGCACTGTCAGAGGTAACAACTTATACAGAGATTGTCAAGCTACCCACATACATGATGCCTCTGAAAATGCTGGCAACATTACGCCCATACACAACATTCCAATCCCAAACCCCTGATATTGATATCTATATATATATATCTATATATGAGCACAGCACTGTCAGAGGTAACAACTTATACAGAGATTGTCAAGCTACCCACATACATGATGCCTCTGAAAATGCTGGCAACATTACGCCCATATACAACATTCCAATCCCAAACCCCCGATATTGATATCTATATATATATATATCTATATATCTATCTATATCTATATATATATATATATATATATATATATATATATATATTTATATTCACTTTTAAAATTCAAAATACTGAAAATGTCGAATTTCAGTATCTTGACTGGAAATATCGAAAGTGAAAATCACAAACCACAGAAATTGTCCCTGCCTGGGCAAGTAAACACTCCCAAAACCACAAATTACATACTGTACCATCATAAACCTACCTTGGTGGGGTGGGCTATAATCCCCATACTCCCCTAAGTATAAATAGCAACTCTGGGATTGCACTACTTAATGGAAAAGGGCACATCTCCCCATGATCATGATGGCCAAGTGTTTACTTGCCCTAGGATAATTTGGGTGGTTCATTATTTTCACTTTTGATATTTCCATTTCAAAATACTGAAATTTGACATTTTCAATATTTTCAGCTTTGAAAGTAAAACCATATATATATGACCGATGACCATGTGATCAAAATTTTAAAACTTTGAACATTCTGAATGGAGATTGCAGTACAACATGGAATAGGACATTTACTGTTTCCCTCACTGTACTGCAGTCTCAAAGTTGGTATATTTAATTAACAAGGTGTGTGAGGGGTGCAGCTCCCCAATGTGTGAGGGGGGGAAGGGGAGCTTGCTCCCCTGCCAAAAATGTAAAAGAAAATTATTTTTGTTTTTTTGTTCAATGTTCGAAGTTTGAAACATATATATATATATATATATATATATATATATATATATATATATATATATATATATATATATATATATATATATATATAGATGGGTTCACTACATAATCTCGAAAGTTTGAAATACCGAATTTCAAAATCCCGAGACTATATAGTCGAAAGCCCTAAATGCCGAAAGACCAGAAGCGCAAAATTCGAAATCCTGAACGTACAACACACATACAGCACACACATGCACATACACACAACTTCCCCCCACAATCAAACATATCATCCTACACTACAGATAAGCAGGGGGCAAGCCCCTCTGCAACCCCCACCCACCTACTTAAATATACTAACTCCGAGTTCGTACAGACACACAAGGGAAGCTCACACCCACACATTTTACAGTCCCCCCCCGACACACACACACCACACTCACAACACACACTAACACACACTAAAGCCCCTAACTAACACACTTACACATAGATACTTACCTGAATTCCACCTATCCATCCACAAACCACAACACAAGAGAACCGCTACTTCAATATCTCCGTACGTTGGGATTTTGAATTTCGTGCTTCTGGTCTTTTGGTATTTAGGGCTTTCAGCTATATAGTCTAGAGATTTTGAAATTCGGCATTTCAAAATTTTGAGATTATGTAGTGGACCCATAAAGATATAGGTGGTTATATGATGGAAACACAGGTGATCCATCATTTTTTGTAGATCCCATTCATATTATCAGTCTGACAGATGGTGTCTCTCTACATATTTGTGTTTGCATCCTATATATTTTACATAAGCTGATATTCCACAGCTATGTATATGAGTTTTGAGTGGTTTTCAGAGGATTTATTAAGACACACTTTGGTGATGTCTGATTTCAGTGAAAATATATAACATACAATAAGACTATATGTCCCAACAGTGAATTATATTTAGTTCCATGATAAAGTGGGTAGAACCACTGCATGCAGGACATAGGAGGCTGTCACTTCTTCACCTGGAACCTTATTATTATTTTTTATTGAAACATTTTCTTATTATAGCATTAAATAAACAAATCAACTACTTAATTATTTGCACTATATATACAAAATGCATACCAGAAGAATAAACAATTCCTGTTTAATAATGAAATCATATATCCAGTATTTTCTGGATTTTCCCAGGGGTTGTGTGTTGTTAGTGCTGTCAATGTTTATTTCTTTATTTCAACTTCTTTGCTGGAGACAGTTCTTAAGATATAAATAAATTCTTCATATTAAGGAGAAAGACTTGATTTCCATTTTCTAGTAATGGTCTTCCTTAAAATCACTAGTATACTCCATAAGATTCAGCAAGCTCTGCATGGTGTGCAAGAATAGCGCAGGAGCTGCTGGAGGCAATATGGCCACCAAGAGATCCAGGAACAAGCTCCTGTGATGTGCATGAGCACTCCTACACTATTCCTGTACGGACACATCTCCTGTATGCAAATTACCCCATTTGCAGGTGAAAATCATGCAAATGAGCTGAATTTGCGATCCAGAAAGCTGGCAGTTGGCCATGCAGGACTAGTGTAATCTGCAGAAATGTACTCGGTTAGTAACAGAGTACATTTCTGCAAACTACAAAGCGGAGCCATGACAGCTCCAAATAAAGGGTGTATATAATGTGTAAAGCATGCCAATGGCCAAATATATGGCCACTGGCATGGAAAACAGTTGCAAAAATAAAACAAAAAAACTTTTTTTTTGTTTTTTTGACTGATTTCATCCGTTTAAGTGTAGGGCAACAGTGCAAAAATGGGATTGGCCTGGAAATAAAAAAAACCTTGAAAAAAGCATTCTATCCAAAATCACAATTTTGCTATAATACTCAATGGCAGGCAGAAGACAACATGGCCAATGAATAGTGGTTGCTAAGGGGGTAGGCTCAGTGTCAGACTTGTAACTAGGCATTAGCAGGCAATCCTATGCAAATGCGGGGAATGATACTGAATCCCAGATTCCCCCTTATGGCTAGCCTGCACCCAACCGTGTAGGAGCAGGAAGGCCATGGTGCAAGTCTAAGAGCTAGCTGACATCATAGAGGGGTGTGTCAGGCATACTGTAAGCTTATTGGAGCCCTGTGGCTTGGGTTTGCCCTTAGCTTAGCAGAGCTAAGCAAGGGATTGTGTCTGAAACTGCCTAGCATACTTTACATGGCTTAATGTGTTTTAATGGGGAAAAAAAGTAAACCAGGAAATAGCAACTCCATGTACATCTGAGCACTGTGTTTGTGCAGCGTGACCCTGGGCTTAAACAAGAAGGCAATGGGAAGGGAAAATAATCAAGGAGAACTAGCATAGCTGGAAAGTGAAATGTATCAGAATCAGCCAATTACACAGGAAGCAGCCCAGCCCAGCCCAGCACACTACTATAAACAAACCTGCTAATGTCATTCACTTCGAAATACACCTTTGGGGAGAGTAGCCCAGTAAGCTCTGTGGGGCATGCTATAGCTGTGTAATGCTGTAGTGTGATGTGCTAGTTAGGTAGGTGTTCTAATCCCCCACATGGCAACTGTAAAACGTTGTGTGTATGAGTGTTGGTTTGTCTGTGTAAGGATCAAGGCTTCTGAGGCTATTCACAGACACTGCAACTTCCATTGCCCTACTTTGGCAAACCTGCTGATGTCATTCACTTTGATATACACCCTTAGGGAAGGAGTAGCCCAATGAGCTCCATGGCATGTGGTATGACTGTGTAATGCTGTAGTGTGATGTACTACTTATGCAGGCATTCAAATCCCAGATATAGCAACTGTAAAACTTTGTGTGTGTCTGTGTGTGTGTGCGTTTGTCTGTGTAGGGATCAATGCTTTTGAGGCCATTCACAGTCACTACAACTTCCATTGCCTTACTGCAAGCCTGCTGATGTCATTCACTTTGATATACACCTTTGGGGAAAGAGTAGCTCAGTAAGCTCAGTGGCATGTGCTATAACTCTGTAATGCTGTAGTGTGATGTACTAATTAGGTAGGAGTTCTAATCCCAGACATGGCAACTGTGAGAATTGGTGTGTGTGTGTTTGTGTTTGTCATAAGTATCCTGTGTGGAGGTAGCTGGGAGTGTGTAATAACAGGACTCATTGTGCAGTGAGTTTTGCAAAGTTCTTATATGGTGGGCCTATTATATGTCACAATGTCCGCCTTACAAGGATAACAGATGTCAAACACCAGAGAGGCTGGGGTAGACAATCCATACCCCTACATGTGGCATCATGGCTTGGGGAACAAAATAGGCAACCCTTGTATTACCAAGAGAACACTCTCCACCCATGTATTATACACAAACACACTCGGCTAGGCAACAACCACTATGCGGGTAGTTCCCTGCATATTGCCCACAGATAGTAACCATGGTGTGCTTGCAGTGGACTACAGAGGACATGGCACCCTGTCCCATCCCTACAATAGGCAAATCATTGCATACAGTGCTCCTTCGTTATGTTCCCCAATGGATGCCTGCAACAACTGTAGAGCCAGCAAATGTAACCCACAAAGGACATACCATGCCTTATACACATGCCCTGCATGGACAAATGCCACTGAGACCAGTGAATACCTGTAAAATGCTGTCAATGTAGGTGCAGGGTCAACCTGGTGTCCATTGCCAGTTCTCACCACATGAGGTCAGGAATGGCACATCTGATGATAACAATCTGTCTACACAACATGCCCCAGACACCCCAGGTACATGTTCACATGTCACAGAACATGCATGTGGGATGTTTGCACACCCCAGACACCATCCATGTTATGGAATATAGAGCACATACATGATAAGCATTGCACAGCACTGGCCACCCACAACAGTAACCCAGATGAGTGGATGGTGAATACAATAACTACCTGTGTAGGCCAATCCAGACACTACATCCCAGAGCCACACTGCAGATCATTGTCATGTGGCCTGATGCCAAGATATACCCTTATCTAGCCTTGAACAGCCTTTTGGCACAGTCAACCACTACAAACCTGTGAAGCAATGCACCCATGCATGTCAGTGCTGGCAAACCTGTGTCTGTGTGTGTGGAGTATAATGATTTGGACAACATGCACACTCAATACACCTCCCATTGGCCTACTGAAGCATGCCTTCTGATGTCAAACACCTTGACATACCCTTTGCATATATATCAGCCTCATAACCTCTGTGGTGCATGTGATACCTGCGTATTACTGTATTGTGGCAAACTAGCTAGTTAGGAAGTCTAATCCAGACCCTGCCAACTGTGATAATGTGTGTGAATCCCTGAGAGAGTGTGGCTGTGTCAAACTTGACACCTGTTCTTGTGGACAGGCACGTGTACTACGCCTACCTTATCCCACCTTCATCACTGTTGCTGATGTCACTCACTGTCAAATATACATTTGGACATCTCCCCAGCATGTAAGCTCTGTGGTGCAAGCAATAACTACATAGATATGTAATAGCAATACATAGTCAGGCAGGGGTTTGAATCCCTGTACTAGTACGTGTGTGACACAAACATGCTTAGCTATTACTCTCCTACCCCTTCCCTGTCTTGCTTTGTCTCTCTCATTCCCTCTCTAGTGGATGTGGAGATGTACACCTGCTTTGCTTAGGCTGCAGCTTGTGTTTTGTAAGTGATGCTCATGATCAGCTGATGGCCTGTACTAGAATTTCAGTCCCCCAGTAGCTGATTGTATGTGGAACAGCCGTGGTAACATTCCCATAGCCAATTTTATGGTAACACACTCCTATAACTAGGAACATCATGTGGGTGTTGGACCTTTTCATTCACTGTGAGAAGGCCTTCATGTCATTTTTTGGCAAACAGCATCACAGATGGAAGTGGGATATACAGCTAACAACATACATTGTGGAGACAGGCCAGAAAACAGGAGGGGGATGTTCCAGACATGACTACAGATTGTTAACTTTGCTCGTCTGCATTTGGAATACAGTTGGTTTAACTGGGTTTGTGTAGATATGGCTGATCTACATTATTTAATACCCGTCATGACAGTGTTATGTGTTTGTGGAAACTCCCACCTGTAGGGTTATCTGCAGACTGGCCAGTGTTTGGAGCCTTATGTGCCTTGTGTTACTCACAGATTACCTATCATGGAACTGCAGAATCATAGTATGAGAGTTGCAGTCAGTACATGGTGATAGCCATGAGAGTTACTGACTTCATATCCCTCATAGGACATATGTCACAACAAACCCTGTTACAACAGTAAATGTATGAGGTTATCACAGCAACATGTTAAGATTGGCCCTGTGTTTGTGCCTCCAGCCATAACTCTGTCAACCATTGTACATATGTCATGCAGTAAGAGGTGCATATGTTCTGTACACCATTATTTATTGACATCATATCTGATAACAAGCCAGTGAGATATCAGACTGCTAGACATGTTATGTATAGTAGGGGTTATATTTGAGGACATAACCTGGACATTCTGTGGTTGTGTGTACAGCACTGCAATCTGTGTACTTATGGTGATTGTCGACAGTATGTGTATTGTGAATATGTACCTTGGCCTGTGTATAGACTGTAGTAGATGTCATTGTTCTTGGTCCTGTTCTATCTGATGTTACATGCTGCTCCATTGTATGGCACCCTATCAGCTTACATGTTTGTAGGGCCAAACACACACATGTCACATAGCACCAAACAGGCATCAGACCACACTGTGTAGTTGCCCAATATATGTAGGGTTAGTGTGTGAGTGGCACATATGAGGATGGTGTTGATCAGACAGTCCATATACTGTAATATTAAACTAGCTTACCATATGTGGCTGTGTCTATGTTCGCATTGGTAGTGGGTATGCACTTTCACACAGGTGTCTTTTACTCTGTGCTGTTTCATGCCTGCAGAGCCTGCTACATTTGCAGATACATGTGTATTCCCCCATAAGAAATGTAGGCCAGTGTTGTGGCAGTCTGCCTGTAGTTTGCACAATGCTTTGTTACATGCCTAGCAGATTAGTGTACTTACCCAGTGTGATGTTATGATGTTATGCCTAGATATTTTCCATATGTACTGCTGCCGGGCCACCATAACTGTCATGCACATCTGACAAAGGAGTGGGATGCTGTACAGATGTATGTCACTAACTAGTGGGTAGTATGTGGCCATGTGACCTCTGCACTATCGGTTATTATATGTCAGGACAGAAAGGAGTATGTGGATGCATAACCTGTGTGGGCATATGTATTCCAGTATTTACATTATATACCCATTTACATGGCTGTTAACATCCACATTGTCAGGCTTGGTCCACACGTCTTGCACTAAAAGGTTCTGTGTGTTCCTCTGGACTGACCAGAGTGTGTCAGACTGTCCACATTTATTGGCCATATCTCTGCTGTATTCCACAGGACCATTACTGTAATATCAGTGGTACTGTACTATGATGATCTTAGGATGTCTGTCAGCAACTGATGGTGTACATGTCAATAGCAGATGTGACCTCCCACACACAACATTTCAATTAAGACAACCCCTGTTACAGTAGCAGCAGTCTACATATACACATCTCTATATGTCTACATATATATATATATATATATATATATATATATATATATATATATATATATATACTATATACACACACACACACACACACACACACATATATATATATATATATATATATATATACATACACACACACACACACACACACACGCACACACACACACACACACACACACACACACACACACACACACACACACACACACACACACACATATACACAGATCTATATATGGCCATATATATGATGCAATATACAGATGTATATAAATACATATTTATGAATATATATGTGTATGTATATATATATATATATATATATATATATATATATATATATATATATATATATATATATATATATATCCATATCCTTGTCATGTGTAAACATTACTGTTGTGTATACCTTCCCAGATGTATCACACCATATGTATCTGATATGTGTATATTTAGATATAAAAACATATGTGATGCAACAATTGTATCACTAACAAGTATTACACAATTGTAGAAGTCACAGCAATTGTTCAATACTATTCAATATGTGTACTGATAGATATATTGGAATAACAACTGTCTTCACAGTTGTCATGGTGTAGTGTTGAACTGCTGTGACTATAGTGTCTAGGGTCCTGGGTTCAAGGGCTGTATATTTTATTGCTGGGCAGAACAAGGGCTGTTGGATACAGAGTGATTAAGGCAGTTTTGAGCAGCTTTAAATGTGTTTGCATGAGTTTGCATGATGGTAAATGCTTCTAATGTATGGTTAAACAAAAAAGGCACTCACACCATTTCAGCTTCAATTACTAGTGCACAAATCTGCTTAGCATTCATAATGCAGCAATGCTAAAACCTGCTAAGCATGACCCAGCCCTGGTAACCAGTACTCACATTCCGGTCTGATAAAATAGCAGGGTAATGATATCTCTAATAAGTGTATTTAATTCCATGCACATAACATGCATCTATGTGCTATCATTACAGTAGCAAGGGGTGTGAGTCTACTGTCTGGGACACCTGGGTATGTATGGCTTGTACAACACTCTTTTCCATTTGAATGTGTTTCATACATGGGTAGCATCCCAGGTTATATACAGTCACACTGGCATGTAGTGCATCTTCACGTTACTACTGTTGACAGTGCATTCCCAAGTAAGAGTAGATTGCAGATCCTAGTCCTGGAACCAAACACCCCTGCATGCAAAGATGGACTCTGAGTCCTGACTATCATGATCTGGTGTGTGAGCTGTGTGTCATTAAGTATTTGCTACTGGATATTGATCTGACATGTGGATATTAACTGTAGACTACTATATGTATAGGAAATGTCATTGAGAGCTGCTGTCATGTAGTAATGGCATACCTATCAGTGTCAGACATCTGTCAATACATTCATCCTAATGCATAGCCAGTTGGCCAGCTGATGTCTGTCAGTCCTCTGTACCAGGTGTGCAGATGTCAGGTATCCATCATGGATATTTACAGGCAATCTATGCTTTACTGACACTGACATGCCTGCCCAGCTGTGTTATAAATGCCAAAGATAGGACTCCACACCCTGTACGCATCACATGCCATGAATATCTCAACTACACTACCACAGTCAACAGAACATGCTTGGGTACAGGTCTCCAAGACAGATACTAACCATGTTATGTAATACCTGTTGTATACAAGTCAACTGGAGCACCTCACCAGCCCTCTTCAAGAGGCATCCAGAGTATTGGCTGATGCATGTCACTCTCACCATGAGGATCACCCAGGGGTGTCTGTTAATAGATGGTTTGCTGGCACATGGCAGGTAGCATGATACCACTATACACACATCCCCTACACTCCCCATCTCTCCATGGACAATAGCCTGGTACACACCTGTGAACACCTGCACCGATGCACCCCAGTACTGACAAATGTGTACATGTGCATTACTGAGAATATCAGTGTCTGTGTGTTTGTAGACCTGTAGTTTGGAATACCCTGAGGCCCTTCACACCCACCACACCACCCATTGCCATAGTTAGATGTGGCTGCTGCTGTACCTGACATTACATATACCTTGTTACGCTCATCTCCCTAAGGGCTACCTGGGCCTTGCAGTACCAGTACAACACTGTTGTACAAATGGGTTGATAGGCATGGGATACCCACTGAGTTCTGGCAAGTGTGTGTATGTGTGCATGTGTGTATATATGTAGGGTACAGCAGTCTGAGGCCACATACTCCTATTACAATATGCATTGCCACACAGTATTAGGGATAGTGATGTTGCTGCCCATAGGGGAGGCATGACAATGCATCACCCCACTATGCCTGTGATGTGTGCATTAGATGCATATCCCTGTAGTAGCACTCTTGGGATGGACAAGGGGTTGTATTGCAGTCCTGGTCAATGTGTGATGGTGGGTATGTCAGAGTGTCATCATGGGTTCCAGTACATACAATATCCACAGTGGGGTATGGATGCTGGGTATACTGTCATTACACCATGGTACCCCCGGTACATGTCCCATGTACCACTGTATGGTGACCACTGTCACTATCAACCATACAGGTAACTGATAAAACTATCCAGCCCAGTTATGTATGTGCTGTGTGCAACCTACCTGTGACACAATGGACACACTGACAAGGTAGCTAGCACTGATAGGCTCATGTCTCTCAGATGTGTGTCTGACTGTTACGTGTTTGTCAATGTGTATATAATGGTATGTCACGCTATGTATTGTCCATAAACAACCATTACATCCCCATTACCATACTGTACATGCCTTGGGATGTTCTGCATGTAACATGTAACCTGGAACATACCTCATCCTAAATGCTGTGTGGTGTGTGCAATTAAAGCCACACACATCAATAGCACTACATGCCTAGGTAGGGGTCTAGTCCCAGTGTTGCCAAGTAAGAGTGTGTGTGTATGTGGAGGGATCTACTTTGGGTTGCAGAATATACATGTCCCAGGTGGTCATCTGTCCAACAACTGCATGGCATATGCTAACATTTCACAGGTAGCATCCTGTGGACATACATTCCGTCACAACTAGTGTTAGATGTGTAAATGGCCTCTTCCCCACTGTATAGGTGTGCATCAATACTGGGTTTGGTTTATATAGATGGGTGTGGCTGTTGTGGCACAGCCAACATCATTGCAGTTACTGTCTAGTGTATCCCCCCCCCACGTAGCTGGCCATAATACTGTACAGTTCATGTTAACAGGTTAGGTAGTTGTCTATCACACTATCTGTGGTTCTACTTAGTTAAGGATTGCACTACATTGGGGAAGGGGACATATACCCTGCCGGTAGCATCGTCAATGACGTTTAACTAGCAGACTGCTTATTCCACAATGTGTTGTTTTGCATAGTCTGGCTTGGTGGAATTACATAGGCTACAATGGGTTCCTTGCACAGGTCCATACATCTATGTGCACAGTGTTCTCTGTGTAGTGCATCAACACCAAAGCCTCTGTGTGTTATGCACAAACATGTGGTGTGTACCACCTAGTACAACTGCCATTGTCCACTGTAGATGGGTTGCTAACAGCAGCCGCCATGCACTCATCTGTATACACCACCCCTTAACCTACTGGCCATGTGGCACAGGCAGTAACTGTTATACAGACCTGTGACATGTGTTCACCTGTACCCAGGATATGGTACAGCCAAGGTAACAGCACAGTGACATTCTTCTTGTGAGATATGACAGTAGACCATCCTCTTGCTGATACATGGGTACCTACAACGGAAACAGATAACATTATGGAGACCACAGTCACTCAATGTTAACAGCTATAATGCATCATGGCTGGACAGCTACACTTCCTGACATGTAAGTATTAAACATTACTGCTGACAACATGTTGCACAGCAGTACATTGGTACACTGTAGTACAGTCACTGTGTGCATCAGAACCATATTAGCCTGTCCCTGCATCGATATTATAGATGACAAGTATGTGGCACAGGTATCATCATATGCACAGGGTGTGTTGTTGGTTTGCCAGAAACATAGACTGGGCCATACATTTGACACCATGCGTGTGAGTGAGGGGTTTTAATTACTGATATGGCTGTGGTGATGTGGTGTGTGTAGGTATGGGGTTGCCCTAGGTTTGTTTGTATTGTGTGTTGTGAGTATGCATGCACACAGTTCTGCATGTGGATGCCCTATGCAGGTGTTTGTTGGACAACTGCAGACCATACCTGGCAGGGTGTGCAGTTCACTGCCTCCCTCCACGGACACAAGACCTGTGCCTGCCAGGGGTTCCACAGGCACATCCAGGTTCAAGCCAAGATACGGTACTCTCCCCTGATGATGACATATATCTGCTGGAACCAGGTCCCTCCTGGGACTGGCCAGGGCCATGTGCACATGGCCTGCTGTGGTGTGGTGTGGACAGTGTCCCCCCTGCAGTACTGGGGCTGGTACTGCCACTATGGGAGTAGCTTGGTGTCCCTGCATAGCCACATTGACCTCCAGCTGTTGGTGTTGCTAGCCTATGTCCATGTGGCCACAGCACCATTCCCACCACATGCTCTAGCATGGGCAATCCATGGTCGATGAGTCCTACCATCTCACCCCACCCTCTATCCATGACCTCTGTAAAATAATGGAGGGCACCTGCAAGATCATGGATGTCAGTTACAGCTAAAAGAGCAGGCCTCTGCGGCCTCAGACCCTGTCTGGTGTACCATTCCATACGTGCCTGCGCCTCAATGACAGCCTGAAACATGCATCTGGTGGAACCAGATGTGGCACTTCTGCCAGGGGCACAATGACCAACAGCCCTCCAATGAGCACCCCTATGCATCTGCCGATGTGGTACCCTGCTGGACAGCCGGCTATGGCTGCTGTGTCCGGACACAGCAGCCATAGATACCACACTGTCCTGTGCACTGCCGCCAACCACCAACTGTCCCTCTGCTATGACCACTGGTGATGGGGTATCTATAGGCACTGTGACTGTGTGCGGGGATGGGGTGGATAACAGTGGGATGTCAAATGATGGCGCAGTTTCGGCCTCTGACAATCCTGCCTGTGCCTCAACACACCTATCATAATTTTCAGTGTCTGTATGGACACCAACATCAGATTGCCTGCAGGAGGGACCCTGACCCACCTCACTACCTGTGAGGGGAAAACAAGAAGCGCACTTTAAGACTTGTACATCATTGCTTAACAGTACACACATCCACACACACACACACACACACACACACACACACACACACACACACACACACACACACACACACACACACACATACACCCTGACATTCCACCATAATACTTATCTCTCCCTGAACACACACACACACACACACACACACACACACACACACACACCCTTCCATTCCACCATAATACTTACCTCTCCCTGAGGTTACAGACTGTCCCAAGTTTATTCTCTTAGGTTCCCCATCCTGCATCACACTTGGAAACTTACACTCATTAATAACAATCATAACGTATCATTCTTCTAATTGCCTAGACAAGTGATCACAAAAAATTACCTGTTACTCCATTACCTCTTTGACTTGATTGGAGTTGGTTTTACAAAGACTCACTTTTGTCATCCATTGTTCACCCTGGGTTTGTCCAGTAATCATGAGCATGGCACCCATATGTTAGGGGCTACTACAGTTGCTCAATAATGTCATGCACTGGAGTGTCATATGTAACTATTGTCAGTAGATGCAAGATCTGTTGCTCTATTAACTTATTATGTGGACAACAATAATATTTGGAAACAGTCACTGGTGTTGTCTAGTAATTCCCCAATGCATCAGTAGTACTGCATACATGACTATTTTTTCACCTTTCTGCTGATTGCAATTATAACAGTATGCCTGGTGTCTAGTTTCCCCTCCCAATGCATGTTCCATGCTACACCTTATTTTACTATCAGCTGTCCTGAGATTACATGTCAGACAGGTATTCCTGGTGTCTCATGTGTCTGTCCATGTCCATGTACTGCATGATTTCAAAGGGAAGTTGAGAGGTATGAACAACCCCATAATCACACGTGCATACA
This sequence comes from Protopterus annectens, assembly GCF_019279795.1. Classification (NCBI taxonomy): domain Eukaryota; kingdom Metazoa; phylum Chordata; order Ceratodontiformes; family Protopteridae; genus Protopterus; species Protopterus annectens. Next base: position 1,069,977,680 of record NC_056730.1, on the reverse strand, counting down.
TGGGACACCCACAAACACACGCATACATGCACACACACGCACACACACACACACACACACACACACACACACACACATGCACACACACATCCTACATACATCAACCCCCCCTCCACTCCACCAGATTGCACTTGCAGACAAAATAACCCCACATACACAAACTTACAAGTGAGGTTGCATGAAGATATTACACAGAGATCTCCCATTACCCATCTGTCAACATGCATGACATATGCTACTCAACAGCATGCAGTGCAGCTATAGCCAATCCATGCTAGCAACAGTATACATGTGTGTGATGCATGGGCTGTGTTAGTAGGTGATGCCCCTTCCCCTGGAACACACTGCACCCATGTACACAGTATTGCTGTGCACCTGTGCAGCACCCTGGCATGTACTGTGCACCATACCTATCAGGTGTACACACCATTGCTGAATGTGTATTACTGTGTCAGTTATGTCTGCTCTGCTGCTCACAGCCCCTATGTGTTTGTCCAACACATACCTGGGATGATATGTGGATGGATGTCATTTGTGAATGCCTGATGTCTGATTTACAGATGTCATCATCAGTGGTGAAATTATGGTCAGTACAATACAATTACATCGACAACCATCAAACCTTACTGTGGCTATGGGGAGAGTACACACCCTTATTGACATGACGTCCTCTTTCTTGATAAGCCATGGGACCACATTACTGCATATGTTAACATTACATGAACCTGATATGTGACATATGACCTGTATAATCAAATGCAGTGTCAAACAAATGTGTTAGTTGTGCTGATTGAGATGCATACACTTCGTGGGTGCATACGTGTGCACGCCGCTATCATGATGGTTTGTTGCACCTTCTGTTATGTGTACTACAGCAGTCACAATTCCTGGCAGGGATATACTAGCATGGGCCATCTGTATTTGCCAGTATTTGGTTGGTCTGCCCTACACATGTCCCCCAACTCTGCATGAGTGCAAGGTCAACTCATGTGCACATCCACTGGAGTTCACACACTGCCGTCACTGTTGCTGTGAAGTGAGGGTAATATCTGCCACAGTTCCTGACCCTGACTGTATGAAGAAATAGGCATTTGTAGCATCCTTTGGATCCCTGCTGCAGTGCACTGTTGTTTCATGATGACACCCCCTCCCCACCTTCAGCCTTTTTGCAGATGCTTGACAACTATGGCCTACACGTGTGTCAGTTTGCAGTGTCCCAAACACTGAACACCTTGTATAGCAGCCTAGTCCCAGCTAATGAATGGCAAACATACAGGTGTGCATTGGCACCGGCAAGGTACAGATGGGGATGGTGGGCCTGAGGTGGGGTGAGGTGTTGGTTGTGCAGCACATGTATCTTACTTGATACTGTCTGTAGGTTTCCAACATGCTCTTGATACACCAGTACACATTGCAACACATGCCTTTTCATAGGTTCATAGGTTCATAGGTTTATACTAGGCTATCTGCCCGAGGGCATTTACAAGCCTAGCCCATAGTTTTGTGGCTTACGCCACCCCTTTAGAATGGGGAACTATACCCATTATTTTGCTGTGCCTCTGTCGAGCAGTGACACTGAGGTAATCCCTGGGGTATATCTGCGATCTCCCATCCATTGGTCAAGATTTCTCTTGAACAAGGCCATCGAGGTGCTCTGCCTCACATATACCGGGATTTTGTTCCACAGCACAGGGAGTCTTTGGGTGATGAATCTATCCCTCCAGCACGTCCTATTAATAGCCGTGTCAAGGTTTAAGTCTCCCGCCCTTGTGGCTCTGATGGGTCTAGATTTATTGAGGTGAAGCATATTCATCAAATCTGGGTTTGACATGGCCTTGTATGTCAGGCACAGGTCACCTCTGAGCAAGCGGTAAGCGACTGAATAGAGCTGAAGTTCTTTCAGTCGGGCAGCATAGGACAAATTTTTGAGGCCCTTTATCCTTTTGGTGAGGAACTTTTGTGGCCTCTCCAGCTGCTGCAAGTGTCGGGTCAGATACATTCCAAATGGGGCATTGTACTCAATCATTGGTCTGATGAGTGATGAGTACAGGGAAACTATGACCTCCTTGATCTAGATGTGAATCCTTCATGATAAGGTGGGCAATGTAGAAGGTCTTCCTAACTACTTTAGCTACATGGGTGTCGAATGACAGGCTACTGTCAACCTGGGTCCCCAGGTCCCTAATAACTTCTTCTGTGCTCAGTGGATTTCCACCTATGTGGTAGCTAGGGTAACCTTGTTTTTCCGAAGGTATGACTATGCATTTTTGGCATTTAACTTTAGGTCATGGCTCTGGCACCAGTTATCCGCTTCTGTGAGACCTTTCTGAAGGATATCTGTGTCAGATGTGTTTCGACTACGGCCCAGTTTGTAGTCATCTGCAAACTTTGTCAGCCATAACCCTCCTGTGTTTGCTTGTACTTGGAGAAGTAGATGCCAAACAAGAGTCCAGGACTGAGCCCTGTGGGACACCACTTGTGACAGGCTTAGAGTCTGACATGGCGCCAGCAACTCTGACCCTGTGGGTTCTGTCGCTCAACCAGTTTGCAACCCATCTTGTGATGTATGGGTTAACATTTAAGCTGATGAGTTTTTCAATGATACCCGAGTGGGGTATTGTATCGAAGCTTTGCCAGATCGGGTATGCTGTATGGACTGCTTTTCCCTCATCAATGGCTTTGGTGACTGTTTCAAAAAAGTCAACCAAGTTTAAAAGGCATGATCTGCCTTTGACAAAGCCAAACTGGGTTGGATCCAAAGTCTGCAAATTCCCTATGTCTTTGTTTATGAGATCCATTATGATCCTCTCCATGGCTTTGCAGATAAGGCTTGTCAAGCTAATGGGCTGGTAATTTCCTGGGTCGGTGGAGGCACCCTTTATGAAGTGGGACCACTGTCGCAGTGCGCCACTCCCTGGGAACGTATCCAGAGGTGAGACTATGATTAAACAGCTGTCCTAGCTGTGGGTTTAATTCCTCGTTGAGTTCGTGGAGCACACAGCCGGGGACACCATCAGGTCCCATGGATGCTGTGTTTTTGCTTTGGAGAGCAGTTCTCACTTGGGCGTTAGAGATGTTTGGGGGGCTACAATCGTTTGGTATAGATATCTCACCTTTTGGGGGGGAGGGGGGGAGAAGTTTGCACTGAACCTGTCAGCCAGTATGTTGGCAATGTCTGTAGGATCAGTAATCTTCACATCATTTTGAACTAGTTCTGAGCATATCTGGGAGTTTCCTCCCAGGTTTCTAACATAGCTGAAGAAGGCCTCATGATTGTCTTTTGAGTCTTTAGCTATTTTTATCTCAAAGTTTGCTTTGGATGATTTTATGATAGCTCTTAGTTTTTTACTTGTAGTGATCAAAGGTGTCCTACCTTTTATGGACGTTTTTTGTTATGCATACACTACCTGTAGAGTGGCCTGGCTGATATTTCCTGTGGTACAACTGTTCCATCTGATTACCCTAACCCATGGGCCACAAGTATGCGGAGTCCAGACAATTGCTGACACGGGTACTGCACAGCTAGTACTTGCTAGACATTCCTGCAACTCCCTCAGTGTTGTGGCATGTTACTAGGCAGCCTGCATGACCAGTTTACTACATGTGACATCATCTATCTTGGATAGCCATCTGTTTATTTCCTACATTATTCCTGTCCCATACATCCTCGCCACATACATGACTGCACTGTTTGCCATGGTATATCTAATGGTGAGGTATGGCTAGATGTCCAACTCCTGGGTGCTACCTGTTGGGTATGGGGTCCACGCCATGGCATGTAAGATGTGTGCAAGCCACAGCTGCCTCTGTTGCAGGTCAGTGGGCACATTTGATGGTCAAACATTTTGGACAGCCGATCATTTCTTGGTGTGACACTGGTGATGTGTACTTGCTGAAAGGTGCATTTCCATGAAGAATGCATGCAGTCAGTACCTCAACAGCTGCTTACACTATATTTTATCTGGAGTGTGTGCACACATATGCTTCCATTGTTTGTGAAGGTATGTATTCCTCATATTTGCTGCCCTAACATACAATTCCATATTACACACTCATTGCTCATGTTAGGACCACATTGCAGGTTGTAAGGGTTGTGGACTGCAGTATTGTGACTGGTCATAATATCCTTCAGATACACTATCATGGTGACCACTGTGATGCACTGCAGTTAACAGCAACAATACATGCACATGTATGGCATGCATTATGGGTAGGTGTGTTAAATGTGTGCATGGAGTATACCATGGCCATAACATGACTGGTGTATTGGCAAACCTGAACAAACACCATATTCATCAGCTACTGGCTGCTGCCCTGGAGTGTATGAGAGATGTGATATCAGTAGCCACAGCTGTGACACTGGTATAGGCTGGGTGCAGCAATACAGTACATCAACAGTACAAGCCCACAATACTACAGATTATGCACATCTGTTTATTACTACTATGCAGCAACAGACTATATATATGTCATCTCACATATGCATGCTCTAACTGTACAGATGTGGATGCATACACAACAGTGTTCTACTAATGTGCACTGTGGCCTTACCTGCATGATCCTCTGTCATTGTGGGGGTACCACCCAACTTCACTATGATTTCCGCCAGGTGTTGTGTATGTGGGCAGGCAGGTGCCTCGAGGCTGGCAAGGAGCTCCTCAACATGTCGGGGGGCTGGATGGCATGATCCCCCCCTGTTGCAAGCCGATCCCCCCTGACTGCAGCAGCACACCGACAGGCATGGCAAAGTAGGTATGTGCAATGATGCTGGACCTGCTCATAACTGCGGTTATGCAGACCGACATCGTTTACCCTGTGGACAAGATCATTTCACAGGGTGGTCTGCTCCTGCTGCTCATGGGCTGTTCGGCCGAACAACACCTGGTAGTGCTACACCAGGTGTGAGATGATGACATCATTCTCCTCCGCTGTATAAATGGGAAGCCTCTCCCTGGACGTTTTGCCTGAAAGACATAAAGATGGAAACAGGTCTGATGACCTCATACAGCAAGGTTATCATAGTTTTTAATACACATCTCTGTCTCCACCACCATATCTGCAACAACAATCTGATCACACAACTCAACAGGTATGTCTACAGAATACCTACCATTGGGACACAAATTGTATTGTACAACACTTTGTGCTATGTGTTTGTGGTCATGTTCTCTGTGGGGACACTATCATGGGTGGCCTGTTATGGGCAATGTCACCTGCATGCCATTGTAAGAGCCACTATAGTTCCATACATGCATGTGTTCTGTTTGCTATTGATTGCTGCACATCTGTTGTTTTGTGTAATTGGGGATATCTATGCATGCTGTTGGACATGATCCGGGAATGTGTGGACTATTACTACCCACATATGTTCTATCACAGTAAAACAATAGCATGTTTAGGGAACAGTTGCCTTCAGAACCACTTCTCCTACCTCATCTGTCCATGTTACCAGGCCACATCACATATGGGACCCACCCTGGGGCCTCCTCATCTACTGGTCCTGCACTACTTTCAGGTGGAACCACCTCAGGGGATGGTGTTCACCCCCCCCCTGGGAGCACACACAGACATGGTCCTACCACCCGAGGTCAGGTCCAGGGTCTGGTCCATAGGGAGCTACACAAAGACTTGGGGGATGTGCTACAGCACCTTGAGGCCCTCAGTACACACTTGCCAGATCCACATGCTCCTCCTGCTCAGCCTCTGGCCCAGGCACCTTCAGGGCTGTGAACCTGATGTTGTGACTGGCCATGAATGGGGACCTTGTTCCCATTGTTTCCATATGGGGGCTCATTGGGCTACCACATCGCAGACGACACTCCCCATTCAGGGACACATGTGTCATATACAATCCACTATACTGAAAAACAGACTTGTACACAAACCGCTCAGGCTGCCACTCGTTGAAACACACTATTTTATTAAAACGCTAAAAATAAAACAAGTTTTTTGTCTAAACAAGTTGGTTAGACTTCTTCAGAATTACAAACAGCGAATGTCAGTTAAAATTCAAAAGCTGTATTTATAAACTCATTTAAAAATTCCCCGCCAAAATTCATGGCAACAATTTATCTTAAAGGTGTATTCTATCAACCAAAATGACAGCTGAAATTTAATACATTGATTTTGACATCTTATTATACTACTTGTAATTGATCGCAGCGCTACTGCAGCAACCCTCATACTTCCACTTTAATAACATTTGTCAGCAAAATAGTGATGTATAATATTTACCTAAAATAAATACATATTAAATAAAAAATTACTGAATAAATATTTTAAATCTTTGTTAACAACTTAATTACAAACTTGTAAATATGAATGTTGAGATTTTTTTAGTGCGTTAACCTCATCACAATTATTCATCTAGATTTCATCAGTGAACCACTTTGTTCTACACCATATAAAAATGTATATGAAAACTTAATTATAATTTAAGTTGTGTTAACATTATGTTGAAGTGTAATTTAAAAACACGTCAATGATGTTAAATGACATAACGGTAAACCAAACGAATGTGTATCAAAACATCAAAAGCACAACCAGATAAATATACACCAAATACCCCCTACAAATTAACAAATCCATCAAGTTACCTAATACTAAACAATATTATAATTTATAATTTATAATTAACTTTTTAAAGAGTCTACAGATGTAAAAATATGTCAAAGATGTATATGTTGAATGACCTCCTATTTAAAGTGCTAGTGCCTTTTACATGTACAAAAGCACTTCAACCAGCACATAAAATCCTACCATAATAACTTTTCAATGATGTACTAAAACATAACACCACATACTTGTTAACATACCAAATTACCTGTAGAAAAAATTACTGAGTTACCTATCTAAACTTTTAAGTTTTAATAGGCACATCAAAGAACATTTGTCATTCAGACCTGGGCTAGTATATGCATTAAGTTTAATTTGCCACAATAATTCCATTTTCTCAAGCAATAGGCCAAAAGGACCTCCCCTCACATCTTGTTTAATCTGGTCTATTACTCTGAACTGGAATTTGTGATCCGGAAAAGTCA
>NC_056730.1:1069948140-1069965640 GCF_019279795.1 Protopterus annectens | reverse complement strand
TTTGTGAAAACTTGTGGGTTGTATATATCTGACATAGCTTAGTGATCAATCACTTTAGCTATTGTTTTCAGGGTCTTGGGTTCGAGCCTTGCAGAGGCTGTTTATTTTGTTGCTTGTCAGAACAAGGGCCATTGGATACAGAGTGATTAAGGCACTTTTAAGCAGTGTAAGTGGGTTTGCATGAAGGTAAGCACTGCTAGCTTCCAGTTACAGTTTCTTATACTCAGGTAGCTTCTAAATTACTTAACCTGTGTAGGCATTGCTTACCCCTGCACAAACAGGCTTAAACTGGCTTACTGCTGCTTAAAAGTGCTTACTCCCATTTACCCCATGCTAATTTCTTTAAAAGAAAAGAAAAAGGGTTGCTAGGAAAGTGGTGAAAAAGGTGCACAAAGAGGGAAATACAGTACAGGAAATAGCTAGGGATGTGCAGGATGGTTGTAGGGAAGGTTCATAGCTGCACATTTCTTCATTTCTTCTAAAGCAACAGCTGTGCATATAAACTGATTTGGAGGTAGATTTGGACACTAATACCCCTGAGTAAGGGGTGAGGACAACAATAATATGTTGTGAAGCCAGTTAGACCAGATTACATGTGTCCAGTGGACAAGTGTATGAAATGGACTGCTATGTATGGGGCGAGATTTATTTGGGGAACAGATTGGCCTTTTTTTAAGGTGAGAGTAGGATGTTTGGGAGGGATAGTAGGTATATTTGGGGAGGTAGGTTGGGTAGGATAACAGACAAGACAGACAAGACAGCATACAGGGCTGGTATATAACACATGTGAGGGATAAAAACCTTGGATGGGGAGGGGTGTTTGGAAGTCAGAAGCCCATGAGCCCCCTAGTGGAAACAGTGGGCTGAAGTCTCCACCCATGTGCAGTCACCACTGTACCTTCACGGCCCTGAAGGTGGCTGTACTGGGGGCTGTGTAGGAGGGGCAGGCTGATCCTCTAGTTGCACTACATGGCCCTCAAGCTGACATAGCAGATCTCCAAACTCCCTGCGGAGCTTGCTATGCACCAGACCCCAGACCTGATGAAGAGTGACAGTATCCTGTCCGTGCCCAATCCCAGGGGGGAAGTGAGCCCCATCTCCTGAGGCAGTCCCACCCAAAGGTGGTGCAGGACCAGCGGATGAGGAAGTCCCGGGGTGGGCCCCAGATGTGCTCGGGTCCGGTGCCATGGCCAGATGAGGTGGAAGAGGTGATTCCGCTGGGACTGGCCTTCCCAAATGTGCTATGTTGTTTCAATTTTAAAACATATGTGGATTAGTGATAGTCAACACATTCCAGGATTAGGTATAACAGCATGCGTAGATATTCCCATTAACCTAAAACAACAGATATGGAACAGTTGCATAGAAAACAGAACACATGCATATATGGAACCACAGTGGCCATTACAACAGCATGCAGATACATTTATGGCAGCATGCCACCAATGTGGGAGTATTTCAACATGACACATGCATAGAAACAAATTACAATATTTATCAAACAATAGGACATATGTCCCAACAGTAGATCTAATTGTGCACATACCGATTGAGTTGTGCATTTAGTTTATTGTTGCAGATATGGTGGGGGGGAGAAAGATGTCAATTAACAACTTGTATATCCCTGTAGTTCTCATTACTTTCCTAGTCAGTGCTGTGATCTGTACCTTACAGGTATTATTACACTACCCTATGGCCTTAGTTTGGATAGTGGTATGGATGCAGACAACTATATACATGAACTGTGTTTTACCTGCAGTATACACCTCTTACCTGGTATACCTGTGGAAGGTATTGTTTGTTAACACTACCTGACTGTTTCTACGCATATTCCCAGATTCCAGGTTGATGTTATGCACATACCTCTCCATCTCTTATTGCTCACACTCTGGGCATGCATGTCTTTACAACATGCAGGTGAAACTGGGACATATTTTAACTATTGTCCTCATAAACCTTTGGTGAGTTGTATGGCTGGTTTGTTTTCGGAGACATTTTCTAAATATTTACAGGTCTGACAGTCAGTTATATGACATTAAATGCTCCCTAATTGTCAGAGATTAGCACGCTGATATCCCAGGGTGACAGGGTAACAGCCAGCAGATATGAGCCAATTCTCTGGACATTCCAGACAGATCTGTACAGTTGAGGGGTATGATTCTGCATACAGCCTACGACCACTCATAGGATTTGAACCATGGCTCTGTGTGATAAAATAAAACAGTGTACATCACAATTGGGTGTGCTATATAGATATTGCTGTGTATCTTTACTCTGAATTCTGCCTATAAGTCCCCCATTGTTTTACAATCTGACCTTGTAATTACAACACTCTTATACAGCGTTTCTTAGACAGTTTTATTATGTAGCACATTGATGAGTAATACCTTATTAGTCAGAGATACTGCAACAGTAACACTGCCATACACTATCAGACTAAACAGTACCACTTCAGGATTTCAGTCTTTTATTTCTAGGCACAGTTTTCATATCTGACAAACCTGCGGGGGGACTGTTTGTTTACACTACCTGAATGTTGTCACACATATTAGCAGATTCCACATTATTATTATGCACATACGTCTCGCTCTTTTACTGCACACACTCTGGTCATAGCTTCACAACATGGGGGTGGGGTTGGGATATACTTTGCTTATTACTCTCAGAACACTTTGGTGAGTTGCTAGAGTGACAGGTTTGTTCTTATGGATATATTTATGACAGTTGTGATGTCTGACATTCAGTTATATGTCATTATTTGCTGCCTAAACTTCTGGGATCATCCCACTGATTTGCCAGGGGGACAGGGTGACAGGCAGGGGACTTACACCAATTATCTGGACTTTCTGACAATATCTGTACAGTTGTGTAGTATGATTCTGCAAACGGCTTACTACCATTCCCAGGATTCGAACCATGGCTGTGTGTGCTAAAAATGCAACACTTCTTGTCTCAGTTGAGTGTGCTATTTGGATTTTGTTGTCTATCATTTTGCTGTCTTCTGTCTAAGTCTCTCTCAGTTGTACAATATGACCTCTTGTGATTACAACAGTCATATGCAGACATTTCTACACATTTTATTTATGCAGCAAAGTGTGGGTAACAGAGTGCTTAATACAACAGTACTATTAAGAGATTGCAACACTACATTACCATATGATACCAGAGTAAACACAAGCAGTCCAGCAGTTAGACCAAACAGTTAGATCAAAGCTAACTTTGGGCTCCCGAAAACAGAGTAGGCTAACTTCATGGCACCCATGCAAATGGAGATCAGTTGCATGAACGCTGAATCATACACCAATGCACTGTATGAACACTTACACAAATGCATGGATCTCGCCATACCCAATAGAACTTATATGCTCTCCTCAAAAAAAATGTAGGCCAATCTGGTTGTTCCCTGCCATAAACAAACCCTATAACAGGAGGATACTGATGTGGAATAAGGTGAAGTCACAAGAATGGACAAACTCCCTTATCAGCCTCAACAAAAAGTTGAGATCCCTCATCAAATCCTCTAAAGCTAGCTATGAAAACAGAATTGCAACAGATAGTAAAGAAAACCACAAGGCCTTCTATAGTTATGTAAAGAATATCCATGATAATACCCAGATTTCATCTGAGCTACTGCACAATGGTACCTCCTATACCAAGCCAACAGATATTGCCAATATACTGGTCGACAGATTCACTGCCAACTTTACCCTTCTCACCCCCACAAGAGACCAGTCACAATACCGGTAGATTGTCAGGCACACAGTATTACTGCTGCACAGGTTAAAACAGCACTGTCCAAGGCCAAGAATACATTCTTCTATGGGACCTGACAATATCCCTGGCTGTGTTCTACATGAACAATAGAGTGAAATGACACCTCACCTGTGTACCCTGTTCAATTACAGCCTCACCTCAGGCTTTTTCCCTACCAAATGTCACACTGCTACAGTTATCCCTCTCCACAAAGCAGGTGTGACAACAGACCTTGGGAACTATCGCTCCATTAGCCTGATGAGTCTGATATGCAAAGCTATGGAAGGCATCATCATGGACCTAATAAACAAGGATATAGGGAATCTCCAAACTCTGAATCCCACACAGTTTGGTTTTGTGAAGGGTAGATCATGCCTGCTCACCTTGGTCAACTTCTTTGAGTCAGTCACCAGAGCTGTGGATGAAGGCAAGGTGGTTCATACAGCCTACCTTGATCTGGCCAAGGCCTTTGATACCATTCCCCACTCATGAATCATAGAAAAACTCACTAAGCTAGGCATAAACCCCTGTATCACTAGGTATGTTGCAAACTGGCTCACAGGTAGAACCCACAGTGTCAAAGTAGCTGACTCCAAGTCAGACTGCTGACCAGTCATGAGTTGAATCCCACAGGGTCTGGTCCTGGGTCCTCTCTTGTTTGGTATCTACTTCTCTGAAGTCCAGGCCAACACAAAGGGACTCTGGCTGACAAAGTTCACAGACAATTGCAAATTGGGAGCTATTATTAACTCCCCGAGTGATGTTGACATACTACAGAAAGGCCTCACTGAAACCAACGACTGGTGTCAGAACCATGGCCTTAAGCTCACTGCCAAAAAATGTGTCATCATCCCCTTTGGGAAAAACCTGGTTCCCATGAATTACCACCTCAATGGTAGTCCACTGAATACAAAAGGTGTTATAAGAGATCTGGGAACACAGGTTGACAGCAACCTCTCTTTTGACCACCACATTGCCACTGTGGTCAGAAAGTCCTTCTATGTGGCACATCTCATTACTAAGGGTTTTGCATCCAGGAAGAAAGAGGTCATTGTCTCCCTCTACTCTTCCCTCATTAGGCAAATCATTAAGCACAACGCCCCATTTGGCATATACCTCACTAAACCCCTGCAACAACTGGAGAGTCCGCAAAAGTACCTCTCAAAGAGGATTTTAGGCCTCAAACATTTGTCCTATATGGACAGACTAAAAAAACTCCAACTATTCTCTGTCTCATATCATCTACTTAGAGGCGATCTCTGCTTGACTTACAAAGCCATGTCTGACCCAGCTCTGTTAGAAATGCTACATCTAAAGAAATCCCAATCCCTCTGCACCACATGCTCCAGAGACCTCAACCTCATTACCACAATCAACAGAACATCCTGGTGGGACAGGTTCATGACCCAGAGACTGCCCATGCTATGGAATAGACTTCCCATACATGTGAAGCAGAGCATCTCACTGGCCCTCTTCAATAGCAATCTTGATGAGTGGATGGGAAATAGAAAATTCACCCCAGGGATCACTCCAGTGACTTTACTTGACAGATGCACTGGGAACTAAGGTTGGGTGGCATGATGCCAGGTTAATCCCATGGGTTAGGCTTGCAAAGGCCCGAGGACCATTAACCTAGTACACACCTATGAACCTATGAACCTATGATTGACTCTGTTGAAACTGTCTAATGCATATAATTCTTATCTTACAAACTAGTAACTACTCAAAAGTATCTAAATCAAAATATGGTTGAATTTCTGCAGCAGACTTAAGTTTCTGTTTATCAAAACATTTGTACCATCCTATGAAGCTCTTATCTTCCCATGTTCTTACCCTATCTTTACTGATGTTTAATAATAAACCTTTAGATATTTGAAATGGAATTAGTAAATTAAACCATTCTTTGTGATTAACATTAGGTAAGCTAATTTGTTTTATATTTTTAAAAAGGGTATTAACATATGAAGATTGGGTGGGTGAATAATGTTAAACTGAATATAATTACAAAATACATCATAAGAAAGTTAATTTCCAAATATCATGAATCATAAATAATTGTATTTTCTTTGTATCAAAAAGATAAATATGAAGTGACTTCTAGTTAGAAAAATCATTTTTATCTATCCGGTATACTAGTACTTTCATATACTTGGAAATTTTATTCCCTCCATATCCCAATCCCTTATATGATGTTTATATCCAATTCTGGGTCATTTAGATGCCGATACAATTTTAAGAAGATATTATTGAATTTACTAATTTGTGATTTATGAGTGGTAAATGCAGTACCATGAATGATATATATTATTCTGGGAAAAATTGCCACTTTAATAAGTTGAAGTCTTTCTTCAAATATAGACCCCCAGATTCCCGAAAGCTTGCACGGCATGCAAGATTGGTGCAGGAGCTCAGGCAGGCAATATGTCTGCCATGCGATCCAGGAACAGCCTGCAGGGGTGTGCATGAGCACTCCTGCACTAATCTTGCATGGACTAAGCCCTGGTATGCAAATCACCCCATCTGCAGGTGAAATCTATGTAAATGAGGTGATTTTGCAATCCGGGAAGCTTGCAACAGTCCGTGCAAGACTAGTGCAATCTGCAGAAATGTACTTGATTAGTAACCGAGTACATTTCTGCAAAATCCAAAATGGAGCTATGACAGCTCCAAATAAAGGCTGCATATCATGTAGTAAGCATGCCAATGGCCAAGTATAAGGCCACTGGCATCGCAAATAAATTTTTATTTTTTTTTAGCAAATCTCAGCTGTTTAAGTGTAGGGCAGCAGCGCGCAAATGGGATCGGGGGAAAATAATAAAATAAACCTAAAATAAGCATTCTAACTAAAATAAGCATTCTGCCATGCAAGTCAATGGCAGGCAGAAGACAATCTGGCCAGTGAGTAGTGGTTGCTAAGGGTGGAGGCTCAGTGTGAGACATGTAACTATGCATTAGCAGGCAATCCGATGCAAATGAGGGGAAGAATAGTGAATCCAAGTTTTCCCCAGCATGTGAGTCAGGTCCCAACAGTGTAAGAGTAGGAATAGCCTGGTGCAAGCCTAGGAATTAGGTGACATCATGAGGGTGTGTGTCAGGCATACTGTAAGCAGATTGGAGCCCTGTGGCTTGGTTTTACTTCTAGCTTACCATAGCTAAGCTAGGGGGTGTGTCTAAACCTGCTTAGCACTCTTTACAAAGTCTAAGTGTGTGTGCCCGCCACACACCAGGTTTTACAGGAAGAAAAAGCAGGTTAAAGCTGGAAATAGCAGCAGTGTGCACATTTGAGCACTCTGCGTGGCGTGCTCTAGGGCTTAAACAGGAAGGCAATGGGAAGGGAAAACAGCAGTAGGAAGGTAATCAAGGAGAACAAGCTTAGCTGGCAGGTGAAATGTATCAGGATCAGCCAATTACACAGGCAGCAGACCATCCCAGCCCAGAACCCTACTATAAACTAAGCAAACACTTTCCCCTCTGGTTTGCCCCACACTCTACACCACCGGTGTAAACAAGCGAGGAACTTTTAACACTCAAAACAGCAAAATGATAGGGGCTGCAATAGCTATCATACAACTTGCGGAAGAGGCTGAGGGTGGTGAGAATGTGAATGCTGCCAACCAACCCACAGTTAGGAGATGAAAAAGAGTGTACAGGCAGGGGTGGACAGGGACCTCCTACAGCAAATTGTTGAGCTGTATCGGCCACACCTGACACACAGAACTAACAGAGGGGAACCCATCCCAGTGGATACCAAGTTATGTGTAGGCCTAAGAATACTAGCTACAGGTACCTTCCAAAGGCCAACTGGGGATATGATGGGGATTTTGCAGGCGTCAGCATCCAGGCTACTCTACCAGTTCCTAGATGCCATGTCAGCACATGTCGGTGAGCATGTATATTTCCCCAACACCCGTGAGGCATTGGCCAGCAATATGTGTCTCTTCCACCAAATAGCAGAATACCCTGAGGTAGTGGGTGCAATAGACTGCACACACATACACATCAAAGCACCACCTGGTGAGTAGGGGTAGGGTCTACATCAACCACAAAGGCTTCCCCTCCATCAATTGCCAGGTTGTGTGCGATGCCCAGGGCATAATAATGAACGGGTGTACTGGCTGCCCTAGAAGCTATCATGATTCCCACATCTGGCATCTGATGCAGCTGAACCAGAGATTTGTCATTGGGGAAATCCTTCACAGTCACCTAGTAGGGGATGGTGGATATGCAATGGTGTCATGGCTGATGACACCCATCAGAAATGTACACACACCTGAATAAGAACTTCATAATGAGGCACACGCACAGACCAGAATTATAGTAGAGCATGTGTTTGGGATGCTCAGGTCACGGTTCCAGTGCCTGGACACATCCAGTGGAGCCTTGCAGTACACACCAGCTACATGTACCCAAATCGTCCTTGTATGTTCCAGACTGCACAATATGATCCTGTGGAAACAGCTGCAGCAGGAACAGTATGGAGCAGGGACAGACAGCCCCCTACCATTGCCAAGGCCTGCACAGGCACAGAGTGACTTGGAGGAGGAGAAACCTGAGCCTGCCCCAGTAGACAGAAGGAGACATGCCCAGTATGCCCTGGCCTTGGCAAAGAGGCAATGCATAGCACATACACTGACACAGGAGGGACCCAGGGAATAGCACCTCTCTCCAACTATCACATACAGTAAAAGGGATGCCAAATATTACACTACCTGTGCCTAACTATGTGTAGGGAGTGTACTATGTGCATCTGACACAGGCAGCCCTGCAGCACCACCCTCAATGCTGGGGCACCCACAAGGTAAGTGACTCACACATGCCAGTCGGGGGGGGTCACATAACCAACAACAGTCACAGCCAGCAGGACAGTTGTAGACAAACACAAACAATGGCTGTGCTATGCCCTCTGAATGAGGCTTATATGTAACCCCCCAGGCCTACACAGACAGACTACAGCAGGTCAGGCAGTGGGATGTCAGTTCTGAGGGGTAGGATGTCAGAAACCAATGTGTAGGTAATGTAAAAGCTAAGAGCTGTAGTACACTAGTATAGCTCTAGCCAGCATGATAGGTAAGACTACAGACTGAAATGGAGTACCCGACATACCAGTACAGTCCTAGCAAATGTGTACAAGTGTCAGGTGTGCCCCCCCTATCCTACGTAGAAATATAGTAGCAGTCAGGTGTCCCCCCTATCCTGTGTAGAACTGTAGAAATAGTCAGGTGTGCCCCCCATCCTACGTATAAATACAGTAATAGTCAGGTGCGCCCCCCCCAATCCTGTGTAGAAATGTAGAAATAGTCAGGTGTGCCTCCCCATCCTATGTAGAAATATAGTAACAGTCATGTGTGCCCCCCCCCCAATCCTGTGTAGAAATGTAGAAATAGTCAGGTGTGCCACCAATCCTGTGTAGAAATGTAGAAATAGTCAAGTGTGCCTCCTCATCCTACGTAGAAATATAGTAACAGTCATGTGTGCCTCCCCAATCCTGTGTAGAAATGTAGAGATAGTCAGGTGTGCCCCCCAATCCTGTGTAGAAATGTAGAAACAGTCAGGTGTGCCCCTCCCTGCTATGCAGAAATGTAGTAACAGTCAATGTGAAATGATCGATGAATACCCTGCAGAGACAGCATGCTACCTATTGGTGTATAACACAGACCTCAGCACTGCAGTACAAGCTACCTGGACTCGATCCACACAGGCAATACAGATGGCCATACTTGGCATGCTCAAACACTTAGAGAAATGAAGGCAATGTCAGTCAACAACACACTGAAAGGTCATACTGGGCATGCTCACACACTTAAACACATGAAGGCCATATCTGCAAACACCAGTAGACAAGACATATGTGGCAGTCGCAGTTATTAGTGCAGACACTCGTCAGTATGCACCACTCATGTCTTGCACACACATTGGATGGGAATACAGACATATATGTAAGGACAACACACTATAATAAGCCAAATATAGATGGACATAGATGTGTGGAAGAGGGTGACTGTGACAAGGAGCCATCCAGGCCTGTCCCACCCAGCACACAGCCAAAGGGCCCCAAACACATGAGGTGCAGATGTCACTCACTGCAGATACTAACCACCAGTATCTGTCAGTATGACAGACTAGGTGGTGCATGTGCCAGCTGTGTAACATGACTGTACAAGGAAGTAGTCATCTAGCAGCTGTATACACGTACTTGTGAAATATGACCCTGTGTGTGCCCGCATGTGGTGTGTCAACCCCTAGTTGAATGGGTTATAGCCCATGCACACACACTGCCCTCCCCATAGCCCTACTATGACAAGCCTGCTGAGGTCATCCAATGTGAAATACACCTTTGGGAAAGTTGTAGCCCAGTAATTTCTGTGGCACGTCCCATAACTGTGTACTACTGTTTTGTGATAAACAAGTTAGGTAGGAGTTCTAATCCCAGACTTGGCAACTGTGTGTGAGTTTGTGTCCACATCTGTCTCTGACTGTATCAAAAGCAATGCTTTTAGGGTAGTCACACTACCAACAATTCAAATGCTCAACTTTGGCAAGGCTGCTGATGTCATCCACCTAGAAATACACCTCTAGGCCAATTAAAGCCCAGTAATTGCCATAACACGTCCTGTAACTGTGTATTGCTGTAGTGTAGTAAAGTAGGTGTTCTAGTCCCAGACAGGGCAAGTGTGTGTGTCTGTCTGTGTAGAAAGCAATGCTTTTTAGGGTACTCACACTACAATTCATATACTCAACTTTGGTAATGCTGCTGATGTCATCCACCTAGAAATACACCTCTGGGAAGGTTGTAGCCCAATAATCTCCACTGTGCATGCGATAATTGCATAATGATGTAGTGTGATAAAGTAGCTAGACAGGTGTTCTAATCCCAGACTTGGCAAGTGTGGTCTGTCTTACTCTGTCTGTGTAGAAAGCAATTCTTTTTAGGGTAATCACACTCCCTACAATTCATATACTCAACTTTGGCAAGGCTACTGATGTCATCCACCTAGAAATACACCTCTGGGAAAGTCGTAACCCTGTAATTTCTGTAGCGCATCCTGCAATTGCGTACTGCTGTAGTGTGATAAAGTAGTTAGATAGGTGTTCTAACCCCAGACATGGCAAGTGTGTGTTTGCCTGTGTAGAGAGCAATACATTTTATGGTACTCACACTCCCCACAATTCATATGCTCAACTTTGGCAAGGTTGCTGATGTCACCCACCTAGAAATACACCTCTGGGAAGGCTATAGCCCAGTAATCTCCATAGCATGTGCCATAGCTATGTACTGCTGTAGTGTAATTTAGAACTGTGGTAGCATTCCATCCCCACCCATGGCAGTTCTGAATGTTTTGTGTGTGTTTTAATGTCTGTGTATCGAGCAATGCATTATAGGCTAGTCACTCTCACTACAATTTGAATGTCCAACTTTGGCAATCTTGCTGATGTCATGCATTGTGAAATACACCTTTGGGGAAGGAGTTCTCCAGTAATCCCCATAGGGCATTCTATAGCAGATCTATGCTGTAGTGTGATACAGATCTCTGTTAGGGGTTCTATACCCACATATGTCAGTTGTGGATGTTTTGTTTGTGTGTCACTGTCTGTGTAGGGAGGAATTCATTTTATGCTAGTCACACTCACTACAATTAAAATGTCCAACTTTGGCAATCCAGCTGATGTCATTTATTGTGAAATACACTTTTGGGGAAGGAGTTCTCCAGTAATGCCCGTGGTGTGTCCTTTAACAGCTCCATGTTATAGTTTGAGATAGACCTCTATTAGGGGTTCTGTCCCCACACATGTCGGTTGTTTTGCGTGTGTGTGTGTGTGTGTGTGTGTGTGTGTGTGTGTGTGTGTGTGTGTGTGTGTGTGTGTGTGTGTCACTGTTTGTGTTGGGAGCAATTCATTTTAGGCTAGTCACAATCACTACAATTAGAATGTCCTACTTTGGCAATCCTGCTGATGTCATCCAATGTGATATACACCTTTGGGGAAGGAATATTCCAGTAATCCCTGTGGCACATACTATAACTGCGTAGTGCTGTTGTGTAATAAACGGGTTAGGTAGGAGTTTTACTCTCAGACTTGACAGGTGTGTTTGTGTGTTTGTAACTCATATCCTATGTGGTTGTGTGTGACACCTGTGGCCAATGTAGATCAGCTTTTGCATAATTTTTACATGGTGGCCTTACTATATATTGCAATGTCCACTGTACAGGGATAACAGATGTGAAATAGCTGGGAGGCTGGGGTGCAAAGCCATACCCATACATGTGACATTAAGGCCAGGCAATCACAGTTTTCAACCCCAGTATTACCCAGAGCACACTCTCAACCCATGTCTCATACACACATACATGCCTAGGCAACAGCCAATATGTGGGTAGTACACTGCAAATTGGCCACTGATAGTAACTATAGCATGATAGTAGTGGGCTACAGAGGGCATGGCACCTTGTCCATCTGTCCAATATGCATGTACATGCAGACAGTGCACCCTCCCCATGTTCCCCATGGACACTTGCAACACCTGTGGTGCCATCACATGTAACCCACAAAGGACATGACAACATGCCCTGTATGGATAGATGCCACTGGCACCAGGGAATGCCGTTAGCATGCTATCAATGTAGGTGCAGGATGAACCTGCTGCCCATTACAAGTTCCCAACACAGGTGGGCAAGACTGGCACATCTGATGATAATCTGTGTTCCCAACATGGTCCAGACACCCCCAGGTACAGTTCCACATGTCACTGTACATGCATGTAGGAGGTGTGCACATCGCAGACACCACCCATGTCATGGACTAAGGAACACATACGTGGCAGGCGATGCACAGCATTGGCCACACACAATAGTCACCCAGTTCACTGGATGGAGGATACAATACCCACCTGTGTGGGCAAATGCAAAAAACACAGCCCTGAGCCACAATGCAGACCATTGTCATGTGGCCTGATTCCAAGGTATACCCATTGCCTAGCCTTATATAGCCATCTGACACAGTTGACCACCACACACCCATGCAGACATGAATCCATGCATGTCAGTACTGGCACCCTATGTGTTTGTGTGTGTGTGTTGTCTGGTGAGTATGTTCACATCCACACTCACTACAGCCCCCATTAGCATACTGAAGCATGTTGTCTGACATCAGACACTGCCCCATACCCTTTGCCCATACAACCTCCATATGACCCGTGTGGTACATATGATACTTACACAGTGATGTGTTGTGGCAATCCCACTACTGATAAGTTTTAATCCTGGCCCTGCCAAGTGTGTCAATGTGTGCGCATCCCTGTGAGAATCTGGCTGTGTTGACGGTGGCACTTGTTCATGCAGACAGGCATGTGTACATCACCTACCATATAGCTATCATACCCCTTTTGCAGATGTCACTCAACATCACATTTATGTTCTGAGTGCTCTACAGCAGGTAAGCCATGTGGCACATCCAATAACTGCAAAGAACTGTGATAACACTATATAGTCATCAAAGGTTTGATACCCTGTGCTGGTAGATGTGTGACACAAGCATGTTTTTTACTCTCTCACCCCTCCCTGACTTCTCTTTGCCTCTGTTTGCCTCTCCAACTCCCTCTCTGGTGGATGTGGAGACCTACACCTGCTTTACTTAGGCAGCAGCATGTGTATTTTAAGTGATGCTCATGATCAGTTGATGGCCTCTGCACAAATTGCAGCCTTCTCCTACCTGATTGCATGTGGAACAGCTGTGGTAACATTCCCATAGACAATTGCATGGAAATACACTCTTATATCTAGGAACATCATGTTGGTGTTGACCCTTTTCATTCACTGTAAGCAGGAACTAGATATGTTATTGGGCAAACAGCATCTCAGATGGATTGGGGATTTACCTCTAACAACATATACTATGGAAACAGGGCAACACACAGACGGGGATGTGCCTGACCTGACTACAGACTGTAAGTGCTGCTATACTACATTTGGAGTAATGTTGGTTTAACAGTGTGTGTGTGTGTGTGTGTGTGTGTGGATATGGCTGTGCTACATGTCTTAATACCTGCCATGTCAGTTCTATGTTTATGAGGAATCCCCTTCTGCAGGGTCATCTGCAGACTGGGCAGTGTGCTGTGCCTTTGTTTTCATGTGTTACCCATGGAGCATCTATCTGTGGACTGCAGAAGGTAGCGTGAGGATTACAGTCTGTAGATAGTGAAAGCCGTGACAGTTACTGACTTCATATCCCTCATAGGACATATGTTGCAACAAACTCTGTTACAACAGTGAATGTATGAGGTTATCACAGCAACATGTCAATATTGGCCCTGTGCATGTGCTTTCAGCCCTAGCTCTGTCAAACTTTGCACATATGTTGTGCATGAATAGGTGCATATGTGCTGTACACCATAATTAGTGTCATCATATCTGATAACAAGCCAGTGAGATATCAGACTGCTACACATGTTATGTACAGTAGGGGTTATATTTGATGACATAACCTGGACATACTGTGGTTGTTTGTAAAGTACTGAGGTCTGTGTACTTATGGTGAATGTTGACAGTGTTTGTATTGTTAATATGTACCATGGCCTGTGTACAGACTGTGGTAGTTGTCATCGTCCTAGGTCCCACCCTATCTGATGTTACATGCTGCTCCACTGTATGTTACCATATTGGCTTACATGTTTGTAGGGCCATACACACACATGTCCCATATCACAGTCAGCCATCAAACCAAACTGTGTAGTGGCCCAGTATATGTAGGGTTAGTGTGTGAGTGGCACATAACCTATAGTGGCATATGTGTACCAGTTGTTATGTGTTATACCTATCTACATGGCTGTTAACATCCATGTTGCCGGGCATGATACACATGTTTTGCACTAAGGGGTTCTGTGTATACCTCTGGACTGTACAGAGTGTGTCAGAATGTCCACACATATTGGCCAATATCTCTGCTGCAGTCGACAGGGGCAGTATGTGCTAGCAGCAGTACTGTACTATGATATCCTTAGAATGTCTGTCAGTAGCAAATGGCACACATGTGGAAAGTAGATGTGACCCCCCCCCACACACACCATGTCTGTGAAGACAATCCCAATTACAGTAGCAATTGTATATATAACTGTAATAGTACACAAATAAAGGTTTTCCATCCCTGCAAACCTGTGTGTGGTGTTTTTTCCTATGACCTCTCTGTGGGTATATGTTGCAGGCAATGATTGTTATTTATATGGGTGGCCCATACAGTGTCCAGTTGTTCAGATGTGAACTGCAGGCATTGTGGCTGTTCCATATTTTGTGCACCTCCTACATATGTATCTCACTGTACATATCTCTGCATGTAAATGTGTAATCACGTTCATAGGTTCATAGGTTCATAGGTAGGTACTAGGCAATCTGCCCAAAGGCATTTATAAGCCTAGCCAGAATGTGTTGGCTTTTGCCACCCCCTTAGATTAGTTCCCTGTGCCTCTGTTAGCAGAACCACTGAAGTGATCCCCGGGGTAAACTTTCTGTTTCCCATCCACTCATCAATGTTTCTCTTGAAGAGTGTTAGTGAGGAGCTCTGCCTAATGTAGATTGGAATCTTGTTCCAAAGCATGGGAATTCTCTGGGACAGGAATATATCCCTCCAGCATGTCCTATTTATTGTTGTGGTGAGGTTTAGATCCCTAGAGCATGTAGCTTGAGGGGATAAGGTTTTCTTTAGGTGGAGCATGTCCATCAATTCTGGGTTGGACATGGCCTTGTATGTTAGGCAGAGATAACCACTGGGCAGGCGGTATGCAACAGAGTACAGCTGGAGTTAATTCAGTTGAGCTGCATCAGGCATCTGTTTGAGGCCAGTGATCCTCTTGGTGAGGTACTTTTGTGGTCTTTCCAGCTGTTGCAGGTGTCTTGTAAGGTACATCGCAAATGGGGTGTTGTACTCTATGATGGGTCTGATGAGTGATGAGTAGAGGGGCACAATGACCTCTTTTAATCTGGATGCAAGCCCTTTTGTGATTAGGTGGGCCACATAAAAGGATTTTCTTTTTTTTTTTTTTCTAACCACTTTGGCAATGTGATTATCAAAGGAGAGATTACTATCTACTTGGGTCCCCAGATCCCTTATTACGTTTTCTTTATTTAGGGGACTACCACCTATTTGGTACTTTGTGGGTACTTTGTTTTTTCCAAAGGGGATGACTATGCACTTTTTGGCATTTAGCTTGAGGCCATGATTTTGACACCAGGTATCCGTCTCAGTCAGATCCTTTTGGAGGATGTCTGTGTCAGTTAGATAGTCAATTATAGCCCCTAGTTTGAAGTCCTCTGTGAACTTTATCAGTCATAGTCCTCCTGTGCTTGCTTGTTCCTTTGAGAAGTATATGCCAAACAGGAGGGGTCCTAGGACTGACCCCTGAGGAATGCCACTTGTAACCGGTTTAGAGTCAGACCTAGCTCCCGCAACTCTCACCATGTGGGTTCTGTCCGTGAGCCAATTGGCAACCCATCTTGTGTCATAGGGGTTTATGTTCAGGCTGGTGAGCTTGTCTATAATGCCAGAATGTGGAATGGTGTTGAAGGCCTTTGCAAGGTCTAGGTAGGCTGTGTGTACCACCTTTCCCTCATGTATAGCCTTAGTAACTGTCACAAAGAAGTCCACCAGGTTTAGGAGGCATGATCTGCCCTTAGCAAAGGCCCTAAGGGTGGCTGGGTAGGAGGGGCAGGCTCACCCTCTAATTGCACCACGCTGCCCTGAAGCTGGCATACTTTGTCTCAAAACTCCTTGACAAGCTCCCTACGCACCACGGCCTGGACCTAATGGTGGGTGACAGGTACCTCTCCGCCCCCACTCCCAGGGGGGCCCAAGCCCCATCCCCTGCAGTGGTTCCACCCGAAGGTGGTGCAGGGCCAATGCAGGAGGAAGTCCCAGGCTGGGCCCCAGATGTGCTGGTGCCCGGTGCCATGGCCAGCTGAGGTGAGGCAGGTGGGTCCGCTGGGACCAGCCTTCCCATATGAGCTATGGTGTTGCAGTTTTAAGAATGATATGGGTTAGTAATAGTCAACAGCATTCAGGTTTAGTTATAACAGCATGCATAGGTATTCCCATTAACCCAAGACACCAGATTTACAACAGTTGCAGAGCAAGCAGAACACATACATATATGGGACAACAGTGGCCATTACAACAGCATGCAGGTTTCATTGATGGCAGCAGGCCACCAGTATGGGGGTATTTTAACATGGCACATGCATAGAACCAAAGGTGAATATTTGTAAACTAATAGGACATATGTCCCAACTAAAGTATGGAGTGTACATGTACCCGCTGAGGTGTGTAATTGGGTTATTGTTGCACATATGGTGTGGGTGAGAGAGAGAGGTCAATTAACAATTAATATATCCCTGTAGTTTTCATAACTTTTTTAGTCACTGCAGTGATCTGTCCCTTACATGTATTATTACACTACCAAATGGTCTTACTTTGTACAATGATATGTTTGTAGATTAGTTTATACGTGGACTGTGTCTTACATATATTCTACACCTCTTATCTGTTATAGCTGTTGAGAAAATCATTGTTAACACTACCTGACAAATTCTACACATACTCCCAGATGCCATGTTGATGTTATACACATATCTAACAGTCCGTTATTGCACACACTCTGGTCAAGGCTTGACAGGATGCAGGTGTTAATGTGACATACTTTGGAATAGCTGTCATACACTTTGGGTGAGAGGCTACAATGACAGGTTTGTTTCCATATACATTCTCT